>NC_090925.1:339723347-340026377 GCF_040938575.1 Ambystoma mexicanum | reverse complement strand
ATGACAAACTCACCACCATCTCGTGAGGCAGTTGGATGCATTTATTGAAGGTGTACCTTTCAAAGTCTCTGTTTGGCTGGGCCACTAGTTTTTGTTATATAGACGGTGATGGCCAGTTCGTACATTGTTCTCTCCTGAGACAGGATTATTTTCAGTATTCCTGTGACTTCTTTCCCTGCGAATTTAGTAAATATGTCCAGGAGCTGGTGATTTTCTGTCCCCTATTGCTTTTACAAACTCAGAGAACTCTTCTAGCCACTCTACCCATCTGTAGAGTCTGTCCTGTTGTGGCTTCAGTTGAAATTGTTGGGTTCTCTTCAGGAATGCAGCTCTCGATGTAAAGCTTATATGGGCCCTTGCTGTGATCTCCTCTTCCTTTTCCATTGTTCTCAGTTCATGGACTTCCCTTGTGTCTATTACAATAGCTGTCTTGCATTTTCTTGGGGTTAATTATGTCTTTCTTGTGTGTCCTATTTGCTCTGCCTGTGGGACGGAGTGCTGTTCTTCTTTCCTGGAAGTGGAGAAGTGTTTGTGGTGCTGTGGTTGCAAGCGTGGTAATCGTGTCTCCTGTGTGGTCGTAGACCTTCTTTAGTGCGTGGCTTTGGTTGATTTCTTTGGAGTCCCAGTGTGGGAGTATTGCAGTCAGCCTTGAGTCCATGGGCGTGTCTGGGCCCACCCTTGGTCAGTTAATGTGTCTGTAATTTGAGGGTCCGAGTTTATTTTTATGTATGCAGGAGCAGGGGTGGCAGGGATCCTTTCCCTGCTGGCCGAGTCTGGACCTTGCTCACGGTGTATGGCGGGGGAGGTGGGCATTCCTTTACTCACTGTGCTCGTGGGAGGTGTGTGTCATCAGCAGTTTGTCGTGAAGGGGCGTTGGATTGCCATGCACTTATGAGGCAACGGACTGCTGGTAATGTGTGGAGTGGACGATTGTGGAGTGCTGTGGCGGATTGCCGCAGTGGTGTGGAGTGGCATACTGCCGTTTCTTCTGGGACCCGCTGATTGCCGTGAAAATGGTGGATTGCCTTTCCTTTCAGTGGCGGCGGATTGCTGTGTTATTTTGGATCCGCGGATTGCCACGGTGGGCTGCCAAATAGCAGATTGCTGTGATATTTTATGGAGCGGGCATGCTGGTTGAATGCCACTCTCGGGATGTTAGACGTGATCCTCCTCCTCGTCACCAGCTGTTTTGTAGGGAATTTCCCCTTCAATTATCCACAGTCTCCCAATTATCATTCTCTCCAAGGACAGCGCCAATACGTAGTTGAAGCCATCTTTATTCTTATATCATACCAACTGACACTCTCCATTACTCGCCCCTCCTAATCCTCCAACCCACCCCCCCACCCCTTTAAGGTAGTTCCCCTTTTAAGGTGAAACCTTTCAATTACGAAATAACAGGAGAGAATGGTCAGGTAGAGGAGTAGGAGGCAGGATATGATTGGCGAGTTGAAACAGAGGACGGGGATGTGGAGAAAGTTCAGAGAAGTGTTGCTTCTAGCAGACAGAAGTTAGGAGAAAGTTCAGAGAAGTGTTGCTTCTAGCAGACAGAAGTTAGGAGAAAGTTCAGAGAAGTGTTGCTTCTAGCAGACAGAAGTTAGGAGAAAGTTCAGAGAAGTGTTGCTTCTAGCAGACAGAAGTTAAGAGTCGTACGAGGAATGTCTGGAAGAAAGGGAATTAAGGTCAGTAGAAGACTGAGCCTTTTTCCAAGGTTGTTCTGCCTACCAAAGGAAGGTTTGAAGAGACAGAAGGCTAGGAGAAGGTCATAGTGGTCTACTGTAGGGATGAAAGAGTTGTATTATGTTGTTACGTTATTGAATTTGTAGATTTCACGTTCACCAAAGGCATCTTGGCGCTGGAGGTCCAACTAAAAAGGTAATACAATCAGGGCATTAGAAAAGAAGAGTTTTAAAACATGTGTGAACTGGAGATGATTTTCTGTGACTAACATTGCATGGCAGTGCATTCCACAACTTGGCAGCTGCCACTGAAAATGCAAAGCCACCAGTTCTAATTAGCTTGTGGTGTGGAACAAGGAGAAGACCACTATCCTGGGACAGAAGTGCCCGAGTGGGTACATAGATCTGAAATTTTGCTCGAAGATATTCTGCTCCCTGACCATATGCAGCGCAATGGACAAAACACAAAGGGATTTTAATTCAACCTGTTTCCTCACTGGAAGGCAATGAATATTTTGAAGAATGTTGGCCAGGATAGAGAAGGTCTAGAGTGGAAAGGAGACCCGAGTTGAGAGGACAAAGCAGAATCAACTGAGACAAGAGTATGAATGCATGTTCCCGGTGTAACTCTTGGACCTGTAGTCCTGCATGTGCAATCGAAGGGGTGAAAATAGAAGTACCCGAACGTAAAGAAACAAAAAAGCATTAGTGGGCTACCCTTGCCCTTTTTTAGCCTTCCACAGGGCTACTTAACGGGGGGTGACGAGGCGCTCAGCATAGGTTCCTGAATCGTGGTGTGTATGAGATGAGTTTTTATGGTGTCTAGTACCAAAACAGTATGTATGCGTTGAGAGGGAATGTGTTGACAAAAGTGGCAGAATTTGGATACCTGGGAGTGTCTCTGGCACGTGTTTGAATTGGAATACACGGTGGTGCAATAGAAAGGGTGTCTGTATATGTTACGGGCGGTGTTCTGTCAGGAGCGGAGGGGCAAGGCAAAAGAGCATGCGATTGCTGTATATAGGAACCATTAGAAGTGTGTTGGAGTAAGGGGTTCAACTGCGGACTAGCTACAGTAAAACTCATTTGGTAAGGTGGGCAGAATTCAGGCGAGAGTCTTGCGGGCTGCGACAGGCACAGTAAGGTCAGGTGCTGGCAGGGATGCTGCCCGTGGATGTGAGAAGGAAGGAACTGTATGTTAAATATTGGTTGAAATGTCACTTTCAGTGAGGATCACCCAGTGAAGAAGTGCCCGGTTCTTAATTGGATGCATGAATATAAAGATAGAACGGAGGATAGCACAGGGGCAATGCACTGCTCTTGGAAGCCAGACCATGCAGAGCAACAGAGGTTTGAATCCTGGATCTGTGCTTAGAAACCGAGCTCAGGTATGGTAGTAGGTGCATTATAAAAAAAAAACCTATTAAAATAAAATAGAAGCAAATAAAATAGAAGCTGGGAGAGAAGAGGGGGAACCTTTGGTTCTTGCTGACAGATTGAAGGTGAAGTGGCAGGGGGTGGAGGCATTATGGATTGTGGAGAATGTCAACAATGTTGACCTTATAGACGTTGCACGACCGAAAGATTTGCGTGGAATAGGCATAGGTGTTGGTAAAAAAAGAGTGGCAACAAGGGGAGGCATGTGGGCAGGGGGAAGAAGGTTCACAAGTTTACACAGATGGGACGAGGGACCCAGAAAGAAAGAAACAAAGTGGGTATGGCCTACTGTAGTCAGGAGGAAGAGGATTATAAGATAGCGGGGCTGTCGGATAATGTATCCATATGCACAGCAGAATTAATGGCAATGAATATGGTGGTGATTGGACCAATGGAGAAACGCATGGCAAGAGAGGGGGTGTTCGTGGACTCGCTGAGTGCACTGCAAGCTATAAAGGAAGGGAACGGCGATGGAAAAGATATTATAAAGCATACTCAGCAGTGGTTGGAGCGATGCACAGCGGGAGGAAAAGTGATTGAGTTGGCAGGGATCCCCAATCATTGTGGGATATATGAATTGGGAAGGGCCCCTTATGAGGCCACAAAAAGGGAAGTAGTGGATATAGAGATCCCCTTAAGTGTGGATGAGGTGCCGGCGGTTGTAAAGGGAGCATTGGGGAAGAGTGGCAAAGCAGATGGGAGCAGGAAAGGGAGGCAATTGTATGCAGCGCAGAGGAGAGGAAGTTACAGGCTAAGAGGTGTGGGGGGCAATGTGGAAATGGCATGCAGCGAGGAAACGGTCTTGAATGGGCTAAGAGTGTGGCATGTAGGGTAGCAAGTTTAAGATGGGCAGTGCCACATCTGAGAATCGTGAGGCATGTGGCAGCCGAAAGAGGTGGATCGTTATTTGATGGTTTGCGAAAAGTTCAGGTTGCAGAGGGAGTTACTGGAAGCCAGGATGAGCTGCATCAGGGTGAAAGTGAGGAGGTGGTCATTTGGACGGGGGCATTAAATTGTCTCAAGCACCAATGAAAAAGTGGCCCACAGTTGCAAAAGGCAAATTATTCCTTTTGTGACAGACTATTTGAATAGTACGACGGGGAAGGGGGGAGTTTTTTGACAAAAATGTAATTTTAAAGAATATTTATACAGCAGCAATGGTCAAAACTACCAGGTGCATAATGAATTAATTAATCAAAGTGGCCCACTTTGACCCAAAAATCTGGACCACAGTAGCATTTTGGGTTCAGACATTGCCCTATAGGCCAGTCCTATACTGGCCTAATTACTACACATAAAAAAGGGAACAGAGGACACGCGTTGCAGGTTCCTCCTTCAATATGTAAGGAAGTGGCAGGAGAGTCAGAGGCCGTGTTCTGTTGACACGGGAGGAAAAAGGCAAAACGTCATCAGTAAAGATGCAAATCCCGTGCCTGGCGTTTAGGAGCCACCCCAACAACAAGCACATGGTTGCATATTGCTGGGGGGGGCGACTGCCAGTCTGCCCCTTCCCGGGTAGTGGCGGTGGCAGGCATAGCTGTGTAGGATGTGGTACGTACTGAGCACGAAAGGGTTACCGCGATACTCGTTCAGCTGAGTGACTTAAGGTAAATGAAGGCAGGAGCACCTGGGAGCAGAAACAGGAAGTGGAGCAAGGGAAGCTGCTCCGGGGCCCAGGTGCCGTGCAGTGCAGGCGGCGCTGTGAACATTCACACCGGCCCCCGGGCTCGCAAAGGGAGGGAGGCGGCGCCGAGCCGTGCAGAGACCTGCTGCACTGACCCCCTGGGCTGCAGAAACCGACAGCCCGACCGGGCCGTGGAGGGGCGAATTAAGCAGCGGGGAACGGGGCGGAGAGACCCCGGCAGCCGCCGCGGGGTGCAGCACAGCCATCTTGGGCAGCAGAGCGCTGCGAAGACTGGAATCCCCGAGCCCGTGCACGGGTCGCAAGAGCGTTGCTGGGCCCGTGGGGAGGCGCAGCACCGACCTGAGGTTGCTGGGCCCGTGGGGAGGCGCAGTACCGACCTGAGGAAACAGTCACCCCGACTACACCGGGGAGTTCCCGGTAGGTGGAAGTTGTTTTATTCAACCTGCGTTTTCCACCTCAGGTTCAGATATTTGGGATGTCGTTTTACCTCCGTATGCATGCCTCAAACACAAAGCATTTGGTTTTAGCCGCCTATACAGCCCCCAGAGGTGGAGGGGGGGGCATAATTAAGTTGCACTATTGCCCTCCACGATGACGTCCCATAGTGCGCCACTAGCGAGAGATTAATCCTCGCAGTGGTTTGCAACATAATTGCTCTTGGAGTATATTAAGGTCGTTGACCTGGGCCCGGCGCACGCGCTTCCTCCTCTAGATGCGCGCTGTTCCCACCACAGGCTGCGCGGCGCCGCTCTCTCCCCGCCCCGCCTTTCCTGGGTGAGCGGGGGGGGGGGGGGGGGGGGGGTCTGGGTCTGTGACAGCTCCTTCTATTCTTTGCAGGGGCCGCTCCCCACCCCCCGCGCGGCGCCCATTGTTCGCAGTGTGTGCTTCAGATTCCGGCTGCCGGGGGGAGGGCGCAGAGGCGAGATTGCTGTGTGCGCGGCGCAGGGGTCCATGGGAGAGACAGGTGGGGGAGGCAAGATGAGAGCAGGCGGCACGGGAAGGGCAGGGCAATTCATTCAATTACTCCGGGGGTCTGTACAGGTGTGACGGCAGGGAGTCTGTAACACAGGATTGAGAATATGATGATTGGAGGGAGGGGAGGGAAGGTCGCTGCGTTGCCTGTGCTGGAGAACGGTGGCGCGTTTGTGTGGGGGTTTACAGACATAACGCCCGAGGTAGGGGGAGGGTGGCGTAGAGGGAGATGTGGCTGCGATTACAGTAGGGGGTGAATAGCCTCCCTCCTTCTAGAAACACTTGGAACAATTTGGATTTGGGAGTCATGTTCTGTGATTCAATATTTATTACTGTGCCACTACATTTGTGAAGTTTTAGGGGCTTGCATTTTTAAAGTGGACCCATTTAGTGTGCCATCTCGGCAGCCTATTGCCACACAACATCGGCATTAAGTGGTTTCCAGCTTTGTCTTTGCGTGCCCCTCCAGCTAAGACACCGCTTCAGCTGTGAAACATGTATTTCTCGTTCTAGCGAAAGTGCTACGCATAGGGTTGGACACCCTTTTTGTACTTGCTCTGCTTCATACATGAAAAGCGCTTCGACGCCACTGCCGTTGGGCGCGCGTTTAGCTCTAGCAGCGCCCGGGAAGGGTCCTCCTGATCCACCTGTCCCTCTGCTCCCAGGGGGCGGGGCCCAGTTTGAAGTGGGAATCCTGCAGCGGATTGGCAGGCTGGGTGAGGCGATGCGAACCTCGGCGGTTCTCCGCCACCGATCCCTGTGGGCAAAGCTCGTGCTGGGGGAGCAGGTTTGGTCCTCGAGGGGCAGGGCTGGGGCATTCGCTCACCCTTCACCGGGCGGAGGGGTGTCCACGGGAGGCAGGGCCAAGGGCTGGGGGAGGCAGTGCTTGAGGGGCAGTACTACGGCCTTGCCTATCACAGGGGCAGGCTGGCAAGCCTGAGCAGGCTCCACCCATCGCAGGGGGAGGCAGCTGGGCTTTTGTTCCGTGCGGGCTGTCAGGCAGCATTCGGCTGGCCCAGCTTGTTCGCGCAGATGTGAGAAGGAGAGTGGCATTCACCCTGACCTGTTTATTTTCAATTTTCCTTTCCCAGGAACCGCAGAATCTTCGCCAGGGTTGAATGAAAGCCTCTCAGACGGAGACCGCGACCCTGCCTGACCCCGGAGAGCATCTGCCTGGGCCGGGATCCTTGCTACGACATCCGGGAGCATTTCTTCGTTTGGGAGCTTGTGTTTAAATTGAGATCCCCGCATCTAAACGGTTGGAGCCTCTGCTGCAGGGTCCAGGAACCGTCCAACCTCGGGGAGCAACTGTTTCACCTGAATACCGCAGTACCCTCGACGCTGAGTTTGGGTACCAACGAGGGGGACTCGGCCAAATCAAGATATTCCTTCACCCTAAAAATCTGTGCTTTTTGCTGTCTTGGGTTGACGTCTGCGTGAGCTACACTGGCATGTGAGTACCAACGACTGGGGCAGCGGGCTCACTTGGCGTCTGCCAGCAATATGCCAGTAGAAGCATGGCAGTCGTCTGGGGACCTCCTGAGCAAGGGCTCAGTGGGGGGCCCGATCACCTCAGCCATGCCCTTCCGAATCCTGAATAAGGGCCCTGACTACTTCCGGCGCCAGGCAGGCACCAGTGCCCGAAAACCCAGCGCAGTCGAGCGACTGGAGGCCGATAAGGCCAAGTACGTGAAAAGTAAGCAGGTGGTAACAACCCGCCAGGAACCCATCAAACCTCTGCTGCTGAAGCAGCCCCTCTTCTCACCTGGTGTCCGCCGGGTACTGTTAACGCCAAACCGCAAGACCCCTCCAGGTTTCGGTGCCCGGCGGCGTGATGCCTTTGGGCCAAAAAATTCTCTGAACCTAGATATCCTCAACAGCTTGATCAGCCTGTGTGATAGCCCCCTGCCCTCGCCACGGGCCGAGAAATCGCCTATGTCACTGGAACGTAGAGGTTGGCAGGATCCCCATGGCAGGACCCCACACCGGATTGCTGCACCTGCAGAGGGGCCAACTGACCTGCCTGAGGCTGCATCTTCGTCAAACAATATGTCTGAATCTTCCTCAACGTCAAATAAACCACTGGAACCTATGCCAACCAGGCCCTCTGGGACCGTATCGACATTAGCCAAGCTATTCGAACCTGCATTGACACCGTCTAAGCCCGTGTCAAGCTCATCCAAGCTATCTGAACCAGCATCAAAGTTGTCCAGACCCGCAACAATGTCTGCCAAGCCGTCTGAACCAACCTCAACAAAGACCTCAAGCACTGTGGCTGTACGACGAGTGGATGTCATCCCCTGCGCCACGCAGCGTCAACGGGTAGGTCCAACGCTCCTAGTCACTCCGGTGCCGGCATCTCCCGTCGGCTCGCTGTTCTCATCTACTAGCTCCTTAACCTCCCCACAAGATGCAGGCACAGACTCAGCCAAGAGGTCAACTCTACTGCACCGGTCCAAGTCTGACCTGAGTGACCGCTACTCCCGTGCCAGTGCTGACTTAGAACGCTTCTTCAACTACTGTGGCCTAGACCCCCAAGAGGTGGAGCACATGGGGGCCGAGCACTTTGCCCGCGCCAGCTCTGACATTGTGTCCGTTAAGTTTCACAGCATCAGCGCCGCCAGCTCAGAGTGTGCCCCTTCACAACGTAGTAGTGCTACTGCGGGAGACAAGCAGGATGACCGCATGCCTTATGGCATCTCGGTCATCGAGCGCAATGCCCGCGTCATCAAGTGGCTCTACGGGCTGCGGCAGGCCAGAGAGCCACAGAAGGTATCCAAGGTTTAGGCGGACCTCCAGAACCTTCTAGAGAGTTAGCAGCCGAGACAGACGTTCACTATCACTAGACATTTTTGCTACAAGTGGAATTCACAAGACAGTATTGGAAAGTTTCAATTTTTACTGAGTTAATTAATTGAAAAAGAAAACGTATAAAGTGTGCTCTATAGAGTAAACTGTCTCTAGACTGTTGTTTTGCTGTGGCACCACCCCATGGCACAGTGGCATGATGGATTATATTGCTCTAATCTCCATTCTCGTGGCTAGGAGTGGTAGCCCCTCTGTGGATCCCCGTCTAAGATATGGAATGGGAACCATGGGCAGGGGTTGGAAGGACACCCTGGTTTTTCCTCAAAGACCGGTGGAATCCCCTGTGCTGAGTTCTTCTCTCGGGGATGGGATGGTACTCTTGGGGTGGAATACCCTGGGCTGAGATCTCTCAGGGGTGGGATGGTACTCCTGGGGTGGGGTGGAATACCCTGGGCTGAGTTCTTCTCTCGGGGATGGGATGGTACTCTTGGGGGGGGGGGGGGGATCCCCTGGGCTGAGTTCTTCTCTCGGGGATGGGATGGTACTCTTGGGGTGCAGTGGAGTCCCCTGGGTTGAGTTCTTCTCTCAGGGGTGGGATGGGATGGTACTCTTGGGGTGGGGTGCAATCCCCTGGGCTGAGTTCTTCTCTCGGGGATGGGATGGTACTCTTGGGTGGAGTGAAATCCCCTGGGTTGAGTTCTTCTCTCGGGGATGGGATGGTACTCTTGGGGTGGAGTGGAATCCCCTGGGCTGAGTTCTTCTCTCGGGGATGGGATGGTACTCTTGGGGTGGAGTGAAATCCCCTGGGTTGAGTTCTTCTCTCGGGGATGGGATGGTACTCTTGGGGTGGAATACCCTGGGCTGAGATCTCTCAGGGGTGGGATGGTACTCCTGGGGTGGGGTGGAATACCCTGGGCTGAGTTCTTCTCTCGGGGATGGGATGGTACTCTTGGGGGGGGGGGGGGGGATCCCCTGGGCTGAGTTCTTCTCTCGGGGATGGGATGGTACTCTTGGGGTGCAGTGGAGTCCCCTGGGTTGAGTTCTTCTCTCAGGGGTGGGATGGGATGGTACTCTTGGGGTGGGGTGCAATCCCCTGGGCTGAGTTCTTCTCTCGGGATGGGATGGTACTCTTGGGGTGGGGTGGAATCCCTTGGCCTCGTCTGAAACCTTGTACTATGCTCAGAATGTGTTCCCTCGGGGATGGTGTGGTTTTCACGGGCTGGCTTCTTCTCACTAGGTTGGGTTCCCTCTTTCTTGGCCCTCCTATCTGAGATAGGTTGGGATCCATCAAGTCTAGACCCTCCTCTCTAAGGCAGGTGTCTGCAAAATGTGGGTTTCCAGATGTTTCCGACTATAACTCCAGTGTACCTTGACTGTGCTGATGGAGTTGTAATCCGAAGCATCTGGAGAGCCAGAGGTTGCAGGCTTGCGCACTGAGCCACTTGCTGGAATCCCTCGACCTGATCTCCTCCCGTGGGCAGGATCGCTATTTGTGATTTTTATTTCCGTGGTGGGGGTTGGCCCCCTATTTCTTGGACTTCCGGGGTGAGGAGGGATCTCAGAGGGGCTTGGTGGGATCTCTGTTTTTCCTGCTTTTGGAGTGCTAGACCTGACTAAGATCAAAGGGAGCCTTTCCAAGCAGGTGCCATGGCTGCTTCTGACAGTCTTGCCCTGCTTACTAAAGACCCCATGCTCTGCTCCAACAGTAGACCCACCAAAGGTGAGGCTTCCATAGGCTTAAAAATAAACCTGAGCATGGGCAATAAATGCAGCACGCTTGAGTTTTAAATCTAGTGCTTTATTTTCTGACGCTGGGGGGGGGGGGCACCTCCAGCTTGGGCAACGCTCCTTGAGGTTAACAGCTATGTGCGTGCCCCAGGGTTCTGTGGTCTCACCCCTGAGGCCAAAGTGTGGAAGTGGAGTTGGTACAAGTGTGCTTGGGATCAGCCATCACTCTTGCCCCTTTTTCCCTGAAATCCAGGGATTCACAGCTTGCCTCCTATGGGCTTCAGTTCGCTTACTTTATTTGGAATTATTGTATAGTGGTCAGTGGAAGGTCAGCTTTGAGGACCTGAGATGTCGCTATCAAACTTAGGCGAATGTATTTATCTATTGGTGGCTTCTCTGATGTTGAGGCAAGTCCTGTGCTATGTCGTTGCGTTCATGTCGTTCTCAATCTTTTCTGAATTTTGTGGTTTGTGAAGGCTGTGTTTTTCCGTCTTTGCTCTTATGGGGTTGGGGGGGGGTTTAGTCCCCTCTTACCTAGCACCGTTCCCCGATACCCTTTCTCTTAGTTCCATGTGTTCTGGGTCATGGTGTCATAGGGCCTTTTTCACTAGGCAGCGATTGGCGGTGTGGACTCTTTCTGTAGACAGAACTTGTGTTTGTGCCTTTTTTGGGGTCTGGGTGATTAGTAGGAGATGTTCCCTTTGTTAATGTATTCTGGTGCTGAACTGATTCAGTCTTGGACCGGTGGAGTCTGGATTTGGTGCGCGCCTTTCCTCTCACCTAATGTAGACTCTCCGGTGCGGCTCGGTGTGTTGTCTATTGTCCGGTTCATATCTCTCGCGCTTGCTGTTTAGGTTCTGCTCTCGTGCAGGAGGGGAGAGGAGGCGCGTGTGTGTTTGTCTTCCGGTCGCCTGTGGTAGGCGGTGCTTTTATTGCGTCCTGGGACTGCGTCTCCGGATGAGCTCGCGCTGCTGACTCGAGGTGGCAACGTGAGTAGGTTGTCAATGATCAGACCTGCTTTCTTTACTGGAGCTTCGTCGCACACATTCATACCACAAGGCTGGGTGTCGGTGCAGATTTCTTTGAAGTCCCACACTACTTTTAAACCTAGAGCACTTGAGCACGCAGTGTTTCAACCCCCCCACTTTTTTTGTCATTCATGGCTGTGGTGTAATCCTTTCTGTACAAGGGTGGATGCCGCACCACTTGTGCTTTATAATGTTATCTTGCATTTGTATAGCGCCTCCAATTGAACACATTTATTGTGGGAGCGGAACACAATAAATGTGGGAGTCGACTGTATTCGAAGGGGTGCAGAACGGAGAGGTGGCTGGAGAGGGGTGCTTGCTGCTGCGGCGGGGTGGGGATATGATGATTGCCAGAGGGGCACAGACCAGCTGCTCTTCTGTAGAACACGGGCAAACACTCCGAGGAGGCTCACCCTCCATGCAGCTCAGAAATACGCATGCAGCACACTCGCCAAGCAGCCACACATTCCAGATGGCCAGCGCAGCACCACGCGCGCTCCTTATTATATAATTAAGGACTGCTCGCAACACCCCATTCCCTTAGCCACCAACCTATAAACCCGCCCATCTTTGGTCTCTGGCCCCAAAAGCCTCCCACACACGTTTCAGACAGGAAATGGCAGTTACAGACCATATCAATGGCAGACATGAATATTGCAATACCCTATGAGAAATAGGACTCCGGGGGGGGGGAGGGAAGGGCTCCTCCGGATCTCTTCCCATCGGGGTGTGAAATGACCTCCAAATGCCCCCCCCCCCCCCGCCCACAGGGTGCTATGGGAGGCAAGACACAGGGTTTCCTCTTATGTGACTGGGGCAGAAGCAATTTTCTAGAGGGTAGGTGTTCCAGTGCAGTTTCTAGACCATGTTGAGCCCAGGGTGACGGTACCAGAATACACCCCCATCCTTTGCTCCTGTACTGCTACCCCGCACTGCACTACCTCTCCAGTCCTTGAGCTAAACTCTATTTCGAACCCTGTAGTAGACCATGTATACAACAATGTTAGAAACAGGAATTCATTTTCTGTCTCGTGTTCTTGTTCATTGTCTAAATGCAGGGCACTCTCCTAGACGTTACTGCCGCAAAAGCGTCTATTGCTGCTGCGTTGTCGCTTTTTCCAACTATTTGGCTCTCCGTTGAAAGTGCAACGAGAGCCAATAGCTCGCTTCACTTGGTGAATGCAGTGCTCAGAAGCTGTTCCAAATCCTCTGGCAGAAGATTGAAAGATGGCTGTGAAATGCGTGTAATGTAAAGTGGTCTTAAATAGCGCCCCACTGCCAAGAATGTTGGCGGCTTTGCTGCGCTCTTTAAGAAAGGAGAGCAAGGTGTGTTAGTCGGCAGATGCAGAAACCTTTTGCTGTTGATGGATGCATGTGTTGATGGATGCAGGTCGGAAATACCCGTTACCTGTGTGTCTATTAAAATCTGTTTGTGGCTGGTACCGAGCAGGCAGGTTTGTCATATGGGAAGCCCCTGGATTTCCCTGTGAATAAAGGTGCGGCCCAGTGCCAGGACAGCTTGCTTTCCCGCACATGGTAGTACCAAGAGTTTAAAGCTATATTCAGTAAGGTTAGGCTACAAAAATTGCCTTGAATCATCTTCAAAGTAAGGGGATGACCAAAGAAGTAGGTAGGCTATGGGGTGAGACAATCCTGTTGCCATATGGTCTGCGTGTCTACACACACATTATAACACTAACGGCAACATGGTGTGAGCAATAACATTGGAAACTGGATGTATTGTGAGAATACCTGAGCATAGGTAGAAATACCTAGAACATGAAAGGCATGAGTACTGGGGAATGCGATGGCAATAGCTGCCTAGTGGTGTGAGTTCCTGGGCATATAATGTTAAATTCTAGATGGATGATTTTCAACGTGCTGGTTTTAGGAATGGGACAGTGCCATGTCACCAGTTTGATGCCCTGGTTATGCCAACTAGGCCCTTCATTCTTCTGAGGGCAAGTGCCACCGTCAGTAATACCATTGAGTGGTCCATCTACAGGAAGCTCTATACAAATCACCAAATTATAGATAATACAAGTACAATGCCAATATATTGAAATGCCTAATAAATTGTGCTGGCTGCATATGTCAGGTGGCAAAAGCTGCCAATTTGTGGGAATACCTGGCAAGGATGCAAGTTCTTGCTGTTTATCTGTAACAGTTTGGGTGATATGCTGGCAATTTAGACATGCCATTGTGACACTAGGCAAATCGTTAACCTACATGGGCATGTCATCTCTATACCTACAGTAGCAAAAAAGAAAAACGTTTCACTACACGTCAAAATTGTTGGATTTGTCATTTATTTTTTCCTACCTGCGCACACATTTTGTAATCCCCCTTAAATGCATTTCTGCCCCTCCCCTCCGCCTTCAAACTTCTAACTCCTGTTCACTTTGTTAACAATAAAAGGGCAGTAAAAACTACAATGGGTAACAATATTGCTTTTTCCCTTACTTTAAACATGTTTTGCCTCCCTGTAACCCACATAGTCTGACAAGGGTACTCCTTGCCACCTTGGTGTTTTCGAGCCCTGGGATTTCATCTAACTGATCAATGCTTTCTCGGAGTTGTAGTTTCAACAGGATTAACATACCAGAACACTTTGATTTTTTTAAAAGAAACCTCAGTGGTGTTCAGATGACCTGGAGTCACTCCTGCGATCGCCCAAAAATATCTCACAAATCTGAAAAAGAGCCCAGTCATCTGCTAATTAATGCCATTTCCTCCCCTCCGCATATTATTTTTTCCATTGGCGATTTACTTTGGTCGCCCATCCCGGTCCCCTCGACCACTGCCTTATACAGGTAGTCTCTGATCCTAAAACGGCCCAAAAAGACCACCAAAAAGTCTCCCTCTTCTCCATTCTTGCATGCGAGTGCTATGCAGCAATTATCACACTGTCCAAGGTTGTGGGGCAGTTTCAGCATATTTAGTTTCACTAAGAGATGCTAACGAGGTAGCCTTCTTAACTTCTTAGCACAGTATTAAGCCATTGGCTGCATCATGGGAGGTAGCTTTGGTAACAGTGGGATTTTGTCCCCTCCCTATATCCGTGATATTTAAATGCGAAGGATTCCTTTTAAAAAATAGTTTTAAAAATGTTTTATTTGTTTTGGCTCACTTCAACCTTTCACAAAAGGGGAAAAAAATGTCACAATTAAAATCAGACCTTGCATAAAATCGGTTCACAGTGTAAACCTTCGTTAGCGAAAACATTACTCCATAGAAAAATAGTTTGCAGGCATAGTTGGAGTACCTATTAACACTTTAAAAACATTAATTTCCGGGTACACACTACATAAAAATGTAATAACTTCTAATGATGGTCCTCCCACCTGTAATTTGTACAACAAAATCTCCGTCATTGCTCTGAAACCCTTTAAATGATGCTCAAAAGACAATCGTCTTAGCTGTGAAAGAGCATGACGGTCAACCAAGACATGTTTCAATCTGAGACGGGGCGTTGCAAAAGTGGCGTATTCTAAGATTCCTAGAAAGACTGCTGTGAGCACCCACAACCTCTTAGGTGGGAAATAAATATAGGCTGAAAACCTAGAAAGTGAGTTTGCAGACTTGCATGGTGACATTTTCTAAGATATGAGGGAATAGTATTAAGGGGCTTTACATCCGTAATAACTTGGTGGAAACGTATTTCCTACATTCATCAATTGTGGCATTCTAATCCTCTCGCCATAACTCTTTAAGGGCTTTAGGGACCATTATTACGTTTTAAGTTGTGACTCCGAGATACTATCATTTTTTTTTAATGCAAATCTTTGCCCACAGTTTCATGGTCCTATCCCCTTCTTGGTTCAATTCCTTGTTAAGGATTAAGCAATTCAAATAAGGACCATGTCTCCGTTGATAAACACTTCCGGAAAATTAAGGTTTTCCACATTACCATGGCAGAAATGGATAAGAGACCCAGCTCATAATGTAGAGGTGCGAATGGAACACATTGAGGAAGCTAAATCGCACCCCTCCAGAACATCCCTTGCAACTATTTCCAATGGATGTTGGAAAGATACATTTCTGCACCATATTTCCAGACAGGGGCCACTTTACCCTTATAGAATTTAATAAGAGGTCAGGCTGAGAGCCCTCCATATTTCCTATTATGTTTTGCCTGAGCTGTTAGGCGTGTAACACTGTGCTTCAAATCTGTTAATACCTTTTGCACTACTAGATCCTTGCACCAGTGTAAATCCCAGGTAAGTGAACTTGTGGAACACAGCTCCTTTGCATGCATTCATACTAGTTAAATGTGCCTCTGGTTCTTCCATGGCACACCAATCGCCATTTTAGATTTTTCTGCATGGTTTTAGCGTATTTTTGTAATCCAACAGTTGCCGCTGTAATCCATTTTCTGGCTGGTGCGACAGAACAAGATCAACCGCATAAAAAAAGCCTTGCACAGGGAGCTATGCCCACCCGTGGGGGGAATGATCTGGCCTGGGATTATGAATCATCAGAAATAAATATGTTAAAGTGTCGGAGCTAAAATACATCTCTGATTCAATTCTCGCTCTGTTAAAATATTCCTAGATAATCTCCCATCTCTATTTACTCTGACCCAAATAATCAGTATGCAACGCCTTAAGAATTTCCACTAAATAAATTGGACAGACCTGTTTTATCTACTTTACCCAAAGCAATGATCTATTTACGCTATCAAAAGCAAAGGAGAAGCCTAGTACCCTTGGATAAGGCTTTAGTCTTAAATAATTAAATAGAAAGCGGTTAAGAGTGGTACATATTTCCCTTACAAATCCAGTCTGTAAAATATCAAACCTAGTTTAGTCAATCCACTTACATAACTGATCACAAACCAGGGACGCAAATATCTTGCTTGACGCATCCAGCAGCGCAATCGGATATCATCCATCTCCCTTTTTTAAATATAGGGACAATAATAGATTGTGTGCAACTAAGCAGAAATCGTTTTTCTCTAATTACTTGGTCAAAAATAAGCCACATTATTTTAGTCCAAAAGTTCAAACAATACAGAGAATTATTTTGGCGTATCGTTTGACAGGACATCTTGTCCCGCTGCACGAGATTTCTTACTACCACTCATATAATCTTATATTACTTCAATGTCAAAAGGTAAGGAACAAAAAGGAGTAACTGGATAATTCAAATTGTATTCGGGTAAAATACCCTTTGATTATAGCAACTGAAAATGTCTACCCAAACTTTCTCATCAATCTGGTTAATCTAGGGAGATATTTTGGGGTCAGTCCTATTAGTAATTTTCCCGAAATCTGCAAAATTGTTTGTATTCAAGGTGACTAACATGACTACTGCATCCCATTGGTACAAACAAATTTTATACCTTTGGAGCCACTTAATTATTTATATTTCTTGGCTACTAGGTCTTTTGTATAAGAAGAGATACGGCTAAGAAGAGATACGGCCCAGAGACCGTATACTTGCACGTAGGAGTCTTTGCTGACCTCTTTATCAAAACAGTGCGTTTTTCAAACTCTCTCTACCTGGCCCCTTTGCTGACCATAAAGCTGCACCAGAAGAGATGAAAGGTCATCACAAGAAAGCGAAGTTAAGACGGTTGTTCAGTACAGCTCTTCCATTTAGTTGTTAAATTTCAAGATAATTCCAGCGTAACTTGTGACTTTCATTGTTTGCTTCAAAATAATTCTCAGAAGATAGCATAGGGTGTATATCGGAGTGTAAGTGCAGCATTGCATGATCACCGGAATCGGAGAAATTAATCTGGATTATAGTACACTTTTGGAAGATTCAGCTGAAGCATAAATATAGGAGGAATGTTCCCCTCGTTCCATGTAGGACTTGCAGGGATGTCCCCCGTAAAACAGCCATTCAATCTCTGTAGACCCCATGAGTCCAAAAGGTCTGTCCATGCCTTACCTCATATTACAGAGGGCGAAGTCCCAGCTAGAACGGTGGAGAACAAACCGTATTGAGATTACCACATATTAAAAAGCTAGAAGATTTATGAATGGTTACCCATCCATTTGTTCATTATTTCCGCAATGTCATTCAAACATTTAGTCTTGACTAATTCCCACAGGATTCCAGTAGATCTTCTTTAACAGTACCAGAGACTGATTAGGATATCACGATTTGTCCCACTTAATTCAATGACCTGGGTGAAAGAATTGGGGGAATCCCAGGGAGTCCTACTAATTCCCAAAGCATTACGAATGCCCACCAAGGGTCCCGGTGAGGGCTGCCCTTTCTGACCTTTAGTTGCAGGATTTAATAAAACCGAATAGCCATCAGGCAGGGGGGTGCTAACTAGCCAGATCTCCAAGAGAAAAATATCATGCAAACCAACAACAAATGTACCCTCCTGGAGAGGAGGTGAAAAATACACAAGTGTTCCAGGAGGTAATTCTTAAACGGCCCCTTGCCACTCGGTGTTCAGCTAATTTCTCTCAAAGGTCAGTGCACCGGCCAACCAGGACAAATCATTATCCCCAATCGCCAGTTGTGTATTAAAACTGCTTACACAAACCTGCCTACAATTAAGAATTTCCCACAGCACAAGTAATTGGCAATGGAGGAAAGCTGGGAATCTGCTTCAAGTTATCCGTTTTTGTTAACTGGGATGGGTCTCTATAATCTGAGGGATTATTGACCTCTATCAATTATAATCCAGAGGGTGCAACCTGTCATCTACCGCCAAAAATGAGTGAGCCACCAGGCTGCACCTCACATGAAGAAAAACCCAATTAAATATATGGTCCTTAACAAACTCTAATTCGATATCCACTGACACTAGGTAACGAAACCGTGGGACAGATTTAAAAAGGAATCTATTTAAAATAATAGGATCGCTAGAGATGGGTAGCCGCTCTCGTATTAGGCATTGTAGGAATGCAAGATGCATTGGCCAAGATTGAAATCGGATGGTTTAACAAATGATTGCCGTAATTTCTTGCGTGTAAATAGTCGCTTTTGTTCTAAAGCGACAAATGAATCCGTCTTAGTGCAAGCAGAATGCTAGACAGAAGTTGCAGATTAAGGGAAGTTTCTGAAGGGGCCAATGTTGAACAAATCGGGATAGGCAGCAATGGAGATGTCCCAAAGCACAAAATAAGCAGTGTTACAGATTTGCTAATTAAATTGACGCTTGTGTAGCAAATCTAGCTATTTAATTTACCCTGTTCAATGAAAGCCCAGCTCACCCTGCATACCTCTCTTGCCCTCGGGGATCTCTCCACACGCCTAGTTCTAAGGGGATAATGGAGAAAGAGTGTGGCAGTAATCATCTCCTCCACTCAAGTGCCAAATGCCTGCGTGGGAGTGCTAGACAAGAATCATTTTTCTTTTTCAAATAATTGCAAACCAGCAGTAATAGGGATGATAGTTCTTTTATTGAGCTACCTATATCTTGCCTGGCAACAGTATGTCTTAACTTTTTTTGTTTTTTGTTTAAAACAGTTGTGCAAATCAATTCCTAAAATGTTAAGTTGTTAAATACAGTATTGCTACTGTAACACTGCATTGTCTCGATGCTTAGGTTTGTGTATCTAAATCTCATTGTCAACTGTTTCATTTTGTTTGAGAAGATGCATCACAAAGAAGATGCATCACATTGCAGAGCGGCGAACAGTTTTGAAAATGAACATGTTCACACGGCCAAATGCGTTTGATGGCAAACCTGGTTCTGAAACCTGCTGGTTGCATACATCAGTGCAACAGGGGCTCAATCCATGATCTGATCCCATACTCCTTTACCTTCTCTTATCCCTCTGTTGCTTTATACCAGCTACTCTGAAAGGGGTGTATCCGCAAACTAAAATATTCCACCTAGTTTGCCCAGTTCCCTGCTTGCTATGCCATCCGCTTTGCTTAGTATGTGATTTTATTTCCGCTTACATAATGAATACACAATGCTAACTAGATTTTTACACAAAGTAGTGATCAATAGTCCATCCAGTTTGTACATCTACAGATCTACTGCAATACTATGCACTGTATTTAACTTCCAGCGCTTGCTTTTCTCTATAATTATGATTGCATTATATATTGGCACCTGTGGGAGAGAGCTGGCTGTTCATGCAGCCAATAGTTTATTTTACAGGCACTCAACCCGAGCTTGCAAAGTCTTTTCGCCCACTCACATATCCGAATAGATTTTTAGGAGGGTGGCTACCATTGCAGGGCTATGTTTGAAAAACATACATTGTTGCAGTAAATGTCAAATGTTTCACTGTGCGTAGCTCACCTCTGTGTGGCCGTAGTGTGCCAAACGTAAAGGGGGTTTGAGGTGGCATGCACCATTTTACAGAAAGTGCATTTACATTTTATGTAGGTTGCCATGGGTTGAGTGCATTTCTCTTAGGTTGAGTAGGTAAAATAAATTACTTCAGGACTAGCAGAGTTTTAGCAAATGTGCATGGCCTGACTCATCTCACTAATGTCTTACTTCAGCAGTACACAGCTGTTGTGGTGTTGCTCATTTTATATCTTGGGTATAAATAACTTCTGGTAACATACAAAATATTGGTACAACATTGCTAATCAAATGAGTTTGTTTGCTAATCAAGAACTTTTGAATTGGCAAACTGTTAATCAATTTTGAAAACTAATTTATGCCTTGTTTCCTCTTCCTTGAAGTGTCTGAGGTTGATGCAGAAACATTAAACAATGGGTCATCTGCTTGTAATTCAGGCTGTTCTGGCCGCTATATTAAAGTTGCTCCAGGGGTCGCACTACCTCTAGCTTGATCTTGTAAAGAAGCAGGTTTCACTTTCAATCTATAAGAACCTTGATTAGGCAGCGGGAGAAACGGGCTGCTTGATGTGCCCATTGTCCTCGACTGTGCCCTGGACTGTGGCCTAGTTTGTCCGCCTCTAGAGATGGTCGAGGGTTTGCCATGTTCATCTAGGAATTGCAGGAACACCGATCTCTTCACCAGTTGGAGATGTATGGGGTTTGCAACAGTTGGTTGGGGTTGCTGGGTTTTAGTTGGGTTTCCATGGAGATGGATTTACCCATGAATGTTTTGGGCTTGGTGGTATCATGACCTCTTTAGGCTTCCTTGATTAGCAATGGCTGCCTGGTTTGGAGAGGGGGTGATGTCAAATAAATATGCGTAGTTCTGAACAACACAATTGTAATTGTAAAACCACATATGTGTATGGCATGGACTGTCTGGAAGTCAACGTTTTGCCTGCTAGTCCTCTGTGGAATTACCCAGGCTCTTCAAGCTACAAACGGGAAGCCAGTTATTTTGATAACAGCGGTTAACAGGCTGGGGTGGTAGATGTTTGGCCTGTTTCCGTGTCTGTTTTTGTTGCATTTAGATTTTTTATTCTGATCCTGTGACAGTTGGTTTAATTAAGTGGTTACTTTTGGTGTCTGCAAGCGCTGTATAATCTTTGTGTTTTTTTTTTTTTCTTCATAATTTTACATCTTCCAGTCTAGGCTTGATGATATTATTTTACGAGCCAGAGGTTGTTTTACAGGCAGACGTGTTTTGGTTACTGCGTTGATTGATATTTTCTGGGATTGAGGATATAGGGCAATGTCAGTGTTTTTGATGGTTGTCTGGATTTAGTTCAGTATATGGAGCACGTGGTTTGTGATGAGGAGGCGGGATAATGTGCTGTTTGTGTGTTTTTTCCTTGAGGTGATCAAGCCTCATTCAGAGATTATGCCGTGTTGGCAAAGTTTGGTCAGGTGCAATTAGGCTCATCTCTGAAATGTGCTGCATAGTTGAGATGTCATGGCTTGGTCTCAGAAAAAGCTCCAGGCAGGAAGGGGCTGGGGAGGGAGGTGGGATTTCAGAGGGGACAAAGCAGGGTGGGGCAGTCACACTTGTGCGTGCTGAACAATGGGTGTTATTGATGCTGTAATAGGCAGTGGTTTGCACCTGAAGTATTCCTCGGCAGTGATTTTCTGTGGTCGAATGTCTTTGGTGATAATAGCCGGGCTGTCTCCATTTCCACCTCTCCTGCATTATATCTCTTTTGTCTTGCATTCTAGGGTTTCTCTTTCAGTGTCTTGGCACAGCTATTTGATGTTCCTCGGAAAGGCTTTGGATTTCTAGCAACTTTGTTTCTCCTCCTTTGTTGGTTGAGGAGTTGGATATGGAACCCTGCCATTGAGACCTGCTTTGTCCGGATGGTTTGAGTCTGCCCATCGGGTTACCCTGTGGATGGTGGTTGCATGTGCATGGATTCTGCATGAAGTGAAGCTGCCTGTAGGTTCACTGCAGTCCCATCTCAGCCCGGGAGTGGCATTTGAGGGCTGCATTCAGTGTAGGCCTGAGACGTGTCCATTTGTAGACTACAGTACCCCCAAAATAATCATGGAAATGTTTTTCCACAACACGGTGCATATTTCCAGTCCAAATTGCCCCAGGCAAGCCAAGTGCCAAAGGTATGTCCACTTCCTCCTGCAGTTCCTTCTGCTGCTCCTCCCAATTTGTGCGCATCAACCACGCGAAGATATGACGTTCCCTTTACTGCAAACATCAAAGTGAATTCTCCCCAGCTGGACCACAGGCAATCCACACAACTTATATTTTAACTGCCTTTACCCCCGGGTGCTCTTTCTCCCTCATTAACTGCATTGATGTTGGACACCATACTGCCGTTTTTAATTGTTTTTAAAATGTATTATTATGGTATTCATTGAGCTCAAACCTAGCTTCAAGAAGCAACAGAGCGCTTTACAGAGGTATACAACAATACAGATGCATAACGGAACGGGCACAGCTGTACTGGGAGGCAGGGAGGAGAGTGGCAGGCAGCATCTAGTGAGTCAGGTGGCGCGGGGGGCGACATGATGGCCTAGCTGTTGAGGATGAGAGACTCCTTGAGGAGTTGTCTCGAGTTCTTTTCTGAATTGTGGTGGCTTGCCTGATATTGAAGGGGAGGAGGTTCCATAGTCTTGGGGTATAGGCAGAGAAGACATGTTTTCTGGTCCTTTTTGCAGTGGCATTTTGAAGTCTGCACCTGTCTTGGCTTCTGGTGGTGCATTGTCCGCCAGCGATGCTAGTTTTTCAGCGAGGTAGTGGGCTGATTTTAGGGCGACTACCTTGCAGATGATGCAGCAAGACTTGAGGGTGAATTGTGTGTGCAGTGTGGGCCAATGAAGGTTGAGGAAGGCTAGGGTGATGTGGTCGCATCTGCATAGATCCTTGCTGAGGCATGCGGCCTGTGTAGGCCATTTCTCAGGGCCACAAGGGAGGAGAGGAGGCCTTCGGGGAGGGCATTGCCCCAATCTAGGTTGGATAGGACCAGTTGTCCAGAGGCAGAAAGGACTTTCTGCAGAAGGGAGAACTGAAAACAAGATGTCTGAGTTTTCTTGGCTATTTGTGTCTTGAAGGAGAGGTGTTTTTCGATGTGGAACCCAAGGGACTTGTTACAGGAGGTGAGCTTGGGTCTGAAGCCTTCAGGGTTCATGGTTGATGGACAGGTCTGGGTGTTTGTTGTTGGTGAGCAGTAGGGATTCGGTCCTGGGGGGGCTGGGGGTTGGGGGTTGGGGTTGGTTAAGCTTCAAATATGCCCTGCACAGCCTAAGATTGGATCAGCGAGAGGCAGGGTTTGAGCCTGTGGATGTCCTTGATGGAGTCGATCTTGAGGTATAGCTGTGTGTCAGCGTATTGGTGGATCTTGTGTGTGGTTAGGAAAGCTTCCAGTGGCTCCATGTACAGATTGAAGATCACTTGGGAGAGGATGGAGCCCTGCGGGACTCCACAAGTGACGGGTACCATTGGCGATCCAGAGGAGTCAATCTGAGCAAACTGCTGGTGGCTGGCGAGGTAGGACTTGAACCAGCTTAGGAAAAGGTCGCTGTCTCCCCCCCTCCCGCCCCCCCCATGCACCGATGTAGGGTGTCCGGGAGTGCCTTGTGGTCTACTGTGTTGAAAGCATCCGAGAGGTCGAGTAGAACCAGGAGGCAGGGGGTGGCCGTCGTCCAGGATGTTGAGGGCGTCGTTGACCTCCTTTATTTTATAGTTGACATTTCTGTGCTGCATCTGGGTCTGAGTCTGGATTCGTATGTTTGGAGGAGATTGTTGGTGTCTGTGTTGCTGGACTTGCATGGGTACCGCTTTCTTAATGATCCTACCTAGGAAGGGAAGTTGGGTGATGGACGATAGCTACCTAGGCTGTCAGGATCCAGAGTGGGTTTATTTAGTGGAAGGAGAGTCTCCTGTTTTTAGGGTTGATGGGAAGGGAGCGGTTGATCTCCAGGTAGGGGAGGAGAGCTTCTGCGTGGAGGGTCTTGAGGATGGATGTCTTATACGATGTGGCTTTGAGGGCGGCCAGGGTTTCTACTAGGTCCTCCGTAGAGAGCGTCTTGAATGTTGTCCAGGGTGTGTAGATTTTGTAAGGTGGGTCTGTGGATGCAGAGCTGGTGTCTGTGCTGGTGAATCTTGCTGATTTGTCGAAGAAGGTGGTGTTGTATTTTTTGATAGTGTGGTATTGCAGGGTGAGGTAGCGGGTTGACGCAGTGCTTGAGTACTTTGAATAGGGCTCTGCTTTTGTTGTGGGCTTCTGCTATGGTGTTCTGATGGTAGGAGGCCTTGGCTGTGTTGATTAGTCGTCGGTGGGTTGCTCGGAGTTCCTTGAGTGCCAGGCTGGAGCGGCACCCGGTTTTCTCTGCAGTATCTGATCCTTGGATGACCCTAATACATTACTTCCAGATATATTTTTGATGGCTGCCTGCACCAGGACCCTTGAGCCTCACATAGAGCCCCCCTCCCCCTTGTACTGTCTACTCCAGAATGAAGAAGTGGTTGGGGGGACGGGACGATTCTGAAGGTCCCCAGGTGGTTTTCATGCAGTTATGGCAAAGCAATCCCAGTGCCCTTTCAGCCCTTCTGCTAGTCCTCTGATGCCTGGCACGCGCCATGAGTTTTGCGCCTCACCAATGCCATGGAGCATCAGTTCAAGACAATAGATCTGTACTCATCATGCTTGCCCCATCGAATTTGGTAGTCAAATGCCCCCAGATGTAGTGTATATTGTTGGAGCCAGGGTCAGTTTTTTTGGGACTACTTGTTTTTGGGGAGGGTAGATAAATCGCTAGCAGGTGGGGTTACTTGTCACCTGGTTGAAGGTACAGGATAAGTTTCGGTAGCATCCAAATCCTCACCCGTCCTTGCTTTTATCTGGTCACCCGGTACAAAGATTAATGCACCTCTGGTCAAAGCACATTTTCCGGCACGTTGAACGGAGGATGGCACAGGTGCAACGCGCTGGTTTTGGAAGCAAGACCACGCAGAGCAGCAGAGGTTCGAATCCCGGATCCGCGCCTAGAAACCGAACTCTGGTGTGGTATTTAGGCATGCAATAAAAAAACTATTAAAATAAATTGGACAACTGGGCACAGCATTTACCTCTTTGTGCACATCCCTTGGTCTAAAAGGTGACTGTGGCATGCCATCATCGCTGGCAGATCTGAACCATTGCGCACCAGGTATATTTGAATCGTGTCTTTGGTGGTCTGAACCCTACAGCGACCACCAGGATTCTACAGCCAAAGTGTCCTGCCTTCAGCAGACGGAAATGGCTTCTGTCACATTCTGAAACCGGTAGTAGTTAATTAGACTTATACTGACTTAGGAGCCTGAGATAGGGTTGGGACTTTATTCTGTGGCACATGGAGTGCAATTATGCATATTTCGTGTACACAAAATCTCAATATCAGCCTTCAGCCTATACAAGCGTACGTATCTCCAAGTTGCCCTTTATCCTCTGACCCTGCAGATGTTGCAACACTATCTTTTCCTTCTGCCAGTGGCCCTCACCCACCTTGTCTTCCTCGCGCATGTCCTTCTAACAAGCACTGGATACCAGATCTGTCCTTGAAATGGTATCCATGGGGCATTGCCAAATTGAAGTCACTCAACTTTGGTGGCTGTTGAGTGGTACTGCAGGGAGTCTACCTACCACCCACAAGAAGCAGTTAACAGTACTATCCCTTGGTTCTGATTGACCTTATGAATGTCTGGCCCCCAGCTGGTGGAGGGGCCACTTCTCCCGCTCCCCGCATATGGTACTGGTCAATTTCCAGATGACTGTTGGAGGGCCGTTCACAATTCTCGACCCCTATCTTCGTGGTGGGCACTTTTGGTGACACCCACAAGAGGTGAGGGAGCCAGAGTCGACTCCAGTTGGGCTAGAGCGAAGTGCTTGGTTCTGGCTCGGCTCGAGTGCCTTTGTGAAATACGAGCCCGACTGGACCTGAGCCAATGATCACCTCATCTTCCAGTACATTGACACTGCCCTCCAGCATGCAGTCCTCTCTGCCTGCACATTGTACTTTATCTCTTGCCAGGAATTGCATGTTGATGTGTTGCACAAACAAAAAGATGACATTGGATTACGTGTCGTCTGAAACCTGCAAAATTGCAAAACTCTGCAACCAGAAGATCTGGGTTATGCACTTGAATAATCTATGCAATCCTGTGCAAACCTTGAATGGGTCATGTTTCCTTTGAGAACACTTTGGGGGTGGTTCTGTTAAAGGTGCACTACATAAAAAGCCCCACTTAAATAGCGTATTAAAATGCAGTGTTTGCTCCAAAGATGATAAAAGTGTTGACCCTTTATATTGTGCGCTCCACAGGCTGAAGTATCACTTGCTCATTGCACTGTCACTTATGAGCCATGTTCCTCTCATCACAGAAAGAGAAATAGACGATGCACTACACTGGTGGGCTACAGGATTTGCCCTGGCTGTTTGTTCTCGGGAGCCTGCCAAGAAGAATTATTTAACTGTGGCCTGGAGCTAAGGGGGGTGGCCATGGGTTCTCCATGTACTACCCAGTTTGTGAATAAGGCGGTGGAGGGGTCACACTCAAAAAGGAGCATTATTTTAGCTCCTTGAAACAGTCCATTCAAACGCACATCTCTATCCGTTAGGCGAGAAGATAAATTACCAAGTGTCTAAAGTGCAGTATGGAATACAATCCCGTTTTACAGAGTGTGTGTGATCCTTGACAAATAGTTTAATTCCATTGTGCCATATCTTCTAAAATTGGGATGCGGGGTAGAGGTTTCGTGTTCTGAAGTCGGGGAGGCATGGCATCGGGTTTGGGTTTTTTATTTGTGGGGCTGGTTGGGGGACGGGGGGGAGAAGATGGCATGCATTGGGGGTTTTATGCTGGGGCTTGAGAAGGAAGTATTGAGAGGTATGCATTTTGTGTTTGAGGCTGGGAAGGCAGGTAGCAATTTTAAGAATCGTTTAATGGCTACTAGAGCCATGCCAGGCCCCATGGCACGACTCTACTCCTGATTATTTTGGCTACGCCAGATCTACCACTCACTTTGATTCGCCTTCAGTGTGTTGCTGTCTGCTGCCTATCGTTTGTCCTCTTTTTAGGCCTTTATAGAAACTGGTGCTGATTGGGCTGGGCTCCTGGACAAAAATTCCAATGGCATCAGCACACAATGGGCCTTTTCCCTAACACAGCCACGTTATCCCCAACAAAGCTCTTGCCACACAGTACAAAAAGCAATAGTCGCAGCTAAATCTGCCTCCTACGACGATAGAATCACTAATGCCACCTCAGAATCCAAAGAGCTATTCTCTATTTTCAGAGAGCTGTCCATCCCAACCACCAAATCATTAGACCAATGGTGTAACACCATACAAACGGCCCTAGTAAACAAAATTGAACTCCTTCAAAAGAAAATTCAGGAGCACCACAAGAATCTCACACAACACATTAAAAAAAGTGCAATACCGAGCACGTGCTCACCCCCAGTATCTGCGACCTACCCAGCCCCAAGAGACCCACTGACAAAGACCCAATAACCCCCTTCAAATTTAGAGAAATCACAGAACTTGAATTAATAGACATTATGAAGAAAATTAAGCCCTCCAACTGCAAAGGAGATGCCTGCCCAGCCAAGCTAGTTCAAGACTGTGCACAAACACTTGCCCCGTTTCTCAAGTCCTTCATCAACGCATCCTTCAACTCTGTCCCTGACAGCCTTAAGGAAACCTCGATGCAAACACTCTGGACCCTGAAATGGCCAACAACTAACAACTACAGGCCCATCACCACTGTCCCTTTCTTGCTTAAGATACTGGACAAAGTTGCATACACGCAAATCCAGCAATACTCAGAAGAAAACCACATCTTAGGAAAAAGATCAGGTTTCCGTCTAGGACACAGAACTGAATCCACCCTACTCGATCTGAAAATACAACTTGGCGGCATCATGGACAAAGGCAAGCCGGCACTCCTCCTCCTCCTCTTAGACCTATCCGCTGCCTTTGACCTCGTCGACCACGATATTCTAGGTATGCACCTAAAAAAACGAGGCTCACTTCTCGCCAGAGGCAATTGCCTGGGTAGCATCCTTCCTAAACGGCAGGTTCATGAAGTTTTCTCCGACTCTGCATGTACCTCCCCCACTACCATCCATTGCGGCATCCCACAGGGCTCATGCACTGCCCCTACGCTATACAATATCTTCATCCTCCTGCTATTCAACGATCTAGACTGCCACGACATAGCATACACCAATTACGCTGACGACACTCCGGTATTACTCCCTCTAACAGGCACATACGAACAAGACGCTGCAGCACTAACCAAGATCTACTCGGCCATTCAGACATGGAGGGTGGCCAACGGTCTCTGCTTAAACGGGTACAAAACAGAGATCCTCATAGTAGACTCCACAGACACTCTGAACAAGCTCTCGCCACAGTACAAAACATTCACCATAGACAACTCCACTATCGCCGTCTCAGATGCTGTTTTAAAACCCTAGGAGTCTACCTTGACTCATCCTTATGCATGTCACGCCAAGTCAATGCCACAGCCTCATCTGACGCACTCAGCACTAAGGTGATCCATGCTGTCAAGCCCTTGCTCTCCCACCAAAAACTGCCGATCCAGAGCCACAGTAGGTACGAAACCAGACTACCGCAGCGCGCTGTTCCTAGGCACATCTGCAAAAAACATCAACAAACTTCAAGTCCCACAGAAAAATGCCCTCAGGGCTGCCCTAAGTATTCACAAAAGGGAACACATCTCACAGGCAAGAAAACATGCACACTGGCTTGCCAGTAAAGGAACGCATTCTCTTTAAAACACTAGCCATAACAAACAGGTGCCTTTCCTCCGACGCACCGCCCTACCTATCAGAAAGAATCACACGCAACCTCACTAACAGACCCATTAGATCTCGCTTGGCTAACCAGGTTTACATACCAGCTTTCAAGAGAACTAAAGCTGGAGAGTCCAGTTTTCAACAACTGGCACCTAAAAACTGGAATGCTCTACCCACTACCTTAAGAAATCCTACACCATATTCCGAAAAAAAAATGCTTAAAACCTCACTATTCTGTTAGATCTTAACAATATATGTAACTACACGTGTTCAACTGTAACCTCATGAACATCAGTACTGCCTCCTTCACACTGTATCACTCTATTGTTTGTCAAGATGATTTCTTCTGTAACAGCGCCACGATGCCTCCGGGCCACTGCTGCGCTTTATAAATGCAAATAAATAATATCAACAAAATTCCCTGTTTATAAATGTATCTATGATTCAGCTATGACTATGATAGAGGAAACCTATTGTAAGCTGAGGCCATTTATCTCTGTGTGCATTTATCTTTGTGGCAAGCAACACCTGTTGTTCCCCACAAACCAGAGCCAAACATAACACCTTAATGTCCTAGGCTTTGATACATGACTGTTAAATCTTTTTTAAAGGGGGGGAGGGTGGGGCTCAATTGTGTTTATACAATGACACCCCCCCCCCCCGGACCGGCCTTTGAATTAAGGTTCCACAAAGCCCTTTCCAAGACAGAGTTTGAGTCGGTAGGGGGTGGTGCCTGGTCCCCAAATCTACCAGCCACCAGTGGTGGCTGGTGAGTTGTTTTATTGCAGGGTGTATATATTTGCCACCAGTATACAAAACTAACATAAAACAGTTTTTGGCGGGTCGGGGGGGGGGGGGGAATCTTTCCCCCTCCCATGAGAAAATGTTTGAATAATGGGTTAAAATGTTGCATTACACAATACCTTCTGTGAATATTTGGGTAAAAGGCCAGACAGTTTGCAATTCCTTTTGTAGGGTGTAGGGCAGTGGTCTTCAAACCTTTCTATCCCAAGCCCCCCTTGCAGAAAGGTTTTCGAGTTGGGGGGGGCCCCTCACCGCCAGGACATTGAGATCGTCGGCAGCATAACCATTTTAGCTGCTATGGGCGGGATTTACAGTTTGTTTTGCAGCAGACTCCCTTATCTAAATTCCATGTCACTGTCTCCTTCTCTGTTAATCCCTTATGTATCACACTTCTTCCTTACAGTCTCTTCCATCCCTAACTCTGTGCTATTTTCCCTCTTCACTGCACCTGCTCCGTCTCCCTTCCTTCTCTCTGGACTTGACTGCCGTTGTCTTGTTCTGTCACCTTACCACTTGCAGTATCCCCTTTCTTCCCCTCAAATTCTGCCTCTTATCTCTCCACCTTACGCACTTCCCATTCTAGCGCCCCTTCAATCCTCTTTTCTCTTTGTCTGTTCTCTATCCCTGCACCCATTTGTTCTGTTGGCCTTCTAAACCCCTCAATCTATCTGCCCTCTAACATCCCCTTTAACTTCCCTCTCCTCCTTTTTCACACAGTCTTTTCCCCTCAATCGGTATTCTTTCCTTTCAAGAACTTGGTTCTGCACTCTCTCCTATTCTGTCACACCTGCCCCTGTTCTGACTCACCTCTTCACTCCTGCTCTGTCTCCCTCTCCCCCTTCAATTCTGCCGAATTCCTATTCTGTCTAAGCCTCTCCTTCCTATACAGTCTCCTCTGCTATCTCATCCCTGAAAGTAGCTCCATGCTGAAAGGCAGTGCTTGCCACAACACAGCCAAAGGTCATGTATGCTGGAAAGCGCTATCTTTGTGTTCTGCCTTTCAATCAGGTGCTCCTTTCAAGAAGTGAACACAGCATGGAAGGAAGAGTCCTGTGTTTACATCTTGAAAGTGGCATCGTACTGAAAGGCTGAATGCAAGGCGGCACATGCTCTGGGATTCTTGCCTCCCCTACCCCGAGGCATGGTGCCGTGCCCTACCAGGAGGAGATTGAAGAACACTGGTGTAGGGTAACTCATGGGGGGGGGGGGGACTACAATAGATGCAAGTCACCAAAAGTTCACATGTGCATTTCGCAATGTGTTGTCATGCCGGTCCCTTCAATATATGCCAGTATAAAAAGATGTGTGATGCTGGCTGTGCCCATACCGACCGCTGCCCATCATGGCAAAGGCCCTCTGAAACCAGCCCTACTGTGACAAGTCCACACAGACCAAGAAGAATCCTAACCCACGACTACATACTCAACCCGAGAAGATGGAGTAATGAGGCTCAAGCCTTGGTATCCAAAAAGGGATAAAATCTATCCACGAGAAGAAGACTGCCGCTGTGCCCATACATTTCCATGCTGGCTCCACCAACATATGCTAGTATTCCTATATAAACTTACTCCTGTTCGCTTTGAGATTATCTTTTATTTTTTTTTATAGTATCATTTCTGCCACTAGGCACATAGCTGGCTCGGCCAATATATGCCAGTACTCCTATGTAAGAAAATACTCCTGTTGGTTTGGCCATTAAAAGTGAACAGGCATGCACCCCCCCACACAAACCTACCCATTCACCCACCAGTCCCTCACCCATATACCTTATTTATTTGTATAGTGCACCAGGCCCGGGGGCAACCGGGCGCATTACTTAGTTACAACATAAGTAAGACAGACTAGAGCAATAATTACAAAGTTTACAGGTAACGTACAGAATTAACAGGTATACTAATAGCAATGAAGGACAAGCAGATTGTATATACATGGGTACGGCTATGTACCAGTTAAGCAATGAACCCAGAGCTAGATGTCTTGGGCTGTCAACCAGGTTTTGGTAAGGTGTTTGAATCTCAGGAAGGAAGGTTCAGCTCTAAGCTCGTTAGGAAGCGTGTTCCATAATTTAGCTGCCATGATAGGGAAGCTAATTCCACCTGATCTTTAGAGATTGGAACGACAAGGCAGTTTGAATGAGGCATTCTGCGGGGTCTAATGGAGTTGTGGAGGGCAAATCGGTTGGCCAGGTAACCGGGAGCTTGGTTATGAAGGCATTTGTGGGTAAGAGCCAAGGTTTTCAGGGAGATTCGGTGTGGGATTGAGAGCCAGTGAATGTTGTGTCTAGTGTCAGATATGTGTTGGCGCCTAGGAATGTTGAGGGCAGCTCTAATTGCATTGTTTTGGACAATTTGTAACTTGTTTAGGTTGCAGCGATTGGTGCCTAGGTACAGTGCATTGCAGTAATCAATCTTGGATAATACAAGAGTCCTAGCGAGGGTAACACAATAGGTTGCAGAGAGAAAAGGGCAACAGGCTGTAATAAGCTCGCAGGTATAGGCCGCTGCGGATGAGCCTGGGTTAGTTTGTCTGGTCAAGGATAGAGTCGAGTCAATGTAAATCCCTAGGGTTTTTGTGTCCTTGGCGGTTGGGGCCCATCGATGATGAAACACTTAAACAAAGGGTAGAGTTTGGTAAATTTTTGTGGCGAACCAAGAGTCTGTGTTGAGCCATCCACGCTTGGATGACCTGGTAGATGACATTGATAGCGAGGGAGTCAGCAGTGTAGTCACCTGAGATAGGGATTAGTATTTGGGTGTCATCAGCGTAGTTGGTGAGGTGACACCCAGATAATCCAAGATATCAAAAAGGGGTTTGGTGAACACGTTATACAGATCCTCGTGGCACGCCACAGGAGACAGGTGCAGGTGGGACGGCTGCTAGTGAAGAGAACACGCGCATTGATCTATTGTCTAAAAAGGAGCTAATCCAGGTTGTAGCTTTATCGGAGAAGTGTGCAGCTGATTTAAGGGGGTGGCAAATAATTTCATGATTGATGAGATCAAAGGCCGCCGAGAGGTCCAAAAGGAGTAATAGGGCAAGTTTGCCTTTGTCTTTTAGATCTTCAATCTGTGTTTTTAAATCTATGAGGGCAGTTTCGGTGCCGTGACGTGGCTGAAACCCAGATTGCCAAAGTCCCAGAAGTTTGTTGGATTCAAGGTAATCTTGAATTTGTAGATATGCTGCACGGTCGAGGATTTTTAGTAAGAACGGGACCATGGTGATTGGCCTGTAGTTGTGGTTATGCTAGCTTCCAGGGTAGGCTTTTTCAATAGGAGGATGACCCACACATCCTTTAGATTGTCAGGTACAATCCCAGAGCTAAAGGAAGAGTTGATCAACGTAGTGATGAATGGAGCTAGGTCATGAGCTGCTTCCTTACTAATGGGCGCCGGGCAGAGGTCGCCTTGGCAATTGGACGGTTGAAGGCTGGCGATGATCTTTTTTACTTCGGAAATGGAAAGTGGAGAGAAGCTGAAAGGAGTCGGAGTATCTGGGATGGAGTGGTTGAGGGTGGGGATGGGTTTGGGTTGCGGGTTGGATTGCAGGCTCGTTTGTTTGTTTGTTTTAATTTGGAGAGTGGCGATCTTGCCGAGGAGAGCCTCTTGGATTTTGGTGCACCAAGTGCTGTCTTTGATGCAAGTATCTTGTGCAGTGGCAGGAGTTTCAAGTTCTTTTAGGATTCTAAACAATTCTTTGGTGTTGGATTTGGCTTGTTCGATACGTTTATTGTAAGTATCTTTTTTAGCCTGGAATATGGCTTCCTTGTAGTTAAGGTTGGCCAGGAAGAGACACGAATTGTTGGCTGCGGACTGGTTGCTTTTCCAATGTGATTCCACAATTCGTTTTTCTTTGCGCAGGGTTCTGAGCTGGGGTGTGAACCAAGAGTTCAAGTGGGCTCGAGGTTTGGGTTTTCTCAGTTTGGATGGGGCGATGATGTCTAAGGCTTTTTGCATAGCGAGATTAAAGGTGTCAACCATAGTCGTGGGGTCGGAGCATGAGCGAACCTAGTCATTGAGAGCAGGAAGGAGGAGGGGGATGTTGCGTTTATTGCGGGTGGCAGTAGCCGGTGCAATGATAGCAGAGAGGCTGACCGGTTTGGACTGAATGTTAAACGTAATTAAATTGTGGTCGGTCCATGCATACTGTTGGTTGGAGATGATATGGATGGGGCAATTGTGGGAGGCTAGCCAGTCAAGGGTTCTGCCCTTAGCGTGGGTAGGTTGGTTGATAAGCTATATGAATCCTGCATTCATAAGCATATTATCAACAGTCGTGGCAGCAGTGTCATTGGGATCAGTAAGGCCAAGGTTAAAGTGCCCTAATATCGAGGCCTGGGATTTGGTTTTGGTATTATGAGTGATATTAGAGAGGTCCTCAGCGAAGGTGGATAGTGGCCCAGGTGGCCGGTAGAGTAAATGGAAGGTGATGGAGTGGTTCGGGGTGACGGCTAGTTTGGCTGTCAGTGCTTCCATAGAGGAGAAGTGATGTACAGAGGAGAGGTGGAAGTTCAGAGCATTTTTATGGATACTGGCAATGCCACCACATTTGGACTGGTTAGAGGTATGATCATGTCTGATAATATCGTACCTTGGAGGGATGGCCAGGGAGAGTAGTGGGCCGGAGGCTGCATGAAGCCAAGTTTCGGTGATAGCTATGAAGTCAAGGTAGAGAGTAAGGATGAGGTCAGCAACTTCTAGAGCATGTGCCGTGAGTGATCTGACATTGATTAATGCGCCTTTTTAATATTGCTAGTGTTAGGGAGGTTGGGGTGAGGTGACGATGGGTTTTGCATGTGTGTGGACGAGGTGGAGGTCGGAAGCTGTTTGTTAAGATGCACAGAGTGATGGGAGGCGTGCGAGAATCGCGAGCCAAGTCTGGCATTTCTCAAGGTGATGGAGCAAGGTATGTTAGCTGAAGGTCTGGATGCAAATTGTTGGAGCCATAGGGCTGGGTTGTTAAGGTAAAGGTTGGTGTGGTGGGCGATGGAAGGCATAGTTATGGTGTTGTGAGGGTTGGGGTAATGGGGGGAGGCGATGGTGTAGTTGAGTACAGTACCACCGGTGTGCCGTGAGAGGTAGAGTAGGGTTGGCAGTATACTTTGAAATAGAATAGGTTGGGTGGAGGGCCTGATGGCCTAATACAGCCTTAAAACAGATGCCTACCAGAGCTACAAAAGGGTAGTTGGGGTAGAAGTACTGTCATAGGCAATTATGCACAGTGGCATGCACACAATGTTCAACATCAATAACTATGACCACGGTAGATGCAATGGTATGCACAGAAAGTAGGGCAGCAGTAATCACGGTAGCAGTGAATTAGGGTACAGATATCTAGATACCTAGATTCGATTTTAGCAGAGGGAGCCAAAAAGGCACTAGATTAAAAATGCAAAAGGGCACAACTTCAAATGTATTAACAACAAACACATAAGTGTGATTTGCCTAAGGGGAGAGGGCATAGTAAAGATGTCCACCAGGATGTGGAGTACATGGGTCCGACTAAGGTGGCGCACTGTTGCGAATGTTTAAGCAACCTTTAACGTCCAATACAGTGACTGGAACACATGGCAGGTGCCGGAGTGGTAATAAAGGGAGCTGATTGAGTGGATAAGGTGAAAGGGTGCAGGTGGAGTAAGTAAGACAAATATGGATTACTCACAACCTCATAAAATGCGAGTAGGGGGTATGGCCCTGGGCTCTGGTCCGCTCAGGACAGTCTCTGGACAGTTGCTGGCCTTGCCCTCAGGGCCTTACCAGGAAGGGCCGGCTACGCCTGCCGGCTTCCGATGGGCTCAGTAAGATGGGGCACGGGCCAATCGGTAGGAGGCTGCTCACTGGAGGGTAGGCTGGCTTTAGACAATCACCCAAGAAACACGGGTGGCCATCTTAGAAATGTAAACACCTCATGTGTTTTAATGGTGGTGCAGTGATATTGTCCACAAATAAGGCAGCACACAATCTATGCGGCACAAGTGCCTTGCAAAAAGCAAACGATTATTTTGCTTGATGAAATGTCGTCGCTACCGTGCTTAGAGCGCTAAGAATAGCCCTAAGATATTTCCAGTATACAAATGTGGGGGGAGGTTGGCATACCTCACGAGGACATTGCGGCTTCTGCTGGAGGATGCTGTGACCTTCTCTCGCATACACCCACTCTGACACCCACCCACCCAGATCTGGAATGTGGGGGCTTCCTGTCAATGCATTCCAGTTATTGCAACTATTTATGTAATCATATTCATTATTTTATGCAAGCATATTCGTAATTGTTTCTTGTAACCGAAACAAGAAACCTCTTTGCTTCGCTATTATCCAAAGCAAACCATTACGCAACATTCAGAGACCAGGTAGTGTTGCTAAAGCTTATATTTATTAGGCTGCATGAATATTTTTCCAGTTTTCATTTTAAGTAACTTTCCTTGGTACGGGCAGCAGTTATCTATTTCATTGTTGCCCCGTGTGAAAAGTTTAAGTACATATGAATTAAGAACAAAAGAGGGACTGTTTAGGGTCCAGAAATGAGTACAAATGCAACAAATGTAATGTGCAAACAAAACCTTCTGCATCACTTAATGCACATTGACATAATGTTACAGAGCAAACATAATCAATCCATGGAGACAGAAACAGGGTTTAAAAACCAAACTAGAGCCCTGTCAATGCAGCACAGTTGCATGTGAATTTATAGTCCCAGGAGGTGTATGTAGTGTAACACTCCTTAATAGAGACCTTGGAAATGTCTACCATTGCCAGGCAGAAGGGTGACCCATAGGTAGGCCGACGTCAGGATAGTAAATCAAAGTTTCTGGTTTAAGTGCTGGACAATCAGGACACCTGGGTGCGGCGTCCAGAGACGTTTCGTCTTGGGTGATGGTAGCCTTCTTCTAGGGCCAGGGATAGGTCTCACTAAAATGTGGGACATGTAAATGGGGAGGTTGATTAGTTGAGCGGAATGGGAAATGATTTGGGTCTAGGAGTATTAACGTGCATTTTATACAAACACAAATAAAATCTAGTAAAATGAATCGTAAACGTTTACTCATATCCAGTGACACACTGACCTTAAACGCGCATATCCTTGTGAGTATCCAAAATCGAGTGGATCACTAGGGTGTACAGAGAACAGTAAGAACTGTGTCGGGGGCAGTGGCTGGATACATAGAAGAGCAAAGCACGAGGCAGTTGCCCTGCTCGAAGATTACCTTGAGTGGTATGAGGTATCGGGCATATGTATAGCTTCTTCAGTAGCGCGGGTACTGCCAGGACGTGAAGGAGTTCAGCGTGCTCCTGGAAAGGAAAAGAGCAGTCGTGCTGCAGAAATGTCACAAGGTCGTCAAGAAACGAGGAGGGCTGAGTGGACCCAAAACCAGGGGAGAAACTGACCTGTGCGAATATGAGGAGGACCTGTGCCGGGTATCAGCGGCTTAGTGATTTCGGCCGCTATAGGAACGCACTCATAGAGAGCTGTGTTGTTCTCATAACTGTGCATGTCAGCGAGCAGTGCGTACTGGAGTTGTGTGTGTGCAAAGCCGGGCATCCCGTAGTCATGGGAACTGGCAGGCTAGTGCGATCCAGAGCTGAAACGCCATGGCTGTTAACGCAGCAAGCTTAGGAAAAAGACAAGGGGGGACAAATCCCTAACAGTACACAGAATGTGACTGGCTGGGAACGTAGAGGATGTAATGAAAGTTGGACTCTCCACCCAAGGTGCTGGGCCCATAGTGGTGGACAAGGGGCTAATTAAGGGGGTGGTCAGGAAGAGGGGCCACGGATAAGTGAGCCCTAGTGGACAACACGGGTGCTAAAAGCCTAGTAATGTGTGCGGGCTGGTGGATGAGGACATGTAAGGCCCCTGAAAGGTGGAAATAGGATCAGGGAACCCCCAGGCCCAAGTGTGCCTCTGGTGGGTATGTATGGCAGGCGAAAGGCTGTACCCGGTCAGGCATATAAGATGGTGGGTTGGGCCTCATTTAGCCCCTTGGTTGTGGATTTAAGCTTAAAGATCCACCAGGATTCTTTAAAGTTCAGGGCACTGGTGGCGTTGGTAGTGTTCAGCACTATGTCTACCACCCACCAAAGTAAATTGTCCGGACCATGCTGAAATTCGAGAAAATGCGACACTACTGGTGCTGTGTGTGTTTTGCAGCGACTCACCCAGAACATTAACACACACGCACACACTTGCATTTCTACTCACTCACCCACCATTCACTCGCTCATAAACCTCTCATGTCCACTTGCACTGCATTTTCCACACAGGAACGCACCCACCCAGGACTTTCAAAAACACACTATCCCATTCATACTCGTTGACCCACCACTCACTGCCCCATACGCCTTCTCTTGTGTCCCCTCCATTCTCCACCCACCCAGAACATTCAAAGGCACACTATCACAGTCGTACTCATTTACCCACCATTCACTGACCCATAGCACATCCATACATCTGGCACACACTTCACACATGCAAAATACACATCACATAAAAAAGCCTTCTTACCTGTTTTTCAGCTTTGGTCTGTCACTCCAGGCCACCCTCAGCTCCTCCGTGCTACTCACAAGCAGGAACCAGGATGCTGGGAGAGCTTCCTAGTTCCTGTATATGAGCAGCACGGAAGCCGGAGGAGAAGGGGTTGGAGCTGAATGTGTCATGTACCACATGTCATGGTCCGCTCCAACCACTACTGAGCGCTGCCTTCCTTCTCGTGCTGCAAGCCCCTGTCCACCCTTCACTCCGATGGGTGAGGACTGGGACCCCCAGATTTGGTGTGGCAGGGCCCCTGCATTGTAGGGGCTGTTCGGGCCCCGACTACTCCAGTGCCCAGGAACATCTGTTTTGAAAAGTATTTTTATTTTTTAATTACCGGGGTAGCAAGGGAAGACTGCAGGGGTAGCAAGGGAGACTGCAGGGGTGGGGTTAAGGGGGGGGGCTGAGACCCACAAATGATACCGGGGCAGCCATGTTATCTATTGCCTTGGCTGAGACCACGTTGACAACTGACTTAACTGGTTTTAACTCTATTTAGAGTGCAATGATACAAATCTGAATTTCACTAATGTTCTGGTACTTTACCAGTGTCCAGTCAAAGGTTCAAATGAAAAAGGGTCGAATACAATACGTTCGACTCAAAAGGATCCAACAAAAAAAAAAAAAGGATTGAATGCCTTTTTTTAAATGTATTTTTTTTGGGTGGCTTGGTATAGGTAAAAATTGTGGTCTTTGGGCACAAAACCAGGTTTTTTTTGGGGGGGGGGCCCTAAAAAGAAAAAATGCATTCGATATTTTTTGGTTTTCGGTCCTTTTTTGTATTTCGAATGTTTTCATTCGACCCTTTCAGCACTGGCTCTTTTTTTTCTTTCCCTTTCTTCTATTGCTTTCCCCTGCTTCTCATTTCTTTTCTTTTCATCTATTTCCATTCTTCATTCTATGGTCACGTCTTTCTTTGCCTTTCCCCACAAGGGCCCACTACGTTCAACATTCTTTCAGTTTTAGGGCTGTGTATTTTCTAGTGAAGGATCCATTCCAAAATCCGACCGAGTGAACAGAAAACGTTTTCCTCCTCTCGTTTCACCAACCTTACTTCTTAAACCTAATGATCATTTTGGCAGTGTTGCTGCTTGTGCCACTGCAGGAAAAGAGGGGGGTGTAGCTCATTGGATAGAGGGAGAGGTAGATGTTAACTCGATGCTTGGCAGCCTAAAGTACATGGGAATCGGTGGGAAGTGCCCAAAAGGACCGTAGATGTGTACTTAATCCAGAAGAGTGAGTCCAAGAGCCATCGGTTTGGGGCAGCGCTGCAAGGACCTAACTGGCTGCTGGTGTGCTGGATATGGAGAAGTCCGCAGTGGTGTTGCTCAGTTAGTGTGGTGTGTTTGTAGGTAGTCTAGCAATCCTGTATTGGGCCTTGTAACAGCTGGTAGCAAAGCCTTAGCACTGCTGCAGCCTGGAATAGATGCTGGTTGCATTGTCTGGCGCAAGCCTAAGACATAATACAATGGTTTGCACAATAACTGGTGATTGGCTCATTTGCGAGCCATACCACACGGAACTCCCTTGTACGCCGTGCGTGCCGGGAACTCTGCTCCTCAGCCAATGAGGAGGCTCGAAACGGGGCAATCCGTGCTCCGAGCCTCCCCATGGCTGGAGGCTTCCTGCGTCCCCTGCCGGGGACTCGGGTAAGACATTTATTTTTTTCACCTTTCCTCCCTCCTCCCACCCCACCTACCTTCTATCCCACGGTCTACGGCGGGGGACGATAGAAACCTCCAGCCATGTGGAGACTCAGAGCGGGGCCATCCCTGCTCCAAGCATCCACACGGCTGGAGGCTTCCATTGTCCCCCGTCGGAGGCCGCGGTACATTTTTAAAAAAACTTTTATTTTTATTTTTTCTTCCCCTCCCTTCTGCCCTCCCAACCCCTTACCTTCTTTTTTCTTCTGGTCTTGGGAGCGAACGCTCTAGGAACACTTCTGTTCCCAGCGCGTCTGCTTCTGATGGCTGCCATGGAAAGGGAAAACAGACTACGTGTTCCCTTTCCCGGCAGCCATTTTTTTCTTTTTTTTTTTTTCTGTTTTTTTTCTGTTTTCACGAACCAGGAAAAAAAATGCCATTAGTGCCCCGGTCTAACGGGCCGGGGCACTAATGGCAATAAGACCCTCAGCGGCAGGCCAATACCGCCCACGGCAATGCCCCTGGGGCTTTGTTACTACGTAACTACGGCCCTGGGGGCATTACCTGGGGCGGTATTGGCCTGCTGCCTCCGGTCCTATTGCCACAATAATTTCCTGTTCATAATAATCCCTCAGTGGATGAACGTGTGTTCCCTCTATTCTTTTCCTAGAGGATGGAGTCTCCTCTTGTGAGGATTCGACCATCCGCATGGTGGTTGTCCGCTCACGTGGGCTTTTTTGACATTTTAAATGAAATTGAATGCAACCTCTGGAAAATGAGTGGGGCTAATCCGCACATATTTTCCTATGCTCATCGCACAACCTATGCATAGACCTGTGTACTCTGGGACACAGCCTACAAGCACAGCCCGCCCGCAACCCTGTCATATTTAGTTGGGATATGACAGGAAGAGTACACAATGCATCATCAGAAGGGGGAGAACCAAACCTTCCCCCTGCCAGGACCAGCCTGATTAACAAAGGCTGCATGGATCCACCATGTCCTTTTGTTGGTCCCTGCAGCTGGTGGCAGCGATTAACATACTAATAGAGTATACCTCAAACAGGCCCACATGGGGCCTGGCTGCAGAGGCTAACAAAGGAGACTGGAAATGCCAACAACCTTTCATATGTACTGTGTAAACCTAAAGCCAGCTCCCAACCTCAGTATCAATTGACAGTGAGCTTTCATGTCTGGGATGCTTACAGTAGGCCTCCCCGGAGGGGGTACCCATTCATAAGGTACCAGAATGGGATTTGCAGGAGCCAGAGGTCCGGTCTTGCCCCAGCTTCAAGGGCGACCTGCTGCTTTAATTGGGAACTACCAAGAGCGCCATTAACCAGAGAGATCCTTTGATCCACAATAGACATGAAGATGGGTGGAACTTAGTATTACATGTTTTCACATCTTTACCTTTTTTGTTGTAAAGCACTCTGGTTATGACCTCACACATGCAGGAGATTGTTGGTGGGACCCAGGATTGGTTCATTAAGGTAGGCTTCGCCTATACCAATCCCTGTGATCCATTTAGCTTTAAAAAAGGGCAGAGCCCATCTTTTAGCACATCATCTGAAGACTTTGCAAGGAGTAGCAAGAATAACTCCTCTTTGGCCCTGGCTGAAGTACAGTCTGCCTTGCATCTTCCGCCAGTGAAGGAAGGCCAGGACCTCCAAAGAGGGTAGCAAGATCTCTCACCTAAAAATCTCCCAGGAAACTGAGGGAGATGCTGAATCCAGAGGACCCTCCACCCGCTCCTGAACCACTAGCCAGCCAGCACACCACGTGCCCTGTTAGGCTCTGCAGCAAGCTTCCTAGGTGTGAAGTGCAAGACTTCTCTTAACCTGAAACCACAAGGACGAGGCAGCTGCCTACAACACACTCCACAGCTTTTGGCCGTCTGCCTTAAAGGACGACATGAGCCCAGTGAAGAAGCTAGGAGAAGTGCACTGACAAGCATCTACTGACGTCATTTTCGAGCCGGTTTAGTCCCTCGTGCTGCGACCAACCGCAACACTGACCGTTGTTATGCCGCAGTTGCTTAAAGACTTCCGAGACACCTTGACCAGTGCTTAACTACCAACCAGTACTGAGACAATGATTCCTGACCCAGAGCCACTGTTTAGGCAAGCCTGCAGCTTCGCTCGCTGAACTGTTTGCCGCCTGATATCCGCAGCTGTCTCCCTTCTTGAACTGACATAGAATAGAAGCTCCAAAGCACCCTGTAACTGACTCTGCTGTCGAGCACCAAGAACACCTACAGCACGAGGTACATTTTGGTTTGGTCCCCCTGGTCCTTCTCCCAAGGCCCCTGGAGACATTTTAAGACCCATTGCTCCCTTTGTTCAGGAGCCAAGTATCTTTAAACTGTTGTGGTTATTACCCATACCAACTAGCCTCCTGTCATTAGCCAGAGTGCATCACTTTCCGTCTTTGAAACTGTCTGTCCTCTGCATTCTTTTACAGGGTGAGTCGTATTTCGTAGTGTTGCTAGATCTGTGTGCTGTGATTTTAAAAATCTTTTACAACCTTGACTGGACAGTCCCTTTTATCATTGGGTAATAGTTTTATTTTTGCTGTGTGGCAACTAACCAATGATCCAAGACCTTTCAGAGATAAGCCTGCCGTTACCAAAATTGGACAGCCGTTACCAAAATTGGACAAGGTGGTTTATAATTTGCTTGTTATTCCATTCTGTTCGGATCCCTTCTGGTGTACTAGAGGTGTGGGGCGATTGATGGTTTAGAAACTGATATACACCCCTGGCCTACTGGTGCCCTGGAAGTTGATTCGTCACACCGCTAAATCTGTATACACTCTGTACGGAAACTGAGGTCTGAAACCAACTCACTGTGGGCAGTCTAGGAAAAAAAGGGCCCAACATTCACCTCTTGTTTGTTGCTTTTGTCCACACGAATCATTGCATACAAGGGCACTTCTTTCAAATCCCCTCACCCAATCACTGTAACGGGCTCTCCAAAAGATCATAAGGGGAAAATCGCCACCTGCTCCAAAAATATGGTGTAATAACCAATTACAAAACGAATGCCTGAAAAGAAATCCTATTTGTTTGAGGGAAAGTTGTGGGGCTATTAGCTATTGGGAAAAGGGTTTTTGCATGGAGCGTGACGTGGCATTCAGACATAACGCTTCCGGCTGGTTTCTTGTTCCAGGTTGGAGGAGTGCAAAGACTTTGCTGCCAGTAGTGGGAAAGGCTAATGCATGGTTGTCCTGAAGGTGGTTGCCTTCCTCTTTTGAAAGATGGATTTGCTGACTTCAGTTTGATTTTTTTCAGACCTTCTAATGGTTTGTTCACTAGAAAATGGCACTGACGATAAAAACTGGATGAAAGGTGAAAGTGGTGGTGCTTGTGTTTATCAAGTGAAATGAAGAAAGAATCCAATAATGAAAGGGATCAATGGAATGAGAGTCAAAATATCGTTTAATGATTGCATTATACGTGCACTGCCTGCGACTGAAGAAGCCAATACCTTATTGGGGGCACAAACAACAAATCGCCACCAAACTGGCTAGGTTCGTGTAATGCGCCACTCGGGGGGACACTGGCTTCGGGCATGGCTATCTGCATACACCAGAATGCAGCAAGGAATATGGCAAAATTTGGTTGTGCTGGTGCCATTCTCTGCCTACCAGACTATGCATAAACACCTCTGATGTAAGACCTATGACAAATTTGGGTACGCTGAAAATATAGCGAGTCGCTAGCACTCACGCCATCTCCTGACACCCCTCGGCACCCATCCGTGTACCTGACCGCATGGATCGCTCTCTACCAGAGCCTGGCCAGACCTGCTAAGCCTTATTTGGCCAAACGCACACACGCATCATAATCTTACTCCATGACCTCCTACACTCTGGATGTCGGTCCACCAAGAGCGTTCCCACTACCAGCGCTTTGAGACTATATTAATGGTAAAAGGCACTGTATAAATGACAAGTACAATGCAAAAGTCCGTTTCAGAGTTGTATGACTGCACTTCAAAGGTTTTGATAACCAATGTCTATTCATATTTTGTAACGGCAGACATTGCCTTTCGGAGTTGTAGAAAGTGGACCACAGTTGTTGGTACCTTGTCACGGGTGCCATGGCCTCATTTTAGGCAGTGAGAAAGATGGGAGTCCTCTGCAGCCAGGTGGCTCATTTCTGGGGTAATTTACTACACATTTGAAAGTTTGCTCTTCCCCAAGATGGCGACGAAAATGTCTGAACTCATGACCCTCCATATTTGTCTAGGGAAGCAACGATTTCAGGCTTTGGCTTCTTTTGTGCCGGCTTCATGGCAAAGTCTGCACACCCTGTGTCTTGATCCACACGCACTGTTTTGCCCTGCATGCTCACCTTACCCCCGCATGACCACCGTTACAAGCACTCTCACGGAAGAACATTTTGGAGCATTCTGGTGGGCCAGCCGCAGGTTGTTGTCTCAAGGCATTTCCATCTGCTCAACATCCCAAGGGTCTGCATTTGGATGAGTAGCGCTCATGGCCTGGGGCTCTACTTGGATGAGTTTTGGTATATGAACTCTATTTTCATGCCATTTTCTGACTCTTGAACCCTTCTTTCCAATTGGCACTGCGCCCAGGTGCAAAACACTGGTAAGACGGAAACATCGTCGCTAAGGCGATGTCCTCCAGCCATTTCTCCATGACACCTTCCCTATAGAGCAGCCTTCTTTTCTCAATGTGCTTGCGGGACAGGCTGGTCCATTCAACCCTCCCAGGTGTACGAATCACACAATCTAGGCTTGCTGCAAGTCCCTCTGCCCTCCTCTTTGGGAGCAAAGTTTGACCCTCTATTTATTTTTTGTTGTTGCAATTCCTAGTGTGAACTGCCTCTCCGACTCTTTATAGGTCTGACCATGGTCTGATTGCTATGCCTTTCCTCACCCACTGAGACACACACCCGTCCTTTTCAGACGTGCCTTTGCTTTCGTTAACTGCGTTAGTCTTGGTACTGGGGAAGGCCATGTTTCTACCGCATGATCCAGTGCATCCAGACAGCAGGCCTTCCCGCCCTTCCTTCTATTCATGGTCCCAGCACTGTTGCTATTGTTTCCATTGCTTTGAGGGCTTTATTAGAAGAAGTCGCCCCTTTTCTGAGCGAGGGTTCTTGGTGAGGTAAACCTCCTTGCTTACTCTAATGATAAAATGGCCGAAGGGCAAGGCTTACTTAGCAGGGTTGGACTGGGGCATAAACTTGTCTCGGGCACCAACGAAAAAGTGGCCCACAGTTGCAAATGGTAATTCATTCCTTTTGTGACGCTCTTTGAATAGTACCCAAGGGGGGGAGGAAGGGTTGATAAAATGTGATACATATACATTTTAAAGAATATTTATTCAGCAAAACTGGTCAAAACCATTAGCCGCATAGTGAAGTAACTCATCAAACTGGCCCACATTGGCCAAAAAAGTGCCCCACTTTGACCCAAAAAACTGACCTATACAAGCATTTTCGTTTTTGATTCGACCCTGGGCCTATTGCCTTGTAAGCCAGTCCGAGTCTGGGCGCGAGCTTTACATCCAGTTCCCAAGCTCAGAAGGAAAGCACAGTAAAAGATATTTCTGTTCAAACTGAGCTATAAAAAATATACTTTTCATGATCACGGAGTGGGTTGTTGTGGACAATGGAGCATGTGAAATGGCCTCCACTGTACCATAGAGATTCTTAGAGGTTAGGGCAGATGTGGTTAAGTAGGTGTTATTGGGCGTGTTAACTCCCTGTCTCCCAAGAGCGATAAAACCAGAACCCCTTCCCCACTCGCCTTCTCTACAGTTGGAGCTCTATACCCGCACTCTGTAAGGCCTGAAACTGGTCCTGAACACTGACTCCGTTGGCAAAGCTTTGCCTCACCAGAAGAAACCGACTGCAGGGCATCTTCTCCTGATCTGGTCGGGACAATTGGATCCTAGCTCCTGCTTGAAGGCCTCGTCTCTGTAAAGCCCTTGACGATGCCTGCATCACTGGATCCAGAAGCGGGAGTCCCTTCACTGCCAGGACTCTGAATACACTCTGTGCTAATAAGCTGACCTGAGAGACTTCATCCCAGGATGTCGGTTAAGTGTGCTGGTTTCATCTGCCCTGTCTCAGAGGCTCCCGGGCCTTTGCTACCTTCGATCCTACAATCACACTGAAAACCAGTCCTCCTTCCATGGCTGGCTTTTCTCTGGTGTGCCTTTGCAAGCTTATCTTTAATATTTGTTCTTCCTTGGGGTTTTCTCAAGCCAACCCTATCCTCAGAAGCTGAAACCTGTGCGGCGGCGGCGGCAGTGGTGGTGGTGGTGCTACCCTGCAGTGTATTTACCTTTCATTTCTTCTGTTATGCTATGGTGCATATGTATAACACCTTAAGTACCATTAGTATGATCTCAAAGTGCTGTGGGTTGAACGCCCTTGGGGACCGCAGTCCAGGTCAGTGGAGACAGTAGGGTAGCATATGGTGCTTGGGTACAATTGGTATTTGTGCAGCCAGAGTGGTTTGTGGGGGGTTGGCTGCATTCTAATGCTAGGTGCGGTGGTTGTGGGAGATCAGTGTAATGCGTGCAGCAAGGTGGGTGGTCTCCGAATCTGCATTCTGGCTGCTGTGGGGCCTGTGTAGGAGGTTGTGTGCAGCTAGGCTGATTTTCTTGGGGCTGTAGCTGCGTTCTAACAGACTGTTGAGGTGTTCAAGGACTAGTGTAGGCATGTGTGCAGTTAGCCCAAAATTGATTGATTGGTATAGCTGCGTTCTATTTTTTGGTGTAAAGTGGAGAGTGAGCATATCGGCAGGAATCAGTGACTGTGATTACCTGTAGGACGCCCCCTGTTCCTGGTCACTTTCGGTGCTCGATGAGAAGGCTGTGTCTGTCCTGGCGGTTTGTGGTAGAGGATTTCTGAGAGAGATACTCTGGCTGGTGTGGAATATATTTTCCAGAGGCTCTGTTGTAGATATTGGACGGCCCATTTTCCAGGTCTCTGGTCATAGTTTATGGGGGTGGCTGGGTGGGTCTTGACCTGTTTGTGGTTATCCTAAGGATATCTGGAGAGTCCCGCCAGGCCGAGTTGTTATTTCGCCTCCGGTGCAAGGGTACTTGGCCATATTCCTTGGTAGGCCAGGGCTGCATCAACTGATCATGTATCACCTTGTGTGCCTGATATGTGGCATGATATGACCCACCTGTGATGTTTAAACTATAAGTGCTAAGAGGCTCAGCAATGCTGACTCGATGATTGATATCCAGATGGCCGGGGTTTGACACAGGTTCACAAGGAACAGGGCCAGACATATTGGCTGGTGGGGGGCTTGTGATTGTGGCTTTCCATGTTAGTTCTGTCTGCTGTCGGTGGTGCTATTAGGTTCTTGGAATGTGGTGGTGGTGCATAGGGGATTGCGGAAAGGTTTGTATGATAGTGGTTGGGAACTCCTGGAGTGATTGTGCTATGCTTGCTTATGGGAAGGTAGAGAATGTTCCAGGTTGATATGTGCAGAAGACATCTCAAGGTCTTCAAGCGTGGGGCATGTCCGGTTTCGGTGGCAGAGAGCTTGCCTGGTCACAGCTTACGATTATGGTGAAGTTACGTCATGTGTTTGGAGTCGTGAGCAACAGGGTTTGGGTGCTGCGGCTGGCATTGTCAACTATATGGCACAGAGGCCATTGATTGGTGGAGCCGGCGTGTGCAGAGCTTGCAGCTGCCTGGCCCAGAGCCTGCCAGTTTCTATGGTCGACATCCGTGCCCTGACAGTTCCTATTTTCCGAAGCAATGTCTTATTAGTCGGCATCCGTGGCCCGACTGTTCCTGTTTTCAAGATAATTCTGCTCTATTTGGTAATTGGCAAAGGGATTAGTGGCCTTTGCCAGTCCCTTTCATGGATAAGGGAAAAGCCAAGATTTTAATGCTTACGGAAGGCCATGTAGTCCTGGTTGTGTCGAATGTGCAGAGGCAGAGAGTTCCACAGAGTTGGCGCCAAGGTACAGTAGGCTGACCCTACAAACCTGGCTGAATTGGAGGCTGGAATCACTAGTAGGAGGGCCGTGCTTGACTTTGTGTGTTGGACGGAAGGGCATAATCTTCTTTTGAAGGTATGCTGGGCCTGCCTTGTGCACTGCTCCGTGGGTGATGCATAGGATTTTGAACATGGCCCTACATCCAATTGGGAGCCAGTGAAGGGTGCGGACAGCAGGCGAGATGTGGTTCCTTTGTCCCAGTGTAAGAAGGAGTCTAGCAGCTGCATTTTGGACTCTTTGGAGTTAGAGTTGGTAGGCCGGTGCACCTAAGTACAAGGAGTTCGCATAATCCAATCTGGACATGACAATGGACACCCGTCTGTTGGGCTAGTTGAAGTAAGGGAAGATGCGTTGCAGCAGCCTAAGGTGGTAGGGACAGGATTCGGATACATTATTGATCTGGTGGGACAGGGTTAGGCCTGAGTCCATTGTGCCTCCAAGGTTTTTGACTGTGTTGGAGGTAGGGGAGGGGTGTTGAGGGAGTGGTTGCGAGAGTAGAGCTGTGTTGCCACAGACCATGATCTCTGTTTTCCCTGGGTTGAGGAGGAGGTGGTTTTTTGTCATCCACAGGTCTATATCTCAGGCAAGCTGCTAGATCGGGTCGTGAATCGTAGCTTGTTTTGGGGATTCTCATGATGATTTGGGTGTCATCCTCTTAAATATAGCAGGTGAGGTTGTGCTAGTGGATGATCCCTGGCGGGGTCATGTAGAGGTTAAAAAGGGGAGGTTAGAGGCAAGCGCCTTGGGGTACTTTGGTGTTTACAGGGCGAGCAGAGGAGGTAGAAAGGGGGGAGGAAAGTGATTTGTTTCTGGTTGTTAATGAACGAGGCAATCCAGTTGAGTGCTGAATCTCAGATTCCTATGGAGTGGAGTTGGTCAAGGAGGAGTGGTTAATGGTGTTGAAGGCTGCTGAGAGGTCAAGGAGAACTAGTGTGGCACATTCTTTAGAGTCTGCAGTTGGAAGCCTGTCTGACCGGGGTCAAGTAGGTTTTTGGATTCAGTGAGCTGAGAGTAGGCAGAGCAGTCGATTACTTTCGTCAGGAATCTGGTGTTGGAGATGGGCCAGTAATTAATTGGCTGGAGGGGGTCAAGACCTCCTTTTTTCAAAAGGGGTTTGACATGAGAAGGGTTCTGGGAAAATGTCAGAGGTGAGGGAGTCAGAGTATAGACCCAGCCTGTTCTCCTGCACGGGTGGAGGTGGAGATTTCTTTGAGGAGAGTGGCAGGACAAAGGTCAAGGGGGGAGCCGGAGGGTCTGCTGCTGGACAGTAATTTGAGGAACTCCTCAATCGAGATGGGTTGAAGGAGTTGAAGAATGGCGCTACTGTGGCGGTGGAGTAACGATCATGAGAACTGGGTGGTGGGTTGAGGTTGGAAAGTTTGGCATTAATGGCGGCCATCCTGTTCCGTGCTGTACTGTGGAAGTGTTGGGAGAAGGAGTCGCAGAGCGTTTGCGTGGACGTGGTCCGTGCAGGGGGGCATCAGGAATACCAAGATGATCCTTTTGAGCTCTTTGCTACTGCTACGGCAGTTTAAGATTCTTTTATTATAGTATGCTTTTTTTGGCTTTTCGGATCGCAGATTTGTAGTTACGGTGATGGGGGCAAACACAAATTTGCTAAGAGAGGATTTGGATGTTTGCCACTTGTGCTCGAGGAAGCAGTTGTGGGTTTGGAAAATCTTCAGGTGGGGAGTGAACCATTTAGGGGTAGGTCCATTGTGGGCGGGGAGGCAGTAACAGAGTGGAGTGAGACGTTAATTCAAGAATCAAAGGATCCGATAGATGGCGGTCTATCTGAGGACGGTAGAGTGCATAGCAGGATTTCAGCCAAATCGGGCAGTACCGCAACCTTGTTCCAGCATTTGTGATTGTGTGGGGATGGGGGGCACGGTGGGCCTTGGGTGGTGGGGATGGAGTGCAGACAGAGAAAGGTAAGGCTGAGTGGTCTGACCAGATGAGAGGTTTGGGGCTGGACAGCGAGACCAGGCCGGAGGAGCTGAAGATTGCGTCAAAGGTGTGGCCTCCAGTGTGAGTGGGACCTCTGGTGTGCCGGGAGAGGTTGAGTGCCTCTAGGCAGTCAACCAGGGGTTATGTCATGAGGCACGTCAAACCAGTAGTATAGTGAGTGCTGGGTGGTTGACCAGAGTGGTAGCTAGTAAATCAGAGCGATTGTGGGCAAAATGTCTGTCGTATCCTGGAGGCCTGTAGATGAGTAGGAAACTGTGTGAGTGAGTGGGCAACCAGGAGAGTCTGACCAGAAGGGATTCACAGTTAGCTGTGCAAAGCTGGGTTTCGGGGAGTGCAATGGAGATGTGCAGTTTGTGGAGGATGGCTACTCTGCCGCGTCTGGAGGTTCTGTTGTGGGGGATGAGCGTGTAGTCGGGAGGGAAAGCATTGTGTGCGACTGGTTTGTAATCGTCTGCTAACCATGTTTTGATGATGAAGATGAGATTGGGATTGTCGGAGGATAGAAGTTCAAATGCTGTGTCTGTTTTTGGCCACAGAGCTGGCATTGAATAGGAGGCAGGTGACTTGATGGGAGTTGGTGGTTCCAATGATGCTAGAGGCTCGAGGGACTGGGCAGGTCTGAGTGGCCGGAGGGAAAGTGTTGTTAGCCATGGAGGGCGGAGAGGCCAGGACAGTCCAAGCGACTGAGCCCGATTGTGGTGGTGTTGCCAGAACAGTCGGAATGACTGAACCCAACTGAGGGGAGGTGGGAGTTGGTAAGGCCTGGTGTAATGTTTGAGGTGGGGGGGAGAGTGAGTGAGGTGGGTCGGCAGTGGGACGAGTGAGTAAGTGAGCGTGCAATGGTTTGCGTGAGGTGGGAGTAGGTGGGATGAGGGTGGGGAGGTGGGTGGTCGAAAGGGGGTGGGGACGTTGAGGGGTGTGGGTGTGGTGTGTGGGTTCTAGCTAGCTGTTTGATGGGGTGCAAGTCCAGAGGGAGGTGGCAGGCGAGAGGTTGTGATCAAAGAGGGATAGTCAGGGAGTGGTTGGCTGAGAGGTCCTGACAGCTGGGCTGTGGGTGATGGGGACAGAGGGCTGATGCAGGCAAGGTGAGGCATGAATAGTTCAGGGTGAGGGCCGGTCTTTTTCCCCCAAGAATTGTGTGTTTGGGTACTAGAGGTGGGTGAGAGAGGGTAGCAGGGGTCGGAGGTGGAAGGGGAGGAGGCGATAGTTCTGGAGAGAGCAAGGCATGCCAAGCTGAGAGAAGGGAAAGGGGAGCAAGGGGGTGCTCTGGGGATGGAGGTTGAGGGGATGCTGAACAGGGGCGAGAGTGTGGGGGGGTGGGCATAGGAGGTGGAGAGGAGAGGGGGCTTGACTGAGTGGATTTGGGGTCAGTGGTGGTGTGGGTGTGTTGGGGTCTGCTTAGGGGACGCTGGGTTTTTGAGGGAAGGGGGAGGGGGTGAGGTGGGGCAGGACAGAAGTGGGAGGTGGGAGTTAGGGTATACGTATCGGTGGAATGACTGGGTTGGTGGTACTATGCAGAGCTCCCCAAGTTTGAGTGTTTGGTGAGGGCAATGGAGCTGATCTGAGCAGCACATTTCTGCAGGGAGGTGCAGATGTTCGGTTAGTGGCTGGGAGGTTGTGTTTGGAGCACCAGAGCGCTCCTCTGGCTTGGGAGTTGGATGTAGTGCAGTGTGTGGACAAGGGATGGGGGTGAGGGTCGTTCTCTACGGATGACCGGGGGATGCGGGAGGGGAGGATGAATGGAAGTTTGTGGAGGTGTGGTAGGGGAGGGGTGGTTTTGCTGCACCAGATAGCTCCTCGGGTCTGAGAGATGGAGGGGTGTGGTGAAAGGAGGAAGGGTGTGGAGCATCAGAGTGTTTGGAGGGGTTCTGGAGCTGCGGATCGAGATGGAGGGCTGTTGTGGCGTGTAGCTGCGGTTCGCGAATGAAGGTGCTAGAATGGCAGTTGAGGGCCGGGTGCAGTGCTTATTGGCTTGCCGGTGGGTTTCTTTCGTTTGTGGCTTGGGATGCGTGTGGTGAGAGGCTGTGTGCAGGGGTGCTGCTCCGAGTGAGTGCGAGTTGTGTGGGCGAAGAGGTGGTCTTGGTTAATGCTGTGTTCCTGTCAGATTGGAATTGCAAGTCATGGTCGTGTGAGAGAGCATTGCAGCAAGTGGCAGTGTTCAGGTCTCAGTGAATGGCTGCAGGTAGTGAGTGCTTAGGTCAGAGGTATCTGGGTCGAGGGGGCACTCGAGTCTGGTAAATGCACAAGCACCTAGACTTGAGACAGCTGGAGAGTAGGAGAGAGTGCCCGAGATGGGGCACAGTAGTAGATGCAGCAGCACCTAGGTTTGCGACAGTTGCATAGAGGGAGAAGCGCCTAAAATGGGGGCACAGTAGGGAATTCATTACCACCTAGATTTGAGACAGTAGTATATGCAGTAGCACATAGATTTGAGATAGTAAATGTAATAGTAAATACACTAAAACCTAGATTTGAGAGACCTGGAGAGAGGGAGGGGTGCCCAAAATGGGGGCACAGTAGTGAATGCATTAACACCTAGATTTGAGATGGTAGTAGATGAAATAGCAGCTGGGTTTGGAACACCTCGATAGAAGGAGAAGGTGCCTAAAATGGGGGTGCAGTAGTAAATGCAACAACACCTAGATTTTTTGAGAGATGGCTATCTGGCACAATCAGGCTAAATGAAAAATATCATTGTGTGCGGGCTATGGCTGACTAACACACTATGTGAGATGTGGCTGGGGGACACAGTAGGTTTAGGCGTTTGACAAGGCTAGCATGTGAGTGTGCAACAAAATGTGGGCTTTAAACAGTGTGGTCAATTGGATAATAAGACGGGTAGGACAGTCTAATGGGGGTCAGTAATTGCTGGCCTCCCTGTCCGGCCCTTGCCTACCTTGTCAGTCACCGCTGGTTGACGGCTGAGGCTCCACAGGCTAACAAGGGCCATCCCGGACATGAGCTGCTTCTTCTGGAGCTGCTCTTTGCCTATGGGCCCTTTGCCAAAGGGGGCTGCAACGGCCAGAAGGGCTGGCCTAGGATGATGATTTATGGGGGTGAAGGGAGCCAATCACGGGTCGGACGGACTGGGTGGAAGGTGGTGGAGGAGGAAACCAGGCAGGGAAAAGGGCTACGACACACACATCGTTATAAGCAAATTGCCAAACCAAATTTACACACTCAAGAGCAGGTGCTCAGGGCAGAAGGTGGGACTTACCAAACAGGAGGCCACTCATCAATAATCACGCTTCACAGGCGTCTTGGATTCCTTCCTGCATTGGCGTTTCTGGAACCCAAGGTTCAGCCAAACATTCACAGCAACTGCTGCTGGAAACTGCCAATCCCCTGATGCAGAGCTGCTTTTTCGACCCAGGCTATTGCTCTCCTGATTCTGTGTCGCTGCTGGCGAGTCCTTTCTATGTTTCTTCATCATTGGGTGCCCTCTTCCTCACCATGGGTTTTCTGTGACTTGAACTCCAGAAACTGCTCCTAGGGACACTTTAGCAGACGGTAACTTTTTCCTGTCAATGCCCAAATCCGCACAACTGGTCTACTCTGTCCCTTGAAACTTTTTGGCCTAGGTAGGAATAGTTTATTCCTTCCCAGTTACTGCTTTTTTTCTTCTAAGAAGGGCTGTTTTGAGACCTCTTCTTAAAACTGTCTGATTTACTTACCGATGAGGGAGGTTCTTATAGTTGAGCGATTCACCGGCTATAGAAGCAAACCCTTCCTGCATCCAGCCCTACCCCACAGATTGGTAACTCTTATTCACTAGGACCCTTCACAGACTTTTCAGATGATTGTCTGTTCCCACTCTGTACAGGCTAGTCACTAGGGGGTGCTAGGGTGCCACCCCTTTTATTATTGAAACTCTGAAGACCAGAAAGTATTCTGGCAGTGGCACAAAAAAACATAGGCGAGCCCTTTTCCTACTGCCCTGCACAACACACCCATGGACGGGGCCGGTGAAAGGGGATACCCAAGCACAGCCCAGAGGGATGTGCCGTGACATCACAGGCTTCATCCTCTTTCATGGACACTGGACACTCTGGTGCATGGAAACTGAAGACTCTACCCTTTCCCTGCTGGATGATGGGTCAGCATGCTGCAGGAGAAGGGGAGGGGGTCACGAGAGGTACCAGTCTGCTGCAGGGAGAAGATGTCACTGCTGTGAAGATCAGGTAAGTGATTGAAACAAAAAGTGTGTATGTCGGGGTGCTCACAGAGGTCTAGTCGACAACAAAAACACTAATACTAACCTTAAGGTCAAAGCATCAACAGTGTTCTGCACCTGTATGATCCTGATATTGGGGCAGCTTACATGGACCTGTTTTCCTTTAGTGCCATTATTACAGATATTGAGGGCAAAACAACATGGGTGTGCTCATACTGTCATACATTTCCGCAAGCTGCATGTACCTGGTGTTTTACAGTGGCTTTAAGGGCGAAGCAACATAGGTGTTCTGACACTGGCCTATATTGGGTCAGCCAGCATCAACATCTTTGTTTTAATAGTTTCTAGTGACATTCTCACAGGTATAAGGGGCAAAGCATCTTGAGCATTCTTACTGCAGGATAAAGGCATATAGTGGCACAGTCGGCATGGGTGCGTCTTCTGACAAAATGGGCAAAGCCAACGTAAGCATGTTCTTGCATGGGAGCACTGACGTTGATTTGCACAGGCGGCATGACTGTCTTCTTACAAAGGCAATAGTGGTTCTACTGTGGAAAGCCAGCATGCGCGCTCTATTATACTGAAATACAATGTGGGCTAATGTCACTTTGTGATGTTAGTGGCCAGGTATCTTTTTGGATTTTCTTCAAGTGTTACCCTATGAAAGCAACTGTTCATTTGATGGGGATTTTTTCCCACAGAAAGTGGGCTGTGAAATGTACCATTATTTAGTTTAAACATCTCTAGTAGATGGGGAGGACCCCTGTGCTTTATGTGGAGCTCCCCTGGTAGATTGTATACTTTTCTGGGTAATAATTGATGTCTCTACAGAGGGGAAAAAAACTCACCGGCCAGAACTGTTGCCATTTCTATCAAACCTTCTCTGGTACTCTATCCAGCCGCTCTACAGTCAGGAAGTGTCCTTTGTACAGAAACGGATAAATAACTAAGGCCAGTCTCTCAAGGCTTAAGCTTGCTAGTGGAATCCAACTAGTGTGCAGAGAAGCTGCCAAACTTGCAAAAATCCTGAAAAGCAGGTGGAATATCTCACAGGTATAAAGAAAAGGGAAGCACAGAATATAAATAAAATTGTCCCCATGAAAAAGCTTCACGAACAGCCATCCTGCTTGTGTGGGCTTCATGAGGGATGCAAGCGGCCAGTGACGGGGTCCATCAAGCAGGATACACCGTGGCCTACCACACCATGAACGCCCCTGCAAAATGTGTGCAATCTTTTGGGGTGCCACCAGCAGGCAGTAAGGTGTTGACTCCTACACCGATCTAGAGAAGTATGGGACTTCCAGGCTCTGGGTTTTATTTTTTCCCCACGCCTTAAAAACAGGATTTCACTGAAGCACCGGTGATGGCTGGTGTGCACCTGGGGACACAACCCACTGATGGGCACAGTATGTGGAAGATATGTGGTCACCCATCAGAGCATATGTGCTAAGCATGATGTTTATGATGGACCCAGCCCTCCTAGCCCCCCCCCCTGGATCTAGGGGGGGCTAGGAGGCCTATAGCCACGGATAGAAGCCCAGGAATTACAACCAAAAGACTAGCTAGCCCCGAGTTCCAACAGTCTTGCCATTAGTGTAGCCCGGATCTTTTACAAACCTATCAACAGGCCACGCTGAGTAGACCACCAACGAACCTATCAGTGGAATGGGCCTTCATGGCTGGAATACAATGGCCACTGATGGGGGGTGGATACAAATAGCGCATTCCAAGGCCCGCCATAGGGACTGGAGGCCATTGTAAGGAGCAGTATGCAAGAAGCAAGAGTGCCCGGATGGCCACAGCAGGTGGGGCTCAGTGCATGGGACACGAGGCCACTGACGGGCACAACCTCACGTGCAACACTGGAAGAACTCATGAGGGGGAAGACCAGGCGGCGCGCGGGAGGCAACGGATGGGCCCCTCCGGTAGGCTCACCCGTAGGACACCAGGCTAACCGTGAGCATGCGGGGAAGCTGATGTGCACACGTCACTGGGCTACACATGGGGTCACACACCACTGCGACATGCAGTCAAAGACGAGTACACCGGCCACAGGAGGCCATGAATGGGCTCCACATGTCTGACAAAGACTGTGACTGGTCGACCAAAGATGCTAGGGCTGGACACACACAATGAGGCTGACTGCCCTAATCTCATGCAAGGGGCGGTTTCCATTTAGCAACAGTACTGCTGTTACTCCGGGACAGGAAGGGGACGTGATTTGTGCTGAAGTTGCTTTGCACTCGAACTTCCTTCCCCAGATAGCGGACAGCTGTCACAAGCCTGGCAAATGACCACTTACCATGCATATGCACTCACAGCGGTAGGGGACAACCGCACAGCTCTTACCTGCAAACTCCGCGAATCATGCACAGAATGTTATCTAACACGCTTGAAGCCTGCTGGGTGCAAAGTCATGTTCAATGCTGTGCATACCATGCCTTAGCCATACTTGCCAACAAGACTCATTCCTATCTGTAGGTGCTTATCCAGTCCTGTTTTTTTCTTTGCATTCTGGGGCTTTTAGTTCCACATTTCCCATTATAAAACGCAGACTACAAGTCCCAGAATGCAAAGAAAAAAACCAGGACTGGATAAACATCTACAGATTTAAAAAGAGCCATGTTGGCAACTATGCCCTAGGGGTCTCGGGAGGGTTTCTGATATATACTGCCTCCACTTGTTGAGGCACATCAGAGTTGACATTGATGGAAGTGGGGAAGGGTCAGGATGACCACCACATTGGTAAAATGTGGCCCCCAATGAAAAGAATTGAGATTAAAATGCTGGGCTGCAGAACGTTTTGGGACATGGGCCCATTCAGCTTAAACAATGCTTAATCGGTCCTTTTACCCTGGTTAAAGACCAGAGAGAACTTGAGCTCATGGTTGTTAACACCTGGCAAAGGCCCTGTGAATACATGTTTCTTGCTTAAATGGTTTAATATAAGGGTGTCCATTTCAGCCCACTGGGGTTTCAGGAATACTAGAGATAACTCCCATTTAGAATCACTGTATTAAAATGTATTGTGTATGGCTGTCCACAGAACATGGAGGGCATTTGGCTCAAGACGATTGGAAAAGGAACAGCTTCCCAGTGGACCAGGTGAGATTGCGTCTTAAAGGAGATTCCAGATTCGTTCAGCCTGCCCTAGGAGAACAACGTGTTAACTTGACAAGATATGCTGGCAGCCATGTGCAAAGCATCCATTGTGGGCAGGAAGCACGTGCTTAGAAGGTTCAATTCCAGCAGGCGCTCAACTTAAAGTGCCAAGGACATTGAGGAAAAGCGTAGTGTGCTTTGAACAGAAACACTGTACATGAGAATAACAGCCATTCCAGGGTGCTTTGCATACATGCTGAGTGATGCATTAATAGGTTGTGATCTGTTTGTTGAGGGGTGAGAGGGGGTTTTAGTGGGAACACTGTCTGGGGACAGCACGTGCAAACAGAACAAGGAATGTACAGCATATAAAGGCAGGTAGCTGGGCATTTATGAAGTCTATAGCAAGGCAGAGGAGATAAGTGGCATGGAATTAGTATTGGGTAGGGTAGTGACCCCTACAAGGGAGAGGACAACAGTGGAGTGGAACTATTAATAGGAAGGGAAGTGACCCCTACAAGGGGGAGGAGATCAGTGGAGTGGGATAAGTATTGGGTAGGGTGCTGACCCCTACAATGGAGAGGAGGTCAGTGGCGTGGAATTGGTATTGGGTAGGGTAGTGACCCCTACAAGGGAGAGGACAACAGTGGAGTGGAACTATTAATAGGAAGGGAAGTGACCCCTACAAGGGGGAGGAGATCAGTGGAGTGGGATAAGTATTGGGTAGGGTGCTGACCCCTACAGGGGAGAGGAGATCAGTGGCATGGAATTAGTATTGGGTAGGGTAGTGACCCCTACAAGGGAGAGGACAACAGTGGAGTGGAACTATTAATAGGAAGGGAAGTGACCCTTACAAGGGGGAGGAGATCAGTGGAGTGGGATAAGTATTGGGTAGGGTGCTGACCCCTACAGGGGAGAGGAGATCAGTGGCGTGGAATTAGTATTGGGTAGGGTAGTGACCCCTACAAGGGAGAGGACAACAGTGGAGTGGAACTATTAATAGGAAGGGAAGTGACCCCTACAAGGGGGAGGAGATCAGTGGAGTGGGATACGTATTGGGTAGGCTGGTGACCCCCTACAAGGGAGAGGATAACAGTGGAGTGGACCTATTAATAGGAAGGAGAGTGACCCCCTACAAGGGAGTGGAGATCAGTGGAGTGGGATAGGTATTGGGTATTGGGTATGGCGCTGACCCTTACAAGGGAGAGGAGATCAGTGGAGTGGGATAAGTATTGGGTAGGGTGCTGACCCCTACAAGGAAGAGGAGATCAGTGGAGTGGGATAAGTATTGGGTAGGGTGGTGACCCCTACAAGGGAGAGGACAGCAGTGGAGTGGGATTAGTGTAGGGTAGTGGCCCCTAAAGGGGAGAGGAGAGCAGTGGAGTGGAATTAGTATTAGCTAGGGACCCCTACATGGGAGAGGAGGGGGAACTAGTATTGGGTAAGGGTAAGAGAGAGGAGCTCAGTGGAGTGTGACTAGTATTGGGTGGGGGTGGTGCCCCGTACAAGGGAGAGGAGCTCAGGTGCGTGGAACTAGTATTGGGTAGGGATGGTGACTCATACAAAAGGTAAGGAGATGGAGTTTCCAGGCCAATTTGAATGCAGCTAGAGTGGCTCTTCACTGTTCCTATGCACAGTGCTTGGCTTTACATGTACACCCCCTTAATTGTGAAGGATGTCCCCATCCTGTAAGACAGTGGGCTTTTGGAATGAAAACAAACTTTGATCCCTTAGCTTCTGCTCCCACTCCTATAGTTGGCTCCTCCTCTCCCTAGTGGTCTTTTTGTCTGTCTCTAGACATTTTGGAATGGATTATAATTCAGGTGGCAGCGTTGTGAAACAGTTCGTGGTAGCCAAGGACGTGCAAAGGAACAGAGCAAACGGGTCTTTGGTGACACAGAGTGACATGCTGTGTGTGGCACAGGATCTGTGATGCCCTGACTACCCTTGGGAAACATCTGAGGGGGTGCCAGAACAGGAAGTGTCACCACTCCGACAAAATAATGGAGCAGCTGGGACCCGTGGAGGAGGAACTGTTTAGCAGTGGTGGCGAGTCTTGCAAAGTGAACACTCACTGGGCTCCAGAGCATGGAGGCCTGGTGTCCTCTCCACCGAAAAGCGGAAGAGTGGAGCGGACATTGAAAATAAGGTGACTGCTTCAAAGAGTGAGCATCATATTAAGACTATTCCCGGGGAAGCATTATATGCATGGTTCTCCCTGAAGGTGCAGTGATAGTGCTGATTGGATAATCATGGAGGGGAGAAGGACGGACATGCAAACACATCTTAGCACCTGCAGCCTGTAAGAAACGGGGGTACAGGGCAGGGAGCTCTGCAAGATCTTATAACCAGGCTGCAAAATGAGCACTTTTCACTAGCCATTGGCGAGTAAGAAATGGTTTTCTGTGTGTATGTATAGAATTGAGGTGGGGAGTGACCTTATTTATGGCAGGCTAGTAGTTATGAGGAGCCCCCCTAGGGTCTCTAGAAGTGAGGCAGGCTGCAGATATTGTGTTACATAAGAGAAACTGCTCCAGAACGGAAGAGTCCTAGTCTACTTGCTCTTCTGTATCACCCTCCTAGTCCCCTTCATCTGAGGGATACCCTGGAAGGACAGATGGCATGAGAGGGGGAGGTATGTCTCAAAGGTCAAGCTTGACCATTTGGGGGAATACTTGGAATTTCTTTTTAAATATCACAGGGTATTAAGATGCGCACAAGTAGTTATTAGGTGTTATGAACCTACGGATAATGTTTTACCTGTGTGCAGCTGTGTGTTTTCGTGGGTGGGAGTCCTGGACTCTTTCCTTGCTGGCATTTTTCTGAGGACCGTGTGCGTGGCAGCGCCAGCACAAGAAGATAAAACCTAAAACGCTGCGTGGTGTGTAGCTGTGTGTTCTCGTGTTCTGTGGCTGGTGGGAACAGGAACACTCAACTACATTGAACTTTGATTGCAGCTGAAGTTGACTGCCGAGTGGAGCAGTCTGCAGTCTGTAGCCCGTTGGCTGCCTGAAGAACGAAAATATGAAGCAGCCACCCCGGCGAAGCATTGGACTTGTGAGTATAACTAAACTGATTATGGGAGTGGCGGGCGAGGTTACCCAGGCCTGCCGAGTTTACTGTTTAGGACCAGGTGAGTTTGTGGTAGTAATTTCTTTCCTGCTCCTACCTTCCTGCCCCCTCTTTTCTTTTCCTCTACCTTCACCTACTATTGACTTGCTCGCAGTTCTCATTAGAGCTCTTATGCGTTGCGCATCAGTGCGCACCCTGAGCAGGAAGAACATTGTAGGTACTTGACGTCATGGGGCTTGGAGGGAGACACCTAGAGTGAGTTTGCATCTGCAAAGATTATATATCTCCTAACTCCATTTGCCAACCATCGCCCCACGCAAAATGGTCTCCGCAGTGCTGTGTTGCGTGCAGGGAAAACACCTAAGAATCTGGCTATATCTTCACACAAAAAAAGCTATCTCTGATGCTGACCTATAAGAAGTCTCTAACTGAGGTGTCCTCTGATACCCAGCTTGTTATCACTGTTTTTTTCTACTCTATCCAATCTACTTCTGAGAAGAACTTTCACCCTAATGCAATGAATTACAATATTAATTTTGAAAAGTAATTCCAGACCTATCAGAATATCCGTATAGGTTTACAGTGCGTATCTCTTGGGGGCGAACACGTTTTACCACAGTGCAATGGAAACGAAAATATTATCGGCACAAACCTTTCCATTACTCCGGATCTGGCAGCTCTGGCATCTTCCTCTGATTCTTCAGAATATTCCTACGCTGACAGGGATAGTTTCTCATCCGCAGCTTTTCAGCGGAGATTAGGGGAAAGATCTGCTGACCTTCTCTCTATTAATACTGCGAATTCAATTTCTTCCTAAGTCGACGCATTGATGGCATTGTCTACAACTATTGCGAAAGGAGCAAGCAGATTTAAAAATGATACTGGCAAAGATCATGGATGTCATCCTGGCAAATTCTTTTATTGAAACAGAGACTCATGCCACATTGTTGGGTAATTCTAAGTCCACCGATCCTAGCATGATCCCTCAAAATCCCTTAAAATCTTTGGACATTAATCTCGAGTCAGCTTCAACTAATTTAACGATTGACTCACAAACGCCTTCCGTGAGTGGTGTAGCAACGAAGCAACCTGTGCCGTCTTTTCATCCAGACTGGGACTATGAGGAAATATTTATCTCCCCTATGGGCCCCGAGACGTTCGTGGAAAGCTCATTTATCGAAACCCCCGGTCCTCATCTTGATTTAAACCTCCAGGGGCCAAAGGTAAATTTAAGACGGAAGGAGCCCAAGGCACCTGGCAACGTTTTCAGTAAAACAGCTAATGGTAAACGCTGGTGCAAAGCCAGTAACAATCGAATGGAAACTCTGATATCTAATCACCTGTAAATTGGCACTATTCGTCAGGCTAGAGTACGGGGTCCTACGGCACAATGGCTGCATCCTAAAATCTCCAAAATAGCTGCTCCCAAGCTAGCGAAGATGGTCGACACTATGTCTGCCGTTTGCAATTTAGCCTCCCACACTTTGCCTCTTCGAGATGAAACATCGATTGCAGTGATCGATATACCCGCTCAAGCACTGCCTACAGTTAACTTTACCATGAAACCTCAGCTTTCCTCCAGAAAGAAAATTGAGCCCAATTCCATGGCACAACAGACAGAGCAAAATCATATGCTGGAAGAAGACTGCATTGGAAAAGTGGGTCATCTTGGAAGAACAAGCGCCTTTTGTATACAGTCCTTCCTTAATTGCACTCACCTTTTACATCTATTCAGCAACTCTAACCAGCTTAGTATTATCCCTATGACCGATATATTACACATTGAATTGCCTAAATTAGACAGTGCCTCTAACTGGGCTCTTATAGAGTTTAGTTCTCCAATAATGGTGGCTCTATTAAAATCCAATAGCTCAGCCTTGGAGGAAATGGGCCTCACATTGTCCATATGCCGTAAAATTAAGAAAACTGTCCGCTTTTCTGACGATCTTGCCTCAAAGAAGAAATCATCAAAGGAAAAGTAGCACAATACATCTGAGCGTTCCATCTTGCAGGCTTTATACCTATCAGAGGGAAACTTGCAGGAAACTACACATTGGATCCCTGAAAGGGTCCATAATGGACCTAACTTACAAACATCTAAAATTCGTACCTTGACTTGGCTATCTTGGAACACACAGGGCTACAGATGGTTTATTACTCACCCTTACGGCTTTGCTACTATTTTGACCTCACATCTTTTCTTTTTACTGGAAACATGGTCAACACGCCCCTTTACGATAGATGGTTATACTTCACTGCATAGTTTGGCTAAGCCTTCTGTTAGGGGGCGTGCCACTGGTGGCTTGGCAATTGGCTCCAAGAATAGATTTCAACTTGAACCATTTGTATAGCATATTCATTCATCTTATGTTCTTTTTGCCATATTTTGTATTGTACATGTAATAACTAATCTTTGAAAACTCTCATAAATATATATGGTCCACCTACAGGTCTTTACACCGAGAAAATACAGACTACAATCAACAAAGTTCTCGTCCAAAGGTATGCAAAATACCCAATGAGTGGCATATTGATAGCCGGGGACTTAAATGTCAAGGATTTACATCTCAAACATAGCTTGATTTGCATGGATTGCAATGCTTAACTTTTGACTCACCCTCTACCAGGACTTCTGCTTATACTTGGTCAAACGGGAGCTTGTGTTCCCATATTGATTACGTTATAACTGATACTACGATGTTTAGGTGCTGTAACACTGTTAGAACTCAATCTAACAAAGTAAGCAATCATTCTTTGCTTATCTGGCATGTAAATATAGCAGAACTTCAATGCCTGACATTTTATGATTCTAACGTAAAGATTAATTCCCTGGGAAATCAAATAATTTGAACTGGCGCTAAAATAAAAGAGGTTAATAATTGTATAGCTTTAAACCAAGAGGAATTCGATTATTGGATGACTTGCAGAAGATGGGGTACTGAAATAAATTACCCACTGTGCTACACTTGATAAAACTAAGCCATTGGGTAACTTTAATAGCCTAATCTCTTCTCCTTTTGACGTCCTGATTCACCAACGTAAGTATGATTTTCGTAAAGTAAGGGCTAGCATCAGACACAGTCCTATCCTGAACAATCAAGATAAAATATCATACTTAATTAGGCTTAAAACTCAGCAAAAGAATTGGATTCGTTCCCATAAACAATCACAGAAAAACGTGAATTGGTTATTATTATTTGGCCTATTAAAGAATAATGAGAAGAGCACATTTTGGGCATGTTTTAATGACGCCAAGGCAGGATCCACTTCTGTGGAATTAAACCCTATCCCCGTTTCTACTTGGAGTTCTTAAATCACTGGATTATATAATGATCCGGGGAGCGACAACTATTTGATGCCTTCCTTTTTTGAGATACATTGCTCCACTCTTTTTGATCACGACATTGATGACATTCATTTCATTCTTGACATTTTAAAGCCTTCAAGAGCACCACATCCGGATGGTATTTCAAATGTCTTTTTTAAAGCTAATCCTCAGTTTTGGGCTGCTGTTCATTTTAATAAAGGAATCGTTCTTACCGGTACCATCCCAGATAGTTGGCGGAAATCTGTTCTTGTTCCGGTTTTTAAAAGTGGGGACCGACTTGCCCCCGCAAACTATCGATTACCGGCAATGGTGGACTCCAGTCAAAAAGTCTTTGCCACTATCCTCTTCCGAAAGCTTACAAATTGGGCTAAGGATAAACACCTCATAGGGCAGTTGATACCGGTTTCACAAAATGTTTTAGTACAGTTAACATTTTCACCATTCAATTCTTGATGGCAGAAGCAACAACAGGTACGAACAACAATCTGTTCTGTTGCTATGTTGCTTATAGTAAAACCTTTGACCTGGTTTCACGACCTCTACTGTGGAATAAACTAGAGTCCTTGGGGGTAGATCCACAATTATAATACTTCATTAAGTTATTATATAGAAATACGTCAGTCACTGTGGGATTAAACCAGGAGGGTGAATTATCTGGCTATTGCAAGACAAATCGGGGTCTCAAAAAAGGCTACGTATTGGCACCCATGTTATATAATTTATACACAGCCGACTTGGTAGACACCAACAATTCTATGCATAATCTTCTTCCAAAAATCAATAGTGTCCCGATTTCTTGTCTAGTTTATGCTGATGACACCATCCTGTTTGATCGCACTCCGATTGGCTTACAACGCTCTTTGGATGCCCTTTTAGACTATGCAGAACTTTTTTTTATGATCATCAATCTCTCTAAAACAAAAACCATGTGCCTCGATGGTCCCTTTCCCTTAAAAATATCTTTTATTTGGAGATTTAATAATTCTAGCCTTAGCGTAGTGGAGGAATATTGCTACTTAGGTTTCCCTATCAAACTGAACCCCACTTTAAACTATGGGGCTCTGATGACCCCTAGAATCTGGCAAAAATTGTATGTAGCAAAGCAATACATAGTGTAGAGGAGACCCCAGACGTGGCCTGCACCCCTACCCCTCGCTTCGAGGTGCAAGTAAAGTACTTGCCAAGGTATGTGACATACGAGGAGCAGCTGAACCAACAAAGGGCTGCAATGGGCCTCTGCCCTGTGTACATTAGAAGATCAATACCTGTTGAGATGCCCATAACCAGGCAACCCTGGGCAGCACGGTACCCAATCAGACAACCATACCAGCCGTTGATACGGAACGAGGAGGAATGCCTACACATGGTCCATGAAGAGACTCCAAAAGCCATAATGGAAGGCCAGTGTAGATGGAACAAGGACCAGAGCAGCTCCAAGAACGAACTGAAGTAGTACTGAAAGCATGCATGCCAGTACTGACAACTGCGAGGATAATTGTAAAAGGACAAAGGGGAGAGACACTGTGAAAAACGTATGAGAATGGTGCCATGAGACAAGATGGAAGTAACCGCCTTATTGAACGTGTGTAGATAACCTTGAAACGCAAGATGCTAAGTAATTGATTCTGCTTGCAATGCTTAGTAGAAGTTAGAGCGGCAAGCGCCGACTGTATACATCTACCTCATGGGTGCAGGGTGCACAACATACGCCCCGCGATGCCGTTTTGTCCGGCCCGCCAGCAACAAAGACTTTCCTAATGGAGGGCGGCCCGCAAGCAGCAGCATCGGCCGCCCTCCATTAGGAAAGTCTTTGTTGTCTTCCGGGCCGGACAAAACACTGCCCTCATTGGTTCAGTGCACACGAACCACGCAGCTCCTACGAGGCACGTAGAGCGTGTGTGCTGCACCAATGGAGTGCCAGCACTACGGCTGGCATGGCCAGTAAGGCTTGATGCCGGAAGGCATTTCAGCCTTGTCACGCCCACGCCAGCCGTAGTGCCAGAAGCCTCGCCAGCGTTCCAGCACGTCTGGGTAAGTACATGGTGGGGGGGGGGGCTGTATGTTTGTGTGTGTGTGTGTGTCTGTCTCGGGTCCGTCCTGACTGTGTTTTTGTATGTATGTTGAGATGCAGAGGTGGGGGGGGTGTGTCGGGTGTGTATGGGTGTGTTTGTATTTGTATGTCTGCAGTGTATGTTGAGATGCGGGGGGTGTGTCGGGTCTGCTTGAATGCGTGTTTGTGTGCAAGTGCAGTGTGTGTTGAGATGCGGAGGGTGTGTGTGTGTCGGGTCTCCCTGAATGTGTTTGTGTGCAAGTGCAATGCATGTTGAGATGCGGAGGGTGTGTGTGTGTCGGGTCTCCCTGAATGTGTTTGTGTGCAAGTGAAGTGTATGTTGAGATGCTGGGGGGGGAGGGCTGGCGGGGTCAGGTCTGCCTGAATGTTTGTGGTTGTTGTGTGCACGTTCAGTGTATGTTGAGATGTGGGGGTGGGAGGGTCCGGGTCTGTATGTGTGCATGCTTGTGAGTTTGTTTGGTGAGTTGGGGGGTGAGGGGTTCAGGTCTGTATGGATGCATGGTGTATGCATGTGAGTTTGTATGGTGAGTTGGGGGTGGGGTCTGTATGGGTGCATGGTGTATGCTTGTGAGTTTGTGTGCTGAGTTGGGGGTGGGGGTTCGGGTCTGTATGGGTGCATGGTGTATGCTTGTGGGTTTGTGTGCTGAGTTGGGGGTGGGGGGTTCGGGTCTGTATGGGTGAATGCTTGTGGGTTTGTGTGCTGAGTTGGGGGTGGAGGGTTCGGGTTTGTATGGGTGCATGGTGTATGCTTGTGGGTTTGTGTGCTGAGTTGGGGGTGGGGGGTTCGGGTCTGTATGTGTGCATGGTGTATACTTGTGAGTTTGTATGGTGAGTTGGGGCTGGGGTCTGTATGGGTGCATGGTGCATGCTTGTGAGTTTGTGTGCTGAGTTGGGGGTGGGGGGGTTCGGGTCTGTATGGGTGCATGGTGTATGCTTGTGGGTTTGTGTGCTGAGTTGGGGGTGGAGGGTTCGGGTTTGTATGGGTGCATGGTGTATGCTTGTGGGTTTGTGTGCTGAGTTGGGGGTGGGGGGTTCGGGTCTGTATGTGTGCATGGTGTATACTTGTGAGTTTGTATGGTGAGTTGGGGCTGGGGTCTGTATGGGTGCATGGTGCATGCTTGTGAGTTTGTGTGCTGAGTTGGGGGTGGGGGGGTTCGGGTCTGTATGGGTGCATGGTGTATGCTTGTGGGTTTGTGTGCTGAGTTGGATGTGGGGGGTTCGGGTCTGTATGGGTGCATGGTGTATGCTTGTGGGTTTGTTTGCTGAGTTGGGGGTGGGGGGTTCCGGGTCTGTATGGGTGCATGGTGTATGCTTGTGGGGTGGGTGTCTTGGGGCATAGTGTTTGCATGAGGGGTGGGTGTCATGGGGCATAGTGTTTGCATGAGGGGTGGGTGTCTTGGGGCATAGTGTTTGCATGAGGGGTGGGTGTCATGGGGCATAGTATTTGCATGAGGGGTGGGTGTCATGGGGCATAGTGTTTGTATGAGGGGTGGGTGTCTTGGGGCATAGTGTTTGCATGAGGGGTGGGTGTCTTGGGGCATAGTGTTTGCATGAGGGGTGGGTGTCATGGGGCATAGTGTTTGCATGAGGGGTGGCTGACATGGGGCATAGTGTTTGCATGAGGGGTGGGTGTCATGGGACATAGTGTTTGCATGAGGGGTGGGTGTCATGGGGAATAGTGTTTGCATGAGGGGTGGGGGCCTTGGGGCATAGTGTTTACATGAGGGGTGGGAGCCATGGGGCATAGTGTTTGCTTGAGGGGTGGGAGCTATGGGGCATAGTATTTAATAAAAATTAGGGGTTGAAAAAGCCTCCTGCCACGCCACGCCCCACCGCTCCTACCGCCCCACCCACATTTACTTTTCGGCCCACTATAGCCATCATGTAGGGTACTTTTGGCCCTCTGTCAAAATCAGTTGTGCACCCCTGATCTACCTCAATACAGCACAGTGTACACGTGCGACTCCATTTTGTATAAACAGAAGTACTCCCAGGTGGCCAAGGCCTGACTGGCCAAGTTTCATATCCAGGCCCAAGCTGAGGAAAGGAGCGGGATCGAAACTTAACAAAGGATGGCTCATGCCGGGGAAATCGAGGTCAACCAGAGAAGGGGAGGTGAGCATGAGCTCACAAGGCTCCAACTTCGGAGCATGCCAGCCCGCCCGTGAAGGTCAAGATAAGAGAGGCCCATGCAGGTGGCTAAACGCATACAGAATTAAATGCACAAAAGGTTGGAAACTGAAGCAGATTCACGGTGGACCAACACGTGACCAGACAGGCGCCAAGATGTACCACCGCCTGATGTCATCCAGAACCAGAGGGTGCCATAACGTTTCCTGATAAGAGACTACAGATCTGAGGCCATACCCAGCCAACTAATTGACACATAGCCCTAAACCACTGATTGATGGAAGGGAGGCAGGGTGAATCTTGGGACACTAGGCACCTGGGTGTCTATTCTGCATGCTACTAATTAAAATGGAGATTTATGTTTAGGGGTGTAACTCGCCCAATCACAAGTGACCATGTAATCTAGGGTCCTATAGACATTGTAACCAATGAGACGTCGTAGTTGTAGTGATGTCAATCACGTGTGGTGTAGAGGGATTGGCGTAGACGCCCACCCGATAAGAGTTATTCAATCCACTTGCATTATTTCCATATACAGTTATAGCACCTATACTTAAGTTACCTTTCCCAACCAATTGTATTGCATGATGATTTTTTGTAGAATTAGACGTCAATGATGATGAAGTTTGCCCATAAAAGAGGCTATTGTACTGAAGTTCGAGGAAGTCGGGGTGAGGCAGGTGTTTGTGATGCTGCTGATTTCCATAAACTGATGTATGTATCATTAAACAGACTTCCCTTTGCCAATTTCCTGAGTCCTGATTATTGATCCTTGCTGGGGTATGTGAATCCTGCACTCTGTCCTCGCATGGTGCAGCTATCTTGTATTACTAGTTTTCGAGGGTGAGTGCTGACCAATGGGCCCGTCAGTAATTACCTCTCCTCGTAAACACTTGGTAGCGCGAGGATGGTTTTGGCCATCGATTAGTGATAATCGATTATTATAGTTATAAGACACCTTTAAACTGATGACACGAAGTAACTCTGGGCCTTCGGTTACATCACGAGTCCTTTCGCCATTCCGGCTGAGTAGGCTGAGAAGCTCCCCATGGACAATGATAGTGTAATCATTCCCAAAAAATCTGCAGTGGGTCTGAAGGAACCCGCTTGGAACCTTTCCAAGCATAACCCTTCTCATTCCCGCGGGCAGCGGATCGGACGAAAAACCTTATAAGCAGGAAGAGGAAGGGGCAGTGATCCTGAAGTTCCAGAGAGGAAAAGAGTCGATTGGTGAGTGAAACAATGAAACTCTTTATCCTGGCAAAGGTCTTATAGGTCTTAGAGTAAGAAGGGAAAGGTAACGGTGGGTGGTGGAGAAAAAATAATACAGCTAGAAGCCGAAAAGACTGTATATATATATATGGGGTAAAAGACCTGGTCACCTGAAGGAACTGGGGTAAGGAATACAGGGGGGCACCCGAGACAAAAAACTGTGAGGAATACCGGGGGGCACCCGAGATTAAAAACTGTAAGGAATACCGGGGGGGGGCACCCGAGAGAAAACTGTAAATTCGCCTTGTTCCTGCGCTTTAAAGAGTGGTCAGAAGGAACTTGAATCCAGAGCCCACAGAGAGGGGGATGCTAGGCTACGATGACGTTTAAAGACGTCATAAAAGGGTAGTTCAAATCCCATGTCGGGGTATTAGTTAGAAGGCAGGTATATGTATGACCAGCTGGTGTCTGTCTAGTCTGTCAAGCGTCTGTCCTACATGTTCTGTGTATGCTGAATGTGGAATTATTGTGATATTAAATGATGGCAATGCATTTTGTTTTTCGCGATTCTGTAAATGAGAGGGAATCGCCACTGAATTGATGTGTCTCGAGCTGGTGTAAAAAGTTTGCAGAAAAGTTGGATTGGAGCTTGTGTATGTGCTGCTCGCTCATAATAGTGTAAAGTTGAAACACTGTGTGATCATTGTTGGTGACAAAATTAAGAATGGAAGAAGTTACCCCACTTGCACACTTGTGCAAGCAATTGCCAAAACATGCAGCAAAGCTGAAGAAATACAACCAGGAGTGGGTTAAGGGCACCACAAATAAAATGTTTATGCCGTGGCCCCAGAATGGGTCATTGTCTAAGGCTGTGTTACAGCACATGACCACGTTCCTACATGCCACATATAGCGGGAAGAAACTCGAGAAACGCCTTGCCGTTCTCGAGCTTTGGAAAATGTTTGAACAAGTAAAGGAAGAAGAACCTCCCGCAGACTGGATATTAAATGTATGTACGGAGGGGGGTGAGACGCCTATCGCGCCACCTGCCCCGCCGGAACCAGTTGTTGATGTTGAGGGAAGTAAGTCGGAAGGCCTTTACCCACTACGAGAACTTAAGGCAGCCACAGGTTATAGCAACCCTGCATACAAGTCACCTGCGTGTAGCAGTGACGAGACGAAAGAGAAGGAACAGGAAATTGACTCAGCCTCCACAATCACGTTGGACAAAATGAGGCGAGATGGAAAAAGAAAGGGCCAGGCACAAACGAGTGCACCTTTCTATAGAGAGAGAGAGAGGAAAAGGAACCGATGAGGTAGCATTTGCAAAGGACGAATGGATGGGAGGGCCGATACTATTGAAATTAGATGGAAAAGGAAGTGATGACGCAAGGCCGAGTGAACGGTCTGTTGAGGCGCAAAGTAAGGAAAGGAAGAAAGAAATGGCTATGAGAGACGAGAGGGCAAGAAAAAAGGATAGGTTGAGGCGAGACCAACTATATCGCAAAGAGCAAGGAATACCGCTCAGTCGCACACAATGCGCTGCCTATGAAAAGTGCAGGCAGAACATGCTAAAGTTGGAGGAAGAAAGGAGGGTGCACGAAAGGAAAGTGAAGAAGAGAGAAGATGAGGAAAGTAGAAGGGCAATAGAACGTAGAAACGAACGGATGAGGGAAGTAGATAAGGCTAGAGAGGAGGCGAAGAAGCGAAGAGAAATGGATGAGGAAGCAGAGCGTAAGAGCTGGCAAACGGCGCAAGATTTAGAATATTTGCAGCACGAAGTGAAAAAACCCAATCCTGTTGTAGACTGGGAAGACATAGAAGAGTTCTTTCCGGCAAATGATGCAGTACCAGGTACAAGCGGGACAATTATTGATGATGACTTCGACACCAGAAGCATCGGGGAAGCGATTGATAAAATATATGATGAAATGGGACTGGAACGAATCTCCCAAGAGGGAAGGGAAGATGAGCACTCAGAGAGCACTCAGTTATATGACACTGAGGATGTCACCCAAAGTAGTGGGAGATGGGGACATTCCCTAGATAGACTCGAAGTCGAGCAGAACGAAGATGATACAAGAAGCTGTGTGAACTGGGAGTATTCAGAGTCTGACTCCGAAGGGGAAATGGAAGAAACTGTGTATGACGAAGGGAGATGGTGCGAAAAGCAGCACCCAGGGAACCGAGAGGTACGATGGTCAGATACTAGAGGGTCCACAAGTAGGACACCGAAGTCCGCTGGACAGTCCAGCCGACACAAAGAGACACCCCATGGTCAGAGGGGGGCGTCAGCCCCTGCCTATGCGGACAGGCTAAGAGCATTACCAGGCAGGCAGGCAGCAAGGCGGAAACGCCACCCTGGCAAAAGACCGGAAAGATAGAGAGAACTGCACATTCCAATTCCCACTATTAGAGAAAGGGGGAGCAAGACCGCAGTATATTCCTTGGCTGCACATGGACTGTGAGAATCTTAAAAATAAACTTCCCATGCTGACGTCGGGGGCTGGGAAGTGGATACATGAGTTAGAGAAAATGACAGGGGGTGTCACTCTAGCCACAGGGGACATCAAGGGTCTCGTAATTGCTATACTCGGAGAAAGAGTAGACAATGTGTGGAAAAGGGCAGGCTACCATAGGGTAACCATAACTAACACCTCTCATGACGGAGCACCGTTTAATAACTGTAGAGCAGCAGTATGGAAAGCGCTATGTACGGTATATCCAGACACATCTGATATGGGAGCTATAATGACTCGAAAAATGAAGGAGTCGGAGGATCCGTTGCTTTATATCCAGAATTTTCAAGACGCCTGGGTGCTTGAAACGCATGAGTCTTGGACGAAATCTATCCCTGTATTCTATCATATATTATGCCAAGGGTTACCAGAACCGGTGCAAAAACAACAGCTAAACCGTGGGCCGAAATCCAGGTGACAATTGCCCATTATTGTAGGCTGTTGCAAGAAAAGAATCGAAAGAAAGAGGCAACGCGTAAGGGAGAAGAGGCAAAGCTAGTGCAAAGGAAGCTCTCGAAGTATGCGTTCGAGGGAGCCATGCTAACAAGCCCAGCCGATTCGAGTGCGCAATGTGCCACTAACCCGCCGCAAAACAATCAGGGTAACGCGGGATATTATCCGAGAGGAAGGGGATTTGGAGGAAGAGGATGGCAGGGTAATCAGGGAGGCTTTAGAGGTAACCAAGGAGGTTTTCAAAATGTTCAAGGTGGTATCCAGAGCGCACCAATGGGCAGTCCAGCTATGCCAGATGGACAGATGGCCCGATGGCCTGACCACCACCAGTGTGTTGGCTGTGTGGAGTGACAGGACATGTGGCACGCATGTGCAGAAGCCAAGGAATGTGGCAGAACAATCAAGGAATGGGGGCAGGCATGGTGAATCAACCTGCTACCCTACAACAGTGCAATGCCCAAAACTATACCATGCAGCAACAGGCAGCTGGCTTGCAGCAAGGTGCATAGCAAGTGGTCCAACCACTGAACATGGGGAATGTATCACAGGGACAACCCCAGCAGACACTGACGCAAGTGGCTTAGAGCACTAACACTAGTGGGGGAAACCCACAGCTATACAGTGGACCGAACCTATACATGAAATAAGACGGCTCACAGGGATCTCTGATGTGTTCTATCCTATCAGTGACACCAGACCCTAACAGGGAACCTAGGGTAAATGTCACCATAGGGGGGAAAGAATATTCCTTCTTAGTTGACACGGGTGCAACATGCTCGTGCATACGAGAAGGCAAGTTCTCCTTGTCCGGCGAAGCAATAGACACCCAGAGTTTTACTGGAGCTCATAGCAGAGTTCCCTTTACTGATGCACTCCCAGTCTCAGTGGGAGAGTGCGACATGAATGTACCTTTATTGTATTCGCGTCAGTCCCCAGTGAATATCATGGGTCGGGATTTGATGACGAAGTTGAATATGACCATCTCGTTCACTTAGGATGGCATAGTGTGCTCCACCCCAGGAATGCATTATTCAAACGTATGCGAAATGATCAGAGTATACTCTGGACGTGCAGCCAATGGAGCTGTAACGTTGGAACCAGAGGTTTTCGCATATGGAGTATGAGTGCTCATGGCAGGATTGCCAGGCCTCGCAGACAAGACTATGAGAACCCCTGATGAGTTTCTATTCAGGCCAAGAATACCCATGCACGAAGAGGAGGGACAGGTGTTTCCCTTAATGATGCAATCCGCCGCGGTGCGAGGAAAGGTAGTATTGGTTGAAGGATGTGACAACGAGGGTAGACCTTGGTGTGCGATTGTCGCCATCGAAGAAGGGTATCGAGTGACTGACGTCACCGATGCCGATCTGTTCGAAGAACACCCTGACCTAGAAGAGACACGGTGCAAGTGAGTCTCATATTTTGGGTCAAAATGATCAGGCGAGAGGTACCACAGAGGATGATGTTAGCGTTAGTACGCCCAGAGTACTTTGATAACGACATGGCCCTAGTGCCGGCCAAAGTATGGACTACAGGGCCCTATGACGTAGGTCTCCTGAAGGGAGCCGGCGAAGTAAAAATTAAATTGAAACCAGGAGCAATTCTGCCACGGGCACGACAATATCCCATGTCCAGAGAAGCAGATGAAGGGATTGCAAAGACAATCTCCCCCATGATGGAGAAGGGCATTCTAGTGACATCGGAATCACCCTGCAACACAGTGATTTATCCTGTCAAGAAATCAAAGGGAGGGTCCTGGCGTTTAATCCAGGATTTACGAGCCCTAAACGACATAGTCGAAGTCGAGTTCCCTTTAGTCCCGAATCCATCCACAATTTTGTGCAACATACCCACTGAGGCAAAATGCTTCACGGTGATCGATTTGAAAAATGCATTCTTCTCGATTCTATTGCACCGTGACTCACAAGACCTGACGTCATTTACTTTCAGACAAATGCGCCTGAAAAGTACCAGGCTGTCACAGGGGAATTGCGAATCTCCATCGATTATCAACAGAGTCCTGCAAATGGACCTAAGCAATATTGCAGTGGACAGTGTTGTTTTGCAGTATGTAGATGACATTCTAATCTGCAGCATCACTGAAGAGCAATGCCGACATGACTCAGTCCAGCTATTATCTATACTGACTGAGAAGGGATACAAAGTAGACAAGGACAAGTTGCAGTACTGCCAACGGGAGGTGTTGTACATAGGGCAACTGATCTCACATGAGGGGAAAAAGGTAACCCCAGAAAGGGCCGAGGCTATCATGAATGCAACCAAGCCGCGAACAATAAAACAAATGCAAAGCTTCGTAGGCCTGTGCAACTATGTCAGAGCATGGGTCTTCGACTACAGATCATATACCAAGCCCTTGTTGCAGGCCCTTAAAAAGGCCCAGGCGACGAGGGCAGAAATTGAATGGATTGAAGATATGGAGAAGGGGTTTACCGAATTCAAGGGGGCAATTTGTAAGGCCCCAGTTCTCGGGATTCCCTAATTATGCTGAGGAATTCTATTTGTTTTCTCATACTGATGGCAACTTTATGATGGCAGTGCTCGCGCAGCGAACTTCATTGGGATTTAAACCCCTAGCATATTACAGCGGGAGTTTGGACCCGGTAATGAAGGGCCACTTCCCATGCGAACAAAATCTAGCTGCCGCCGCGTTTGCCATTGAGAAGGCGTCATCCATTGTGATGGGGTGCTCCATGACACTATATGTTGAGCACTCGCTATTTGCCATACTGAAAAAGCCAAAGGGCACACTGACTTCTCAGAGAGCATCAGCCTACGAGGTGATTATCTCTAATCCATCGATCAAAATAGTGCGATGCAAAACTGTGAACCCTGCCATGTTTATAGCTGAGCCAGTCACAGAGGGAGAACCTGTGCATGACTGTGCGAACTATGAGGAATTTTATGATGAAATCCCCAGGGTAAAGGAAAATGCCCTGGCAGGTGGGGAGATCGTCTTTATTGACGGGTCTTCCAGAATCGACCACGAAGACAGACAAAGATATACTGGCTTGGCCGTGATCAAACACATAGCGGGTGGAGAGTTCTGAGTACTTGTCAGTGCACGAATACCATCCCATTATTCAGCACAGGTTGCAGAGCTAGTGGCGCTGATACTCGCCATTGAGAATCATGCTGACCAGGAAGTAACAGTATACAGCGACTCCGCCTATGTTATGTCAACAGTGCACGCAGGATTAGCGCGCTGGAAAAGGAGGGCTTCCTCCGAGCAGACAGCATGCCAGTGCAACACGCAGCCTTATTGGACAGGCTGATAAAAGCACTACAGCTCCCAGTGGGCATAGCAGTCGTGAAATGCGCCGCTCATACCGATTTCGTGTCAAGTGGAAATCACAAAACAGACACGGAAGCCAAACGTATGGCATTCAAAACTGAAACAATCATGGACGTGGAGGTGGCACGTACCCATGAAAGAATGATGGTTGCACGAGCCACACCAGAAGCTTATAGCAATATGGGGCAGTCACAGTTAATGGAACTCCAGGGGGAGGCACCTCAGGAGGAGAAAAATGTATGGAAGCGTCGAGGGTGTTCTTTAAACCCCTCAGACGGATTTTGGAGGCAAGACAGCACTGGTAAACCAGTAATGCCTGTCGCCCTTCTAAAGGTAGCTCTAGAACAGCTCCACTACCCTTTATACTTGTCGAGAGAAAATCTTGCTGCAACTCTCACCGAAGACTGGTTTATGCCGAATTTAGCAGAGCATGTGGCATTCTTTATGGTAAATTGCATTATCTGCCAACAATTCACCTCTGGGCACACATTAAAGGTAGTGAGAGGAGTCATCCCTAGACCAAATGGACCTTTCCAGCACCTGCACATTGATTATGTCGATATGATCCAGGTGTGTAATGGGTACAGGTATTTACTTGTGGTGGTATGTCCCTTCTCTAGGTGGGTAGAAGCAGGTCCCTGTACACAACACGATGCTGCCTGTGCCTGCCTGGTGAGGGAGGTCTTCCCTAGATGGGGGGTGTGTGAGGTTATGCGATCAGACAATGGGCCTCATTTCGTGAACACAGTGTTCAAACAGATTAGCTTGTTGCTTGGTGTATAGCACAGGTTCTCGTCGGCTTATCATCCAGACGGAAATGGGATATGTGAACAAATCAATGGCTTGCTTAAGGAAAGGATAGCCAAGTTGAAACTCACAATAAGAAAGGTATGGATGCACTGCCTACCACTGGCATTGTATGCGCTTCGGAACCAACCAGGCTCCGACCATCATCTTACGCCGCACAAAATAGTCACTGGGAGAAGGATGAGAACCCCTCTTAACCCCAGAGACAGAGCTAGATGTGATGCCCAGTCAACTAGGGAGGTTCTGGGACCTCTATCATTTCAGGCCAGCTGCAGCGACGGCGGAAAGGGGACTGCACAGCTCAAACCACAACAGACAATGCTGATGCAGGTGCAGCTCTCAGCCTTGGCACACCCCTTGTCTTCCCTGGAGACAGAGTTCTAGTGAAGAACTTTACGAGAACGAAATGGGACGAACCGAGGTTTAACGGCCCCTTCATCGTAGAGGACTGCACCCCGTCCGCTGTCAAGTTCGTGGGCCGAAGAGTCTGGATTTTCATGAACTACATCAAGCTATTCATAGGAGAGGGCACTCCTGCTGCACCCAGTGACGAAGAACCTACAGATAAGGAGGGAGAACCTCAGCACGTGCAGACAAGATCTATGGCAAGGAAGAAGGATGCATGAGCAGACAAGTAACGAGAACGTTAGGAAAGTGAGACTCGTAGAACAAGACATTTCCTCGAGCCAGGTGAAACGTGTCAAAAGAACAATTACACAAACAAGTCAGTATAGCCAACAAAAGAACTATTGTGAAAGTTGTGCCTGCGACTGAACTTTTTCATATACACTAAAAGAGACAAAAGTAAGCAAGCAAACACTCTGTGCAGCCAAAGGTGCAGGGTAAAGGAAGAAAATCACGTACTCATATCAGCAAAAGCGTTAATCTCATGAACATTTAAAACCGCACAAAGCATTCATAAGCCTAAGACTCTGGTAAGCAACAGAACCGGACATTTCTGAGAACTGAAACTGTTATCCTGAAGGACCCAGCATAAAGACTTTGTTCACAATCACATGGTTCGTCCCAGCAGAAGCCTCAGTGGGATGTGCTCACCTATTTTCAGCTAGTTGTATTGTCCTCTCCGTCACTTATAGGCAGAGAAGCCAGCGTTACTGAATTCATTCAAGACCCTGCAAACAAGAAGGTAATCTGGCAACTATTGATTGTCATCGCAGAGGTCTTCGCCGAGTTGCCCGAGCACAGTGACTCAAAGACCAATGCTCCCGCCTCAAGTAATCATTGACGAGATCACATATACTTTGTTCTTCCGCATCATCGAAGAATGTCCAGGATTTATCGGGAGAACTACAGATACATTGACATTCATTAGAGATCCAAAAAACAATTACTTCCTCAACCAAGTGTGGTACAACCTGAACCACGTGGTTGCAACTCACGCAGCAGGAAAGTGCAAAACTTGTTCGCATCAAAAGAAGGGACTGTGATTAGGACCCAGCAAACGAGGCAAATGTCTCTATCAACTGAAGATACATGGCTGGCACATAACGTTTTGCTTCGATTAGTCACAGACTATCCGGAAATGGTGGGGAGACCTGCAGATGTGGACGTCATCACCTTTCTTAGGAATCCGGCCAACATCCCACACATGGGCGCACTCCTCCAAGGCATCATGCTCCAGGTGGAGCTGTCCAATTTCCAGCGAGAATTCCTGAGGAGATTTCAGTGAGACTAGCCGACGAGGGACTGATCGAAGAGGAAAAAAAAAACAAAACAAAAAACACAACTGAAAGCACACTGCGAAAGAAGGCCTGTGACTCTAGAGCCAAAGAACCAGACAAATGTCATTAACACCGGAAGACAGTCGGTACGCTTTTCGCATTTTCTTTCATCTCATTGAAAACTTTCCAGAACTAGTGGGTAGACCCCGCAACATTGATGTGCCCACTTTTCTTAATGATCCAGCAAAGAATGCCCAACTAAACAGGCTCCTAAGAGCTATTGCATCACAATTAAGAAGCAATTATGGACATCCGCTGCTGAGGCGAGCCTTAGAAAGAAGAGATCCAAGATAAAACCCTTTAGAATCCCCAGTCGGGGGCAGAGCAAGGAAACAAAGACACAGTTCTTCATGCTTCCAAAGTAGAACGAATCGAAAGGGGATAACTACATCTTGACCTTCTTTTCCTATTTTTCTTATTTTTCCCTATTTTGTGCATTATCATTCTGCAGTGGAGTAAATGGGGAAGAGAGAGAGATTGTTCCTCGACCTCGAACGACCAAGTGAAAGGAACAGCGACATAAACTTCACTGCCGTGTTTACCGTTTTCAACCTTTTTCTTATTTTTTCCTACCTCCTCATATGTTCACTTTTATTTTTGTTTTTATTTTTTCAATGGTTTATCTATGCGTGATGTGTAACGAATCCATTTTTATGGTGTCACTGCGAACAAATTCCTGCATGTCCTCAGGGCCAAGACGAATTGGGAAGGTGCCCTGGGAATGCGTTGTATACACAAATGCAGGAAGAATGTGATGTGCTAAAAACGGTAGTCTAACCTATTTCCATAGTCTAGCAAAGGATCTGTACTCCATAACTAGAGACTTCCGTCATCACTCACAAGAGGGGGGACATTAAACTGCACCCGCCACTTTAGTGTTTGCTGAACTTTTTAATTAATGAAATAAAGATAAGAAAAGAAATAAACTATGGACTTGTTCGAGATGGGGGCCCAAAACAGTAATTTAGTTGTGCCACCAGTGGATGGGCGCCCCCGCTTTCCTGGAAGGAGGTGGTGCAAACTGTCCTTCAAGGCAATCATATGTACATGTATAGTGATTATTGTAGTATTTTTGTCGTTAACGATCAGAACTGCATTTTCTATTGGTGCACGAAGCATCCCAATGTCCGTGCATCAACCAGGTAATGAGCGTCTCGGCCCCACAAAGGCACCCAGACCTTATAGTGTCATCCCTGTTCCAAGAAAAATTGATGATAAAGCAAATGATGTACAGTTGAATTTAATTAGCAGTGATATGGATGCACCTGAAATTATGAATGACGAGAAAAGCTGGAGACAGGGTCAGCACGGAATGAATGATAACATAGCACTGTCCACAGCACGCACCCACACACTGAGTGCACACGAGCAAGGGCAAGTGTCAAATGCTGTGAGACCCCAGACCGAACCGACAGAAAACAAAAAGATACCTGTGAAACAAACAGCTCCAGGAACAGAGAACCAAGCAAGCAACAAGACAGAGATGGCATGACAAAATCCCTAAAGAGAACAGAGGAAGCCACAAAATAACTGATGGGGAAGACACATGCGGTAGTCAAGTATGTGTTTCCGCTCATACTAAGAGGAAAGAAACTACATGAGGAGCTGAGCAAGAAAACTGCAGCAACTGTGATAACGAGCACACTTGCTCCAACACCAGAAATAACGACCAAGCTTACGACACCGCCACATGTTGGAAGGATGATGAGCCACATGTAGAAGGAGGTCTACGAGAGAATGCACGAGGGAAGAAGAAGAAACACAAGACCTCCCCATAGTACTGCAGGGCAGGAAATGAAACCTGCCCCTCCAAGGATAATACCTGAGAAACTACCTGAACGAAAGAGCAGTATAGGCGCATTCAGAGACATAGTGATGGCCAACGAGAGAAAAACGTTAAGAATCAAGAGAAGCCCATATGAAACGGACAATGAACTAAACAACTACTTGGACAGCACAGCCCATCTTGGAAACAACATATGGTACCAGCACATGAAGGACGTTAGACGTAGGCAATCAGAAGGAGAATGTTTCGTCTGTGCACTCCTGCCATACAGCATGGGAAAGTCCAAGATCTTTGTGGCTGTAGAAGTAGATGTCCCCACAGCACACTGTATGTCACACGTAGCTATGTGCAACACCAGAGGACAATTCATAGGAAGAGATGCCTCATTGATATGGGCCAACAAAAAGGACTACCCTGATGAAGACGGGTTTGTCCAGGACATCAAAACAAGAAACAGGGCGCACACCAAGAATCACGTTATTAGATATGAGAACGCTGACGTCAACGGATCAGGAATAAGGTGGGAAATAAACTCAAAACTGAACGTCCAAGGAAAAACGGCAGAAGAAGCTCAAATATGGAGGAACCAGGGACAAATGCAGATCTGGGGATCAGTAGTTTCCCCTAACGGATGGGAGGAAGGAGTCCTAATCTGCCGAGCTTGGATGGTCCTTGGAGCCTGCAAGGAAGCAGTAGAAAACTCACAGAGGTTATGTAAACCTCTATGGCCGAAGTTGGTGAAGCTGTTAACATGGGTCGAAGACAGGGGAGGGCCCCTGCAAATAGTACCGTTGGAGAACCTGAAAATGTGCTTCAGAAGTAATAGCACAAGGAAAATGGGGGAAAATCAAAACTGTGGACGAATATATGAGGCACCAGGAATGGCACAAGGAACCGCAGTCCTGATGATCCGCTATTGGGCGTGTGGATCCAAAGCATACATAAGACTGCCAAAAAATTGGGGGGGCATATGTACATTGGTCACTGTCCATGTTCCTGCACTGGTGATTCCAAAAAACGATCTGAATCTGGACAGCTTCCCGAAAGCAGATACTCATCTGAGAAGGAGGAGATCCGCAGAGCTGATATCCAGAATGAAGAGAGAAAACTACTTTTCTGCCAAATCAGAAGAAGCATTCTATGCGATTCCATACGAACACAGGCTGTTCAGCCTCACTTCAACAGTATTCACCACAATGCTCCTGCCACACATCCAAATTGGAGTGAATGCTAAATGGTTGCAGATAACCAAATGGGAGTTACTGCAGACCATCAACACCACAATAAAAGGATTCAATGCAATCAAAGAAGAGCTGAGAGCGGTTAGACTGATGACCCTCCAGAACAGATATATGCTTGACATGATCACAGCAATGGATAGAGGTGTTTGTGCAAAAATCGGAGAATCATGTTGCACATTTATACCATCGCATGATGAGGAAAATGCAACCCTCACAGAGGCCATAAGCATGTTGACAACTTTAAAAAACCAGATGACTGATGAAATGGACGAAGTGGATGATGACAGTTGGTTTGGGAACCTATTCTCATGGGTCCCGCAATGGATGGCCGATATATTCAAGTTTCTGGGAGCCTTGCTAGCAATGGTGCTGCTAGGATTCTGTGTTATCAAGATAATCATCACACAGTGCCAGAAAACTGCAAAGAAGGCCATTGGGATGTAAATTATGGTCGATGTCGAACCAGGCTGGAAGCCCAGAGACCTGACAGATGAGGAGATAAAGGACTTTGTGAAGGCCAGTGAATTTGCACCAGAGGGAACAAAATTCACTTATCCCAAGAAACGAGGAAGGTATGAAGGCAAATGGATTTACTGCAGTCCAAATGGCAATGCCAATTGATGACCTGGAACAAAGATGAGCATGTGAGAACAGCAAGAAGTTTGAAAGTAGTGATAAAGATATGGACACCCAAATTACATACATTCACGCCATCTTGTGTAAACCCAGGAGACGATGAGCAAGAAGCTGAGGAATCAAAGAAACTGAATATAAAGAAGGAAGCAGGAGTGGTCGATGAACCGACCAGAGGGGGGAGTGTAGAGGAGACCCCAGACGTGGCCTGCCCCCCTGCCCCTCACTTTCGAGGTGCCAGTAAAGTACTCACCAAGGTATGTGACGTACGAGGAGCAGCTGAACCAACAAAGGGCTGCAATGGGCCTCTGCCCTGTGTACATTAGAAGATCAATACCTGTTGAGATGCCCATAACCAGGCAACCCTGGGCAGCACGGTACCCAATCAGACAACCATACCAGCCGTTGATACGGAACAAGGAGGAATGCCTACACACGGTCCATGAAGAGACTCCAAAAGCCATAATGGAAGACCAGTGGAGATGGAACAAGGACCAGAGCAGCTCCAAGAACGAACTGAAGGAGTACTGAAAGCATGCATGCCAGTACTGACGACTGCAAGGATAATTGTAAAAGGACAAATGGGAGAGACACTGTGAAAAACGTATGAGAATGGTGCCATGAGACAAGATGGAAGCAACCGCCTTATTGAACGTGTGTAAATAAGCTTGAAACGCAAGATGCTAAGTAATCGATTCTGCTTGTAATGCTTAGTAGAAGTTAGAGCGGCAAGCGCCGACTGTATACATCTACCTCAATACAGCACAATATACACGTGCGACTCCATTTTGTATAAGCAGAAGTACTCCCAGGCAGCCAAGGCCTGACTGGCCAAGTTTCAATCCAGGTCCAAGCTGAGGAAAGGAGCGGGATCGAAACTTAACAAAGGATGGCTCATGCCGGGGAAATCGAGGTCAACCAGAGAAGGGGAGGTAAGCATGAGCTCACAAGGCTCCAACTTCAGAGCATGCCAGCCCGCCCGTGAAGGTCAAGATAAGAGAGGCCCATGCAGGTGGCTAAACGCATACAGAATTAAATGCACAAAAGGTTGGAAACTGAAGCAGATTCACGGTGGACCAACACGTGACCAGACAGGCGCCAAGATGTACCACCGCCTGATGTCATCCAGAACCAGAGGGTGCCATAACGTTTCCTGATAAGAGACTACAGATCTGAGGCCATACCCAGCCAACTAATTGACACATAGCCCTAAACCACTGATTGATGGAAGGGAGGCAGGGTGAATCTTGGGACACTAGGCACCTGGGTGTCTATTCTGCATGCTACTAATTAAAATGGAGATTTATGTTTAGGGGTGTAACTCGCCCAATCACAAGTGACCATGTAATCTAGGGTCCTATAGACATTGTAACCAATGAGACGTCGTAGTTGTAGTGATGTCAATCACGTGTGGTGTAGAGGGATGGGCGTAGACGCCCACCCGATGAGAGTTATTCAATCCACTTGCATTATTTCCATATACAGTTATATCACCTATACTTAAGTTACCTTTCCCAACCAATTGTATTGCATGATGATTTTTGTAGAATTAGAAGTCAATGATGACGAAGTTTGCCCATAAAAGAGGCTGTTGTACTGAAGTTCGAGGAAGTCGGGGTGAGGCAGGTGTTCGTGATGCTGCTGATTTCCATAAGCTGATGTATGTTTCATTAAACAGACTTCCCTTTGCCAATTTCCTGAGTCCTGATTATTGATCCTTGCCGGAGTATATGAATCCTGCACTCTGTCCTTGCATGGTGAGGCTATCTTGTATTACTAGTTTTCGAGGGAGAGTGATGACCAATGGGCCCGTCAGTAATTACCTCTCCTCGTAAACACTAGGTAAGCAGGGTGGCCACAATATCTCGGCATTGCTTGAGACTTATCGTGACAGTATTATCCCCAGTCTTCTTTATGGTCTTTTAGTCATTCCTTCTGTCCATGTCTTTTGGTTAGATAAGATCGAGGGTAAGATTTTACCCCCCTTCTGCTACACCTGTGGAGGCTTTGAGACTTGAATATGGCCTGACGATCGTATCTTCATTGTGATCAACTGAACGCACTTTGCTTTATTTAAAGACAACTTTGAGTGCGATTCATTCAAATGAATTACAGTGTTTAATTAGTAAGACGCACAAAGGGAAGGGGGAAAACACGTTTGTTTTAGGATTACAACAATTCGCCTCTAATTACCTGAGCTCATTAGAGATCTCACTAGAAATTGCTTTGACAAACCCTTACATTGAGGCGACTGTTGAGGCTAAGGCGAGGTTGTGGGGAAAATCCTGTAATATTGACAAGCTTTCCAACATGAGGCGATGCAAGGAATATCCCACAACGTTTTTTGCTTGACTTCCCCCTCGATTTTATCTGACTAAATGTTGCTCTGCTGAGCTTAAGCGCTTCATTATACAATTGCCGTCAAGCCTTCCTCAACCATGCGAGTTTCTTGGAGCTTGGCAGAGGGTACCATTAGAAGCCAGTTTGTCACCTTTGTGGGGGTACAATTGAGACTACTTGCCATATTCTCACTGCCTGTCCTCTACTAAAATGTTTTTATACTAATGGTTATAGAAAAGTGGTTGCCTATCTTGACCGGATTGAATTAGATCAATTCTGGAACACCTTATATAGCGCTGAATCTGTGATTATGGCATCTGCTGCTTTTTATATTTGGAAAGAGTTTTTAAAAAAATTACCTTGATAGTATTTTCCTTGGCTCATTTGCACAATAATACACTCATTGATTATATATGATATTATCTTATTTATTACTCATTGGTTTTAACTTTGATTTTAACTTATGTTTGTGAAATAGTGTATAGTATATGATAGCGTTTTGTTTCTGCTTTTAACATGTGCTTAAGGCTTGCCGAAAAGCTAAATGCACAATAAACAGTACAAAACATGTTAACATGTTTACTATGATTGCAACAAGTCTGCAGACTGGGAAACGGTCACTGCATGATACTCAAGTTCTGATCATACATGAGGTATATAGCAACATGAAACATTAACCACATTTGCAACATCTTTTGCACGATCATCAATGTCAAGTGTTTTGCACTTTCAGAAGATCATTGAAGAAGGACGTCCCATCGGAAAATACATTGGATCCTTGTAGACATTTAAGCCTGTGACTTATATATTTGTTGATTGCATCGTTCACCCAGCTACTGACTAAGGTTTTGACAGTGTTCTTTTTCCCAAAAACTTGGAATTTCCCCCTCCATCCCCCCACGCCCAGATTTCAGCATAAGCACAGAAGGACCCACCCTCAGCAGTGCAGGATTGTGTTAGGGCTGTAACCCGAAAGGAGTGGAAAGAGCTGAAAAAGGGATCCCTTCCAAAGTTTCTTTTGAAAACGAATGATCTTTAGACGTCAGACGAAATGATGGTGGCTTTGGTACAAGTCGACCCCATGATGTTGGATTTGATTGGGTGCACATCACTGTCTGCAGATGAGGCAACACCCTTGGACCCTAATGATAGAAAAGTAGAAGCAACACTCTTTGTCTGGCTCCAGTCTGGACATTTGATCCGCAGCGTGTGTGGCATACATTGCTAATTCAGTGTGAGAAGACTGGCACACATTGCATCAAGCTTTGGAAGAAGGGGGCGGGGAGGGTTGCTCGCTTGGCGCTGGACCTGATTCAGAAACTGGCATTTGACAATGTCAAAGTATCGGCCTCCTCACCTGGAGCAGCAGTCTCTATAAGACCTCATTTGTGGATGAAAAGACATTAAAATTGAACGTTCCCAGTCAGTTTCGAACATGCCCTTTTTGGGTAGGACTCTATCTGGGGAGTGAATAGATAAGGTGGTTCCGAAGGTATATGACGATCATTGACGGGCCCAGACTTTTCAATAGAATGGAACTATCAGGTACGGATGGTGTGACTGTGCTTTCGGAACCCTTTCAAATCATCGGGCGGATCCCGGTTCCCTAAGCCCTCCAAATGTGTATTCTAAAATAAACCAAGACAGCCATCACCTTGTAAGTTGGCAAAGAGGTCCTGGATATGCCAGGGCATAGATAAAGAGGACGACCCAGTTGGGGGACGCCTATATTTCTTCTCTCACTTTTGGAAGCTGGAGGTTTGAGACATGTGGGTACTAAACATTTTAAGGGAGGGTTATACAACGAGAGTTCAGGGAAGATCCCCCACTCTGGGGAAATACCAACTCCAGCGTGCAAGAACTGGAACAAGAGGGAAGCTTTCTATGAAGGGATTCAGAAAACCATCAAAAAGAAAGCAGCAAACCTGGTGCCAGAGGGTACACAGAGGCAGGGATATCATTCAATCCCATTGCTGTTAGCAAAGATTTCCAGAGACGGAGGACCAGTGATGGATCAAAAGACATCGGATCCATTCTTCTAGGTCATCAGGTTCATGATGCAGTCAGAATAGTTCATCCCACTGGTCAGCAAAGGGTATTTCCTCCGCGCAATGGACATGCATGATGCTAACCTGCACACCCCGTCTGGTAAGCACGTAAACAGTTCTTGGAATTTGCCTTCAGGAGCAACCATTCGCAGGGCTACTCTACGGGCTGCGAACCGCTGCAAGGATATCAATGAAGGTGATGTCATGGGTGATGGATCTGACCCGTGTGCGCATGGTCTCTGCAACTTCTACTTGGATAATTGTTTCGTGAGCACAGCCTCTTTCACAAATAGAGCAGAATAAAAGACAGCATTGAGCACCCCAAGAAGGTTGGGTCGGCTCCTGCATCTGGAGAAATCCAACCTGATACAGGCGCATGATCTTTCTTTCAATTGGGCACATTTCCAAAGATGGGTCTGGTGTCCCTGCCAGAACCAAGGATAGTGAGACTGCAATCAAGCCTGGCACTGGTTACAAAGTCAGGGGGACGTGGCAGCATGTCTATTTGAGGGGCCTCATGCATGGCTACATCTGCGTCCAGCAGTGGGACATATTCTATGCCACTGGATACCTGCATCACACTGCCTGGAGAGGATACGGATTACTCCAGTGCTCCAGGACTCTGAGGTGGATGTCTGCAGACAATCTACAGAAGGGATGTCGGCCATCTCTGTCAGTGTGGTGGAATGCCATCTGTGAGGGTGTAGTAGCCTGAGAATTTGGATTTGTATTAATAAAATGATGCAGGTAGGTCTGTCTGTGAATGCGAGGTCTCCTAATTGGAACCCCCTTCATAATGCTCGATACTGAAAAGCATTCAAGTCTGCTGGGCCTGACTACAGACACCTCTCAATAGCTGCCTTGTAGCTTGCCAACATGGCAGCACAAAGTGGCATGAATTCCTGTCAAAGACTGGTGGAGTGCAAAGCTCAAAAAGCCAGGATCTGCCTTAACCGTGTGCAGGCCTGATCTTAAATAGACTTATATAATTGTGTGCTCCAGGAACCAGGTGGCGGATGACACATCTAAATATAAGCCATGTCTGGTTAGGAACTGGTGGTCTCCGTGAATCAACTATTAACATTGGCCAACGCCTTCTGGTGTCATTTTATTTTCAGCTTGGTTTGCACCTTAAAGGAAGACCTTCCTGGTGGGGCTTCCTGTGTATTCGCTGTCTGGGACTGAGTTTCCTTTGGGAAAGGTTTGTCACATTGCAGGAAGACTGGAACTGCCACCGGGGAGGCAGGAGGGGGGCAGAGGTGGAGGTTCAGTGTTCCAAAGTGCAGGCCCTGCTAGGCCAAAGGAAATCACACTAAGGTGGTTATTCTCCCAGAACCCCCAAACTTCCTGTACCCGCTGCCTGCATTTCAAGAACTCTGGAAATGACATTACCAGGCAGAGGATTCTGGAACAGCACCCAGGATTGGACCCCTTACAATTATAATCAGGGGGTAGACCACCTCTTGTTGAATCACCTTTGGACAGCTGAAGAAGTATTTAATCTGGAACTCTTTTAGGGGTAAATTCTAGGTTTGGAGCAGACTGATGTAGAAGTGAAGGCAGAGACCCCCAAGAAAAGGAAACATAACCATCCTGAGGAGCATTTGAAGTGATCTGCTAGCCGGACAAGCCCCACTGCAGCTGAGACAAATGGTTCCCTGGATCCTGCTCACCAGAGCTGATGGAACCCTGCAAATGCTGTCTAAGACCTTTCTGGCTGGCAAGTGCAGAAGAAAGGACTTACCTTGGCCTTGCCTTGAAAACCCTGGATAGAGTCCCCCAGCAACCAAAGAACCAATGAAGCAACCTCTGGCTCACCCTGCATCTCTGTACCGCTTTGATGCAGGTTTGGGCAGCTGTGGTGCTGTCCAAGCTGTGGCAAGGAAACCGTGAGTGGTGTTTGATTGCCTCAGGCACCTTGGAGTTTCACTCAATGCTGAAGCTCACTGTCTGTGCATCCGAGACCAGCTAAGTCTTCTAGAGCCCCAGACTCGACACGGCCCGCTAGGTTACCAGCTTCTTCAGATCCCAATCCATCGCTGTTGCAACATGGTGTTGAGCCAATTGTCTGCACTCGCTGCCAAAGGCCAGTCTTTGCCTCTCTGCATTCGAGGCCTGTGAGTCTTCTATGTTGCTGCATCTTCAACCCGCAAGTCGTTGCCACTGCTAACCACACTATGTCACTGGATTCCATTGACACTGCTCTCTGCGTCAGCCCCAGCTTGGCGTAGAATGTCAAAAAGCATGCCAAGCAAAAATTAAAGGTGCCAATAGTTCAAGACCCCACTCCATAACGTTTTAATACAATACTTTAGAGTAGAACGTTTGCTACAGAAACTGTTTGTCTAGCTTCCCCTGGTGTATCCTATTTTATAGAAACTTGGTTGGTCTTTCTTTTATTTTGGTACCACAGTCCTATTGTTGTCTGGACTGCTGTGCTGGCTCACATCCCTCCTGCAGGGTATAGCCTTAATTTGACTCATGCTATCTTGAAGACGCGAAGGGCTAAGCCTGTTTCCTCTTCATGACTGGGGTCACTGCAGTAGTAGTGTGGGGCCGAGTATGAGTTTTATTCACCACTCAGTCCTGTACTCCAGCAGGGCAGTAGTCATTTCACCACAGCCAGCTCCCCAAATTCTGACAACAGACAACCGTGGTTTCGGTTGTGATGCCACGTGGTTATCCCAGCACGCACATGAGCCCTGGAACCCGTAGGAAAGACTGCTCCTCCAGATGAAAAATGAACTGCCGTTTTCAGAGCTTTTTTTCCCACTCAAAAAATCCTGGGTTGGTTATCTGCTAAAATGTGGACGGCCCATCAAGTTGCTTTGCCATATGCTAAAATGGATGAGGGTGCTCAACCGTAGTCGTTGAATGCCATTGCAGTCCAGATAGAGGGATGGTCCCAACGACATTTGTTGTGCCTGCCAGAAATCCAGAAGAATATAGTGGCAGATCGTCTGAGCAGGCTTTTCGCTGTCCCCAAATGATGTCTCTGTCCTGGAGGGTGTTTTTCAAGCTATGTAATTGCATAGTTGCCAACATGACCCATTCCAATCTGTTGGTGCTTATCCAGTCCTATGTCTTTCTTTGCATTGTGGGACTTGTAGTCCAAGTTATATAATAGGAAAAGTGCAACTACAATTCCTAGAATGCAAAGAAAAAAACATTACTAGATAAGCACCTAAGATTGGAATGGGTCATGTTGGCAAGCATTTACTGGTTTGGTACACTAGTGGCTGGTCTTTTTGTCATGAGTCCGAATACATTGCTGTAAACATTTTGTACTGTGACACCTGTTACGCTCACCTGGTCTCCACATCGGCGCCGAACGGGACTGGCTGGTCCGATCTTAAGTGGTTTCACGTGCCCCCTCTGAATTCCGCTTCCGTCACCAAGGTGCGCCTAAAAGGTTAAATGAAATGTTACCCTACTGTAAGGTGGAAGGCCTACTCCTGTGGCCTTCTAATACACCCCGCTGCTATGCCTCATCTTAGTTTTATGAATGGCAGGCTCTCCATCTGCAACAGTATGCAGGGGTGCATAGAGTTCAAGGATCTAGTTACTTCACTGATCCTGTAGAGTTCCAGACCCCCATCGCCGTGGAGTGGGCAGGAGCCCACCACCACCAACCAGGACATCGCCACAGGCACCGACCAGCACATCCAGCACCGGAGTCCTCACCAGCACTGGAGCCCTGCTGATATGCGCAGCGGCATTTGATCCCTCCACGGGATCAAGGAGCAGAATCCATTTGCCCCAGCATCTAGCTCCCCTGTATGCCCTGTGCCCTCCAACACCAAAGAAGCCTCCTCAGTCCCCAGGACTGCACGCGCGCCGACATTAGCAAAAACAAAATGTCGGGAGCGATGCGGCCTGAAAGCGAGGCTGGGCTTCCCAAGCGTTGCTAAGCAACGTCTCCCAGATCTCATTTGTGGCCAAACATCCGCCAGCAGACGGAAGCCGGCGGCCACCTATGGCCAACATAAGGCCGCTTGCCCTGTTTGCCCCGACAGACCCCCATCGCCGTGGAGTGGGCAGGAGCCCCCCACCACCAACCAGGACATCACCACAGGCACCGACCAGCACATCCAGCACCGGAGTCCTCACCAGCACTGGAGCCCTGCGGATATGCGCGGCAGCGCTTGATCCCGCCACAGGATCAAGGAGCAGAATCCATTTGCCCCAGCATCTGGCTGCCCTGTGCCCTTCAACACCAAAGGAGCTTCCTCAGCCCCCAGGACTGCACGCGCGCCGACATTAGCAAAAACAAAATGTCGGGCGTGATGCAGCCTGAAAGCGAGGCTGGGCTTCCCAAGCGTTGCTAAGCAATGTCTCCCAGATCTCATTTGTGGCCAAACATCTGCCGGCAGGCCGAAGCCGGTGGCCACCTAAGGCCAACATAAGGCCGCTTGCCCTGTTTGCCCCTGTTCGCCGTGGTTCGGCGCAAGGCGCTACTGCAAACCGATTTGAACGCTATTGTACGAACTTTTCATCCATCTAGTCACAGGTACCTGCCTACCTGATGTAAGTACCTCATTAAATGTACCATAACCAATTACTGTGACCTACTTTATGCTTTTACACTATAGCAGCTAGCCATACTCCACCCTGCTCAATTAGCAGCCTATCCTTGCTCATGCCTGTACGCCAGCATAGTGCCTTCTTAAGCTCTACTAACTGTGCCCTGCCCCACACTACAACCCTGTACCAGGTGGCATAAACATGCCTCATCTATGTACCTCTCCTCTAACTTCCTATGCTGATTGTCCTATGACGCTGCAAGGTCCATCATTTTTATAAGGTCCAATATAATTACACCAATGTTTTATTGCTGCATTTAGCCTATTTTGTCCTATAGTTGTTTGATGCATTTAACGTATTTTGTCCTATAGTTGTTTGATGCATTTAGCCTATTTTGCACTATAGCTGATTGCTGCATTTAGCCTACGCTTCCCAATACTCAGCCTACTCTGCCTAATATCTAGCCCTATGCTGTCTAATATTTGATCGATACATGTAATAGCATGCTCCAGCTCGACTAGCCATAACACTATGTACTCTTACCTGCCTACCCCAGTCTATCAAGCATCAGTCACTAACCTGATAGCTCTATTTATTATTACTGTCTAAATCACCATGCCCTCCACACTGCCCCCAAAGGGCGTAGGAGCCTCTCATATGCAACTTATCCCTAAATACCCTTGTAGCACAGCACAGAGAAACCATAGACTGACTACCTAAAATATTCGAACCTGTTAACAAATATAACATTAACTTGGATCACCTTCGACCGAAAGGTCCTTTGGAAATCACCATTCTTCCTAGCCGCAAACCCCACCTAAAAGAAATAAGACCACCACCAACCGACTTGCCACCATTAACCGGAGTCCTACACTACAGCTAGAACCTGACCTGAAAGGTGCATTAATCAATGCTAGATCTTTAGTCGTTCATGCTACAGACATAGCAGACACTATCCTGGAAAATGACTTTGACTTCATCGCCATCACTGAATCCTGGCTCCACGAGGCAGCAGGTCCAGCACTAACGCTAGCATCCTTAGAGCTGATAGACTAGATGCACGAGGTGGAGGAATAGCGATCATCGCCAAAACCAATCTCTCCATGAGAGTCACCTCTACACCCAACCTTAAATCCTGCGAGTCTCTCTCCATTAAACTACCCACTGCCAACTCTCAAACACTAAATATCCATCTCCTCTATAGACCCCCTGGCACAATCAGTACCTTCAATGAAGACATTACCACTGTTATCTCTGAGAAGCGAAAAAACTCCTCACAAACCTTAGTGCTAGGAGATTTTAACCTAGGGTACAATGATATCAATGATCACCAGGCCACCGCCGTAGCCAATATCCTGACAGAACTAGGCTTCACGCAGAAAGTGAACATGTCCACACATACCAAAGGGAGAACTCTGGACTGGATTGACAGTCACAACTGCAACCTCTCCATTACTTCCATCGCCCCCCAAATATGGACTGACCACCACTTAATTTCCTTTACTGTCAATACTAAAAGACCCACTGCTCTAACACCCCCCCTCGCCACTCCTACATTAAATCGAAACAAGAAATATATCACAGCAGACAATATTTTTCCCCATATCCTACCGAATGTCAACTCCTTACCAGACCATACAGACCCAGGCCTTCTAGTGGAGGTATTCAATAATGCTATGACCACGGCCCTCGACAGCATTGCTCCACTTAAACTTAGGAACAGTAAACCAAAAAAACATTTTAACTCTTGGTTTACACCCCACCTAAAAAATCTAGGATTACAGAAAAGAAAATGCAAAACGGTATGGAACCTACATCCTACCGCAGAAAATAAAACTAACCTAAGAAATATCTCAACGCAATACAAAAAGGATATCATCCTGGCCAAACAAGAAACGTATAACAATAGGATTACCCAAGCCAACTCCAGTATGAAGGAGCTCTTCTCTATTCTAAAAGAATTGGATACCCCTATTGCAGTACAGGATGACTCCATTAAAGATAAAACCTGGTGCACAGACATACAGTTGGCACTAACCAACAAAGAAGCCAACCTCCAAACAAAAATTGCTCTAAAGAAAGCCTCATTATCATCCCAAACCCAAATTCCCCTGAACAAAACCCCAATACCTAAACCTAAAGAACTCACCCAATTCAACTTCTCTAAGGTCTCAGTGTTCGAGGTAGAGAAAACCATTCTTGGACTTAAACCATCCAATTGCGAAGGCGACCAATGCCCAGCACAACTGATCAAGGACACTGCTAGAGATCTTGCTCCCTTCATCACCAAACTTATTAATGCCTCCTTTACCACTGGCACCATGCCACACAACTTAAAGGAATCCAGGGTACTCCCCTTCTGAAAAAACAAACACTGGACCCCAACATTCCCACTAACTACAGGCCCATCCCCACGGTGCCATTCTTACTAAAAATACTAGATAAGGTAGCATACTCTCAAATTCAGAACTTCCTCGAGGTGAACCATCTCCTTGGCACCCGCCAATCTGGTTTCCGCCCCCAACATGGCACAGAGACTGCCCTTATCGATCTAAAGGCCCAAATAGACGCACTCGGAGACAAGGGTAAATTAGCACTCCTACTAGACCTCTCAGCCGCCTTTGACCTGGTGGACCATAGAGTCCTGTGTAATCACTTGGACTCTGTGGCTCATTTTTCAGGGGAGGCCATAGTCTGGATACAGTCTTTCCTCAGTGACAGGACCATGAGGGTGTTTTCCCCCTCAGCGCAGCAGACCCGATACCCATTACTTGTGGAGTGCCCCAGGGATCTTGTGTCTCGCCTACTCTCTACAATATCTTCCCCAAGCCACTCTTTGACGATCTTGACAATCTGGGTATCACCTATACCAATTACGCAGACGATACCCAGATTCTCCTACCACTTACCGGGATTATGGAGAAGATCTGGCTTTGGTGAACAGAGTCTATAGCATGGGTGCACAACATACGGCCCGCGGGCCAAGTGCGGCCCGTGATGCTGCTGGATGCGGCCCGGCAGGGTTGAAGACTTTCCTAATGGAAGGCGGCCCGCAAGCAACAAAGGTCGCCCTCCATTAAGAAAGTCTTTGTTTTCCTTGCCGGGCCGTGAGTCACGCAGTGTGTGTGTGTATGCTGCCAGGGAAGCTGGGGCTCAGTGACCTAATCTGCCCTGGCAGGGGTGCAGAGTAGGGGGGGCTACGGGGCCCTCCTCCCCCCCACACCCCTGGCAGAATGAAGTCGGGGCTGAGCAATCCCCACCCCCCCACGGGCCGCACAGAAGAGGGGCAGTATGGATGGCCCTTTGTTCCATCCATACTGTCTCTCTCTGGCGGCCCGGGTAAAAGCCGGAGAAAAAAGATGTTTAAAAATGGAGGGACGGATGCAAAGCAAGAGGCTCTTGTTTTGCATCTGTCCCTCCATTTCTAAAAATCGTTTTGGGTTGGGTATACTTCTACATCTGTGCACCGGGGTGCACAGATGTAGAGGTACACCCAACCCAAAACGATTTGGGCAGTGCCAGAAGCCTCGCCAGCGTTCCAGGACGTCTGGGTAAGTACATGGTGGGGGGGCTGTATGTTTGTGTGTGTGTCTGTCTCGGCTCCGTCCTGTGTTTTTTGTTTTTGTATGTATGTTGAGATGCGGGGGTGGGGTGTGTGTCGGGTCTTCTTGAATGTGTTTGTGTGCAAGTGCAGTGTATGTTGAGATGCGGGGGTGGGGTGTGTCGGGTCTGCCTGAATGTGTTTGTGTGCAAGTGCAGTGTATGTTGAGATGCGGGGGTGGGGTGTGTGTCGGGTCTGCTTGAATGTGTTTGTGTGCAAGTGCAGTGTAAGTTGAGATGCGGGGGTGGGGGTGGCGGGGCTGGGGGGGTGGGGTCGGGTTTGCCTGAATGTTTGTTGTTGTTGTGTGCACGTTCAGTGTATGTTGAGATGTGGGGGGTCCGAGTCTGTATGCGTGCATGCTTGCGAGTTTGTGTGCTGAGTTGGGGGGGGGCTCGAGTTTGTATGGGTGTATGGTGTATGCTTGTGGGTTTGTGTGCTGAGTTGGGGGTGGGGGGTTCGGGTCTGTATGGGTGCATGGTGTATGCTTGTGGGTTTGTATGCTGAGTTGGGGGGGTGGGGGTTCGGGTCTGTATGGGTGCATGGTGTATACTTGTTAGTTTGTATCCAGGGGTGGGGGGTTGGGGTCTGTATGAGTATGGGGCATAGTGTTTGCATGAGGGGTGGGTGTTATGGGGCATAGTGTTTGGTTGAGGGGTGGGTGTCTTGGGGCATTGTGTTTGCATGAGGGGTGGGTGTCTTGGGGCATTGTGTTTGCATGAGGGGTGGGTGTCTTGAGGCATAGTGTTTGCATGGGGGTGGGTGTCTTGGGGCATAGTGTTTGCATGATGGGTGGGGGCCATGGGGCATAGTGTTTGCTTGAGGGGTGGGTGTCTTGGGGTATAGTGTTTGCATGAGGCGTGGGTGTCTTGGGGCATAGTGTTTGCATGAGGGGTGGGTGTCTTGGGGCATAGTGTTTGCATGAGGGGTGGGTGTCTTGAGGCATGTGTTTGCATGATGGGTGGGTGTCTTGGGGCATAGTGTTTGCATGATGGGTGGGGGCCATGGGGCATAGTGTTTGCATGAGGGGTGGGTGTCATGGGGCATAGTGTTTGGTTGAGGGGTGGGAGCCATGGGACATAGTGTTTGCTTGAGGGGTGGGTGTCTTGGGGCATAGTGTTTGCATGAGGGGTGGGTGCCTTGGGGCATAGTGTTTGCATGAGGGGTGGGTGTCTTGGGGCATTGTGTTTGCATGAGGGGTGGGTGTCTTGGGGCATTGTGTTTGCATGAGGGGTGGGTGTCATGGGGCATAGTGTTTGCATGAGGGGTGGGTGTCTTGAGGCATATTGTTTGCATGAGGGGTGGGTGTCTTGGGGCCTAGTGTTTGCATGATGGGTGGGGGCCATGGGGCATAGTGTTTGCTTGAGGGGTGGGTGTCTTGGGGCATAGTGTTTGCATGAGGGGTGGGTGTCTTGGGGCATAGTGTTTGCATGAGGGGTGGGTGTCTAGAGGCATAGTGTTTGCATGAGGGGTGGGTGTCTTGGGGCATAGTGTTTGCATGATGGGTGGGGGCCATGGGGCATAGTGTTTGCATGAGGGGTGGGTGTCATGGGGCATAGTGTTTGGTTGAGGGGTGGGAGCCATGGGACATAGTGTTTGCTTGAGGGGTGGGTGTCTTGGGGCATAGTGTTTGCATGAGGGGTGGGTGCCTTGGGGCATAGTGTTTGCATGAGGGGTGGGTGTCTTGGGGCATTGTGTTTGCATGAGGGGTGGGTGTCTTGGGGCATTGTGTTTGCATGAGGGATAGGTGTCTTGGGGCATAGTGTTTGCATGAGGGGTGGGTGTCTTGAGGCATAGTGTTTGCATGAGGGGTGGGTGTCTTGGGGCATAGTGTTTGCATGATGGGTGGGGGCCATGGGGCATAGTGTTTGCATGAGGGGTGGGTGTCATGGGGCATAGTGTTTGGTTGAGGGGTGGGAGCCATGGGACATAGTGTTTGCTTGAGGGGTGGGTGTCTTGAGGCATAGTGTTTGCATGAGGGGTGGTTGTCTTGGGGCATAGTGTTTGCATGATGGGTGGGGGCCATGGGGCATAGTGTTTGCATGAGGGGTGGGTATCATGGGGCATAGTGTTTGGTTGAGGGGTGGGAGCCATGGGAAATAGTGTTTGCTTGAGGGGTGGGTGTCTTGGGGCATAGTGTTTGCATGAGGGGTGGGTGCCTTGGGGCATAGTGTTTGCATGAGGGGTGGGTGTCTTGGGGCATTGTGTTTGCATGAGGGGTGGGTGTCTTGGGGCATTGTGTTTGCATGAGGGGTGGGTGTCATGGGGCATAGTGTGTGCATGAGGGGTGGGTGTCTTGAGGCATATTGTTTGCATGAGGGGTGGGTGTCTTGGGGCATAGTGTTTGCATGATGGGTGGGGGCCATGGGGCATAGTGTTTGCTTGAGGGGTGGGTGTCTTGGGGCATAGTGTTTGCATGAGGGGTGGGTGTCTTGGGGCATAGTGTTTGCATGAGGGGTGGGTGTCTTGAGGCATAGTGTTTGCATGAGGGGTGGGTGTCTTGGGGCATAGTGTTTGCATGATGGGTGGGGGCCATGGGGCATAGTGTTTGCATGAGGGGTGGGTGTCATGGGGCATAGTGTTTGGTTGAGGGGTGGGAGCCATGGGGCATAGTGTTTGCTTGAGGGGTGGGTGTCTTGGGGCATAGTGTTTGCATGATGGGTGGGGGCCATGGGGCATAGTGTTTGCATGAGGGGTGGGTGTCATGGGGCATAGTGTTTGGTTGAGGGGTGGGAGCCATGGGACATAGTGTTTGCTTGAGGGGTGGGTGTCTTGGGGCATAGTGTTTGCATGAGGGGTGGGTGCCTTGGGGCATAGTGTTTGCATGAGGGGTGGGTGTCTTGGGGCATTGTGTTTGCATGAGGGGTGGGTGTCTTGGGGCATAGTGTTTGCATGATGGGTGGGGGCCATGGGGCATAGTGTTTGCATGAGGGGTGGGAGCCATGGGACATAGTGTTTGCATGAGGGGTGGGTGTCTTGGGGCATAGTGTTTGCATGATGGGTGGGGGCCATGGGGCATAGTGTTTGCTTGAGGGGTGGGTGTCTTGGGGCATAGTGTTTGCATGAGGGGTGGGTGTCTTGGGGCATAGTGTTTGCATGAGGGGTGGGTGTCTTGAGGCATAGTGTTTGCATGAGGGGTGGGTGTCTTGGGGCATAGTGTTTGCATGATGGGTGGGGGCCATGGGGCATAGTGTTTGCATGAGGGGTGGGTGTCATGGGGCATAGTGTTTGGTTGAGGGGTGGGAGCCATGGGGCATAGTGTTTGCTTGAGGGGTGGGTGTCTTGGGGCATAGTGTTTGCATGAGGGGTGGGGGCCATGGGGCATAGTGTTTGCATGAGGGGTGGGTGTCATGGGGCATAGTGTTTGGGGGTGGGAGGCATGGGGCATAGTGTTTGCTTGAGGGGTGGGGGCTATGGGGCATAGTGTTTAATAAAAATAGGGGGTTGAAAAAGCCTCCTGCCACACCACGCCCCACCGCGCCTACCGCCCCACCCACATTTACTTTTTGGCCCACTATAGCCATCATGTAAGGTGCTTTCGGCCCTCTGTCAAAATCAGTTGTGCACCCCTGGTCTATAGCATCGTTCAGGCATGGATGGCCAACCATGGCCTATGCCTGAACGATGACAAAACGGAGCTCGTCATCATGGGCACCGCTGCCCGCATTTCTAAACTTAACCCAAATCACTCAGCATTCATCATCGATGGGAACACTATCAAGGTCGCCAGAGAAGTAAAAACACTAGGTTTCTACCTCGACTCGACCCTATCCCTCACCAAACAGGTAAACTCACTGGCCTCATCCACGGACTATACATGTAAATTAATACGAGCCGGGAAACAATTCCTATCAGATGACAGTTGCCTAATCCTATCCAGAGCCCTGATCCTATCAAAATTAGATTATTGCAACTCCCTCTACATAGGGGCAACTAAACAAACCATCAACAGAATACAAGTGCACCAAAATAATGCACTTAGAGCGGCCCTTAGTATTCCTAGAAGAGTACATATTTCTGAAATAAGACGGAAACACAAATGGCTCTCTACCCAGGAAAAAAATCAACCTTAAATCTGCCTCCGTCATCCACAAATGTTTAAATAACAAAGCCCCTCGTTACCTAACAGAGCGCTTTACTAGAAAAAACTCCACTAGACCAACAAGAACAGTCAGTCCCAATGGCCTGCTAGTGCCCAGATTTAAACTGACCACTATTGGAGGGTCCAGCTTCCCAGTCAGGGCAGCTCATTTGTGGAACTCCCTACCTCACGCTCTTAGATCTGACCAAACCATTCAACCGATTCAGAAAGAACACAATAAAATGGCTCAGTGAGAATGCTATGTAACCTGCATTCTCCCCACGCACCTACTGTATGTACTGTACCTGATATAGATTTGCTATTATGTAAACGTCAGCCATTTGATGACTTGCTGTCTGCATACCGCTTTGTATATGTACTACACTGCCTTACCTTCAACCTGTGGAGCCAAGAAAATTGCTTTTACCATGCTCTGTATATTTGTAACTTCTGTAACCAAGCTGTAAGCCCTCTTATCACATGCGCCCTGCTACCTCAGGGTCCGGTGCGCACAATAAATAAATAAACAAACAAACAAACAGACAACACTGACTCAAATGGGTAAGTGTTATACCAATGATATGGTTCGCCGTAGAGTTCAAATTGCCCAAGTTCACTTCTGTGACTTTTTCCTATAGGTTTCCCTTTGGTGAGAAAATATGAAGAACGCAGAGTTGTTTTCCAAGGTAAGTTCACACTGGCGTTCTTTGATAAGTCTCTATATGCGCTACTGTCCTTCTGCGCGACTGACCTGCTGTTCTTTGTATTTTGCAGGCGCTGTATCTCCGGGATGGATCGTGTGGTGAAGCCTTGCGGGACCGCTAGGAAAAGCATCCTTGAGGTGAGTAATGGCGCTGTATAAGAATTAAATGTCCAATGCGGGCTTTTCCCAATGAGCAGCTAACCTGGTGTTTTTCTTATGTTCACAAAGTGCGGCGACTCCGGAGCAGCGGGCAAATGATGGTGGTAGTCGAGTGATGGTACTTCACTGGATCACCGGAATGAGCAGCTCTCAGGTAAATATTAACAGTGCGCAGGATAGCGATGTGGATTTCTTGGTCTGTGCGGCTAACCTGTTGCATTTTCCTTTTCAGCTTAGCAGTCGAAGACACAGAGGTTCAGGTAAGAGTCTAGTTCTGTATCTTCACTTTTCTCTTCCTTCCTTTGCAGGTAGCTCAAGAAAAACTGGACGGGCATAGCTGAAGACTGGCCTGAAGGTAACAGACACGGTGAGCGTTACGCTGCAGGAGTGCAGAATAACGTGAAGCGTGTTCTGTACTGAGGGCGTGGTTTATATAGCCTTCAGAAAGTAGTCCCCAGGTAAAGTAGTCCCAGCAACCACACCGTAGCAAATAGTTCCCCAAGCAAGTAGTCCTTTCAGCCTGCCTCAGACTGGTCTACACGTGGTTCAATATTGGTGATGGCAGCATGAGCCTGGCGCCAATTGCGCCAGGACTGAGTCCAGGAAGCCACCAAGGGATCTTTTGGGGCCTTAAAGGCCCCCATGGATGCCGATACCCTGGGCAGGTTGGTCTGCACCTGATGTTTGGGGGCATGAAGCGTGACAACAGCAGACATCAAGGCCTGGAAAGTGGATGCGATTTAATTTCCATTGCCTCTGGGAATGTTGTTGACCTTCCCTGTGATCAGAGAGGTTTTGCTGAAAATTCAGAAGGAGGGAACCTTGGTACTGCTGCAGATTCCGTTTTGGACACAGGTGCAATGGCTTTCCAGGCTCAGGAAAATGTCAGTGAATTGAAAGTGGATTCTTCCAAAATACCCTGCATCCAGACCGAAACACCTGTCTGTGGTTACTGATGTTAATCTTGTTCAGAGGAGAATTGCCTAGGATTTCGGTGCTGGACTGCTCTTGTGGATGGAAGAAAGACTGCTATGAAAATGGATATTTCTCCTCTGTGAAGGGTGCAGTGAGCTAAAACGTGGCTTTAGACCCTCCTGATTGGAAGAAATTTCATAGAACGTTATTTGACCCATGTTTGTTCTCATTAGAGGGACTCCCTCCCTCATTTCCCACTTTGCAGATAAAATTGGTCTGTTTATATTCTGCGAGGTAGATTCTCCCGAGCTATGGTACTCCTTCACAAGTAAGGGCTCAAGAAGGCAGTGCTTTAATTACGAATGGTAATTTCCATTATTCAAGTCTGACTCTTCCTCATCACCTTTCTTAAGACCCACCCTCTTGATATGAGGTCAATCTGCCATAGCAAGAGGTGGGGCGGAGAAGCCAATTATAGCACTGGTGGAGAAAGCGGCAGAAAAGGATGATCAGAATCTATGGAGTTCAGGAAAACACAAAGAAGCTTACGTTCTATACAATCATAATTTGACGGCAGAGAGCCGTTACGTGTTGACATACACGTAGGTGGCTCCCCAACACCATATTTTCGTCATTTGCACTGTGGAGTGTAAAAATGCAAGGAAAAGGCAGTGTAGACTTGTGTACGCCACCTTTTGCCCTGCACTTTTGCACTCTGCCATGCAAACTGAGTAAATGCAGCCTGGCATGGTTGCATATCAGGCAGCGTTTACTTTTAGTTGTGAGCGCTGCTCAAAATTACAAAGGAACCCAGCAAGCATGGAAGTCAGCGTGTACAATGGATTCCTATTCCAGCATTTGCACCAGCATGAAAATCCATGCTGGAGCATATGCTGGAGAATTCATATGGCGGTGAGGAAGGGAGGGGACGGAAATGCAAGTTGCGTTCTTGCCCTCTTGTTCGCCATACAAATGCTTGAAAATGAGCAAATGCTTGAAAATGAGCTGTGACGATGGAGGGAGTAAAATCCCTGTGCAGGGCTTTTACTCCTATGACAGTGATACAAATGAGCCCCAAAATGGCTGACTGGATGTGGACATCTTTCACAAGTAAGGTGACAAGGAAGAGTAGGGCTTGGAGCAATGGCAGTTACATATGTACTCAAGGCATTTCTCGCAAAGGTTGGGGCGTGCAGAGTGCCAGGCAGGTTAACACACTGGCACAGATCCAGGCACGTACACACAAGCACAAAGAGACACGCTCTGACAGGCACACACTGCCAGTGCCATAAAAAAACATGCACAATCGGGGATTGCCTAGTCGCCGCCTGACTAATAAAAAGCGGCCAGAAACGAAACAATCAGCCAATGGAAACGGCCCTTGTATTATTATTTAAATTGTTTCCTACACAGATATGGTGGAGGCGTCCCCTGCATGCAGAGGCATGGTGCGTGTGTAACTGCCAGTCTGTCTAGGATTGTGTCCCCCTTTTGGTGAGCCACACAGCAGCCAAGGTTTCGATATTGTGACCTTCTGCTTTGTCGAACTTGCCTCGAGCTTCAGGGTAACCGCGCGTCTTGCTTTTCGCCTGATGTCAGTCGCGACCCCCACGCGCTTTATCGTGGTTTTCTCCTCCCCCCTCTAGGTCGGGTGCGCCAAGGCCCAATTGTGGAGTCGGATGGTGATCACCATGGAAACGGTCCAAAGGTTGGAAGCTGGTGTGGACACAGGAGGGGTTTGGGCTGATAGATGCACGCTGCACCTGGGCCGAGGGGGGAAAGGGGTGCAGGTATTTGCTGCCTCGTTTATGTAGAAACTGGCCTCAATGGAATGGGTGCAAATGACGTCATGAGTACACCTCGCAAACATGGCTCGAACGGTGGCGGAAACGGTCTCAGGAAGTACATGGTTTGCATGTTGGATGTACAACATGTAGAGCTACATTCGGGGGCCTTGGGTGGTGCGCATAGCTCTCAACTCTCACGCTTTTGGCGGGTGTCACCCGCCTTGTAAACAGCTGACTCACCCGCCAATCCTCCAGCACGCCCATTCATTTCAATGGGCGTCTCACCCGCCAAAACTAAAATCGGGTGTTTTCACCCGCCTTCGCGACCCAAATGGTTGAGAGCTATGGTGGTGCTTCTTTCAGCCCCCCTTGGAATGGTCGTGTGGGGACTGATCCACGGTGCGGTAATCTCGTTATATAAAGGGCGACCCTTGGCACCTCAGGGAGCTCCGTCTACGACTCCCTGATTGGGTTGGGTCAGCAGTGGCGTGTCAGACTCTTTTGACTGGGGTCTGAGGGGTCCAAGTGGTGCTCTCTATCACTCTCACTCTCTCTCGGTGGCATCTGGGGGGTTAATCAGATTCCAGGGGTAGCATGTTCCACCCCAGGCCATTCCCTGATTACGCCTATGGTGTAGTGGGGGTGCGGAGGGGGGGAGGTGTCCTCTTTCTGAGCCATATAGGGAAAAGGGCGCCTGGCCGTGAGTGCCTATGCTGCCTAATAACACCGAGGGCCCAGTGGCTCTGTCTGGTCCTGGTAGAGGTTGACTGGCCCATATGGAATATGGAGATTTCCCGGTAGGCCTCTGCACCCTGGGCATTTTTTTGTGTGGTAACCTATTTTATTTCCACATGAGGCCACTTTGAAAATTATTTCCAGGGCCTCTTTTGGGTCCCGTCATTACTGGCTGGCCGAGGGTCTCAGCTGTTAGGTAGGAATGTGCAACTGTGATGGGAGCCGCAGATTAAATATTTCTCCAACGGCCACAGAACGCGCGCGCGAACAGCTGCCTCCAGCGCGGCCGCTCTGTCAAGCCCTCCTGGACGCGCGAGACGGAGGAGTGCCACGTACCTCCAACGCGCGCGAGACAGAGCGAAGGATGGGTGGGGGAAAGGAGGGCAGCCAAGGCATGAATGGGGCGAGGACTGGAAAAGGAGGGCAGGGAGTGGTGGTAGAGGTAAACGCGGGTAGGTGAAGGGATTAGTGAAAGAACATGGTATGGATGTGTGAGACAGAAGAAAACAAGCGCTTCCGTGTGTGTTTAAGCTTTCAGTGACAAAAGGAAGCGCTGTCTTCGACGGGTAGGAAATTGGAGCCAGAGTCCGCCCCCTGCTCCCCAGGGAACCTTTGATAACATTCAGCTCTTGCTGCGCATCCTGCCTCTGAGGGCGAGGCCTGCCTACTGATGCACCCTTATTCACCGGAAGAGCCGAGATGGCCCAAGGCCTTATGCCGACACCGCCTGATTCACCGGAAGAGCCGAGGTGGCCCGGGGCCTTATGCCACCGCTGCCTTATTCACCGGAAGAGCCGAGATGGCCCGGGCCTTATGCCGACACCGCCTGATTCACCGGAAGAGCCGAGGTGGTCCGGGGCCTTATGCCGACACTGCCTGATTCACCGGAAGAGCCGAGGTGGCCCGGGGCCTTATGCCGACACTGCCTGATTCACCGGAAGAGCCGAGGTGGCCCGGGGCCTTATGCCGATGCCGCCTTATTCACCGGAAGAGCCGAGATGGCCCAGGGCCTTATGCCGACACCGCCTGATTCACCGGAAGAGCCGAGGTGGTCCGGGGCCTTATGCCAACGCTGCCTTATTCACCGGAAGAGCCGAGATGGCCCAGGGCCTTATGCCGACACCGCCTGATTCACAGGAAGAGCCGAGGTGGTCCGGGGCCTTATGCCAACACTGCCTTATTCACCGGAAGAGCCGAGATGGCCCGGGCCTTATGCCGATGCCGCCTTATTCACCGGAAGAGCCGAGGTGGGCCGGGATTTAATGCCGACACCGCCTGATTCACTGGAAGAGCCGAGGTGGCCCGGGGCCTTATGCCAACGCTGCCTTATTCACCGTATAAGCCAAGGTTGCCTGGGACCTTATGCGGATGCCGCCTTATGAGCTGAGGTGGCCGGGCCTTGTGCCGACGCCGCCTTATTCATCGGAAGAGCCGAGGTGGCCCGGGGCCTTATGCCGACGCTGCCTGATTAATCGGAAGAGCCGAGGTGGCCCGGGGCCTTATGCCGATGCCGCCTTTTTCACCGGATGAGCCGAGGTGGCCCGGGCCTTGTGCTGACGCTGCCTGATTCACCGGAAGAGCCGAGGTGGCCCATGGTCTTATGCAGATGCAACCTTATTTACAGGATGAGCGTAGGTGACCCGGGGCCTTATGCCGACGTCGCCTTATTTACAGAATGTGCTTAGGTGGCCTGGGGCCTTATGCGAATGTAACCTTATTTACAGAATAAGCCGAGGTGGGCCAGGTCACAGGTCACGTGACACCTTTGCTTGCATATGGTACTCTCCCATCTAAGCTGACAGTGTTATGGTTTGAGTCGAAAGATAGTTGGGGTTGTTTGAATGTGTGGTGTGACAAGAGTACATGCACTATATTGCATCTTGTGTATTGTGCTGGATGTAGCCAGTACTTTCACACCAGACCCAGTCCCTCCAGGGATCAGACGCCATCATTGCACAAGACTGCATGCCTTTAAGTCCCCAGGTTTCAGTGGGGCCCGCCTCCAGCCAAACCGCTTCTGCATAAGCACATAAGATGATGTGCTCTGCCAGCTTTCCTGTGTGCCCAGGACCTTCTTCGGGGGAACCCTGTAGAGCTGCCCACCTCCATTCCTAGAGCAACGCCTTTTCTTCTGTCCACCATGTGTTTTGTTGCTGTCCATAGCCCGTCTGCACACTTCTGCTCGCTGGACGGGGGGGGGGGTTGAGCAGGGGTGGGGGGTCAGGGGGGCTATATTCTGGACAACCCTTCATGCCAGGTAACATTGGATTTCCCCTGCCTTCTGTGGGTTCACCCTGTCAGGTATATGAGCACCACACAGGGCAGACCCCAAGCTAGAGTCTGCTAATGTGAATGGCAAGCCTGGCCCCAAAGTACCTAGCAATCTATTTTAGGAGTTGTGTAACAAAAGGGCAGGACTGACATACCAGTAACGACACGTTACTGACCACGGTGTTTCTTGTACTCATAGCCTAGCCAATGCCATCTACTCCAGAACACCCATTCCTTCAATTGTCGAGGCATTGGCAGAGAGAGTGAGCCTGAATTATGGAAGCCAGTGCATATGTAAGGTGGGCCAGACGGCACCTAGTTCCATTTTTAGTTTTGCTGTAATGTGGCGCTAACCTGGAACTATTGCATACGAGTACAGCTAGGGGAAGATGGCAGATGTTATGTCTTTTGACATGGATGACAGATGGGATTCACAGGACCGAGCCTCCAGACATGGCGGCATGTAGCTGTGAGAGAGCCCTGCAGCTAACCCTCTTCAAATACTCAATTTTATCTGGATCATTTCCTATTGGCTATTCTTTTATCGGAATCAGTGTCCATCAAGCATTCTCGTTTGCTCTGAATTCACTTCATCAGTGTCTGTACATTTGGATTCCTTCCTGCAAGTCATTCACTTTCAAAATGTAAACTGATGTTGGGGAGCAGGGACGATCGGCCGAGGCCCGCAAGAGGTTTTGCATGAGGCGAAGGCATAAGAGTTTGTTGTAGGGACTCGGGGAGCCCATAGGGGGAGGGTGTGTCGATAGAAGCTGCCCCATGGGCAGTTTATTATACGCTTTTGATGTAGATTGTGATGGGAGTGAAATGCCATCTTAGAAAACAAGAAGCCATTTTGAAATCAAGGCCTAGAACCGCACTGCAGCCAGGGCAGTAGGCCTGAGCCCAGAACAGCGAAATGCCTGTGTGCATGCAGGGATGGGGTGTAACGTAGGCAGCAGTGAGAAAGACCAAACCCGCGAAGATTCACAAACCTTTAATTGTCTCGTATTGTTAGCATTTGTATCACAGAAGGAATGTGACCTGCAAGGCATTGAGGGGGCCGAGAACTCATTGTGAAACGCTATCCCACGAGAAGGAGGGCACAAGCCTCCGTACTTTACGAGTCCAAACTCTAAGTTATAGTGCCCAGATGCCCCCATCTGAAGACACAAGCATTCCAGTATATCGGTCAATCCCAACCCACGGACAATAAAGCTGTTAGTGAGCTAATCCATCAGAAAGATCATAGCAGAAAGGAGAGCTCATCCCATCTGGGGTCCCTGTGATTTGTGCTGTGAGGTGCCAGGGAGGGAAAGTAACACATTTAAGAATTGGGTGGTAAGAACTGGAACAGCGCTGAAACGTCTGGGATTGAGCTGAGGTTTAAAGTTATCGTGACCTCGAAAGTAGCCTCTGCGCCCATGCTGCAGTACCAGGTGCACATTAGGCCACAGATACATGTGCTGAATTGTTTTAATGATATGATATGGCATTCATAACGCGCCTATGCACAAGTGTTTGAAGGTGCGACGAGGCAAGGGAGGGGAACAGTGGGAAGACAGACAACGATCTTACTAAGCCAGGTGACAATGAGACCGTGCAAGTGCAGGGGAAGGGGAAAAGTGCAGGGGGGATGGGGCAGTGCAGTATATGGGAACAACAGTAAAAATAAATAGATAAAATAATTGTCAATTAGGAGCTCTGCTCTTGATGATGTATAAAGAAGAATCCCACGTGGAAGATGATGAGCAGATGGAGCTGGGACCAATGGCCGGGCATCCCACATGGTGCGCGCCACCTATGTATAGGGTGGCCCCAACCAGCTACATGATTTGTAACCTTTGTGATGTATGTCAACTGTGATGCTTTTTACCTTTAAAAACGAATGCTCATGCTAATTTAGTCAGACCACTCCGTGGCAGCAGAGTTCCTTGCTATTGCGTACTTGTTTTCTATGAGAATAAATCGTGTTCTCCTTGCAAGAGGTGTGCTGGGCCTTTTTCCCTAGTAGGTTGTATTTTTTCTGGTGTGAGCATTATGGGGCATATCTACATTTTGGAGACCCCGACGTGATCCGCGAATTTCCACAAAGACGGAGGCTTCCAGGGCGCACATCTTGAAGGGTCGTGCCCACCTGCAGTGACCAGTTCCAAGAGCCCAACCCGTAGTGGCCTACAGGAGCTGTTTTCACAGAATTCCTGTCTGCTCTTTGGAGTGGGGCCTGGCTCTTAGGAAGGTGCAAGCTGTTATTGGGACCCTGTGACGGAAGAGCTCAGATTAACACGATGCCGATGTAAGTACACCTCTTGTGGGCGACACCGGAGGTTGAAGCTAAGTGAGAAGTGAGGGAACAGGGACAGCTGTGTGTGGGTTTGTGCATATGAATAATAGGGAGCAAGAGTGTTTGGTAGATTGGTGCGTATTGGAGTTGGATAGTGTGTGAAGGCCACGTGGGAGTTATTATTATTATTGTTTTAAGTATATGAGAAGAGAAACAGAGAAGTGGGATCCTTTCAGAGCTAGGGAAGACGATAGTGCCATATTCTGAATTGTGATAATAGAATAAAGAAGTAGGGGCTCCGTATAATTGGCGAGCTCGGATTCCTGTGGCCAATATATTGCGGATGGGGTAATAAGATGAAGTTGTTTTTGTTATTTTAATTTATTATTTTAGCTTGTTGTTTTAGTGTTTTTCAGATTTTATTGTGTAGCAAATGGGGCCAGGGGAGGCCCTGTGGAAGAAGTAGTACGTATAGTGAGTGTGAGGAGTGAAAGCGTGTGTGTTTGTGTGGAGGGAGTGCGGGTAGGGGACGGCAGGGGAAGGGAAGGACTGGTAGGAACATCAATGAGAGAATGGCATCTCTTATAGGGTTTGATCATTTTTTAATTAAAAAAGTTGTCAATATGGGGGAAATGACTGTTGGAGTATATGTGCAGTGCATTGCTGTTGTATAAGGATAAGATGGAGAAATAGCACAAGCAGTGGGTGGCGGACACAAAAGGGGTTATGTTCATCCATGGCCAGAGCCGGGTACGAATAATATGGGGATTCATGTACACATTTGTAGCTACTAAATACAAGGGAAAGAAACTGCAAAGGAGAAAAGAGATCATAGAATTGTGGAAAATGATGGAGGACAGAGAGGATAATGACAAGTGCAAGTCCCAGTGTGAGAGCAGCCCAGCCAGAGTGTAGCTAAATCAGCAGCATCTGAGGGATCCCCCCCGCCCGAGAAACACTCCCACCCCAAATAGGGCTTTAACCAACCCTTCCCGCCACAGGATATACAAACCCAACATATGTGCCTTCACCCGCCCGAGCACCGCCCCATCACTACTGTCACCCCCATATCAAACGAACAAACACTACAGTGCTGCCAGGTAGAAAACCCCAGAAGGAATTAGAAGACGCTTTAAAGGCCACAGAAGTGCAATTGGCACGGTTGAGGGCCTTCCGGGAAGAAGGGGCTAAACTGTGGTGTGGGCTGGATAAGTGGAGGGCCAGAGATATTTAGTTCCAACTAGAGACCATTGCAATCAAGGATGTACATATTGAGAAGGCGAAGAGTGACGAGGGAGGAATGGGGAGCGTAGGTTATGGGACAGTGAGGTCAGACGGAGATACAAACAGAGAGTTTCCGGAGAAGTGGTGGACATGATGGATGAATTGGAGGACGAGGAGGTTGCTCCGGCAGTTACCCCAGGGGTAGAGAGCTTGTGGGGTCTGCAGTTGAACAGGTTTGGGCGAGCAGCTGTGGCTAGGTAGAAGGGAGGTGACAGCAGGAAGGGAAGGGGAACGGGCACGCAGTTGTCATTAGTGCATAAAGGCCCAGAGATGGTGCAGTATGTCCTGTGGGCTCAGATGGATACAAACAATGTGATCAAAGCACTCCTGCCCCTCACTGCAGGGCTGGGAAAAGGATATACGCTTTTAAAAACAAATGGCGGGAATTCCTTTAGCGGTGTGAGACATAAAGAATTTCCTTGTAGTAATTGAAGGGGGCCAGGCATCAGATGTCTGGGTTAAGGCTGGATACCCGGGGGTGAGAATAGAGGATGACACACATGATGGGTGCCTTTTAATAATATCAGAGTGCAGGTGTGGGACGCAGTGTATCAAGCATATCCTGACATACTGGACTTGCAGTCCATAATGCAATATACGATGGGGGATGATGAACAACCTGCTCAGTACATTTTCAAGGTACAGGAGATGTGGAAGGCCGACATAGGAAATCAGTGGGACTGATCAGTTCCTCTTTTCTATTTTGTTATCAAAAGGGGATTGCCCAAGAAAGTGTAGAAGGCTCTCAACAAAATTGTAGGCATAGAAGCGAAAGGGTGGGCCGAAATACAGACTATAACAATACACCATTATAAACGAATAAAAGCGAGAGAAAATGAAGGGGCACATAGGCTGCAGGCTGAGGAAGCCAAACTGGTGCAGAAAAAATTAACAACAATAGGAGTTGAACGGGCAGTAGCAGCAGTGACACAAACAGATTCCGCCGATCAGGCAGCAGTGCAAACGGGCACAAGAATGGCAGCGTTCTGGCCAGGCGGAGGACAAGGGCAATGGAGCGGTGGACCTCAGCCACAGTATCCAGAGTGGTACCAAGGAGGTCAGAAACCTGGAAGAGGGGGATTTCAAGGAGGTAGAGGGAGCAGAGGGTGGATTTGGGAGCAGAACCAGGTCAGTGTTTGGGATGCGGGAAGTGGGGTCATTTTGCGAGTGAATGTAGAAGCAGAATGGTAGCAGGGTACAATCCATACAGCCCAGTGCAACAACAGAAGCACTTTCCTGCGCCCCCCTTGCCCACCTCCATCCCGTACGAAAGCTACCACCACAAGCTGCACAGGCGCAACTGCCGGCCCCACCCAGCTCCCCAGTGCAAGCAGCGCCGCCAAACTAATCATAAGGTGGTCCAATAACTGGAAGTAATGCTGTCCCGAATTGGACAGTAGCACCTTATCGTGGGGTGAGTGTCCTGGGAGGCAACCCTTTCACGTTCCCAGGTAACAGTACATATCCTGAATAGGACAGCACACAGAAAGCTCTTGTGTGCCCAGCCTGTCTATGACTACTGACCCTGATAAGGAACCCATGGTGGGTGCTCAGGCAGGAAACAAGCAATTCATCTTCATGGTTGACACAGGTGCCACTAAATTATGCATCAGTGAGGGAGACTTTCCACTATCAGGTGAAACTCTTGTCATGCAACGCTTCTCTGGGGCTGTTGCCATGGTTCCTTACACAAAAGAGGTAGCTATTAAAATAGGAGTAAAAGTGGTGCATGCACCCTTGTTGTATTCAGAGATCTCCCCAGTAAATTTGTTAGGACGTGACCCCCTGAGTAAATTGAACATGACCATATCCTTCACTGATCGAGGCAGAATGTGTGCCACCCCAGGAATGTGTGTTATGAGGGGGTGGTGATAATACAGGCCAGAGGAGGGGCGATGGTAGTTTGTGGCATTCCTGTTGACCCATGTTTGTGTATGGGGTTACAGTTTTACTTGATGCCGTGCCCCAAATTGGTAAGGCATGTTGGTGGGTACCATCCAATTTTCATCTTTAGGGCCATTGTGACCCCAGAGTCTGCAGCAGGGACGATATTATTGGATCTGTAGGGGTTTGTGGTTTCCGAAAAAAGGATTGTTGTAGTAGGAACAGACTCAGATGGGTTTGAGTGGCGCACTGTGCTGTGTATTGAGCCGACAGTAACCCGAAAAGAAGTAACAGATGCAGAATTGTTTGATGAACGGGCTGATGAAGGAGAAATAGTGTTGGCTATCTGCATCCTTTGTGAGATTATGGTGCAATGTTCTTTGATGGCCCTTGTCATCCCACCCTCATTCACTGATAAAGACCTAGAGTAGGTCCCTGAGAGGTTATGAACAACAAGTGCCCATGATTTAGGGCTGTTGCAGGGAGTGCACCTGTTCAAATAACTTTAGAGGAGGAGCTAATGCCTCTAACGGAAATCACACCCCTATTTTGCATATATGTTGGAAGCCGGAAATTGCAACATGCACAACGCCAGTAATGGTACCTATCCCACAAAGAATTCTCGAAACAAGGTTTCCATTGAGAAAGCCCTACACTGAGAGATGACAGTCTCTTGAGGGAGGTCCCTGAAGAAGTGTGAAGCAATGAGTGAAAGAGGTTGGCAACGTCACAAGAAATGAGTGACGCACTAAGAAGGATGATCATAGAAGAGAAGGCCTAGACCTTATGAAAACTGATGATAAAATAAAGAATCGAGTAAACTTTTCATGTGCAAAATGAAGGTTGCACGTGTGAAGAACACCTGAAGAAAATATAAGTCGTTTTATAACTGTACAGATGCTGTAATGCAAGAAGACTAAGTAATCATGAAGGCTGGCTATACGTAGTGAATAGACTGCAGGCGGTGCCGCCAATGCATATATGATTAGAGTCTGGATGTTTGACGTTGCAAATTTAGTAAGCCAGGACCCGTGAAAGAGAAGGGCTGAAAGTGTGGCGCAACAGAAAAGCAGCTGGAAATCAAGGAAGGATCGAGAAGGCTGTCTGGCCCAGTGTCAAGGGCTGGGGCAGCCAAGAACTGGTTATCTATTCAAGGAGATACAATGAATGTGAGAAGCAAGGCAAGCTCCTGTTAAGGTGTGACGGAAACACTATGAAAGCCAAGTTTTATTCATGTAATTTCATTAAATGCAAGGAAAGGAGCTCAAATGTGGTCTCCTGTCACGTAGGCTGGATGTAACTAGAAAATTGGCAAGCTACCTGGAGACTGAAGATAAAAACATGCTCACACTCCCTTCTATTCTCAGGTGCAGTGATACTCTGCAAGGTCAAGTTCAAAGACAATTTGAATGACAGACGGCATGAGTGATCATGGATGGTGGACTAATTGGGTGGGGATGCATGGTCAAATCCACCCACAGTCACCTGGGGTACCAGCTTGCATGTTGCTAGTGAGTCAAATGTTCCAGAAGGGTACAAGGATGATAACCAATTATAGAAGGCCCTGTATTGAAGAGCCCTATAGTTTAAGAGCCAATGATGTGTCGTGTATCGAGAATGACTTGCACATGGGGCGGGCATAAGTTGTCCACCTGACAATAAAGACCCAATCACAATCCTATCCCATATAGAAAGCATACTTAGATGTTCCCCGTTGACCTATCACAATTCCAAGTAGTTTGCCACGTAGTGTGATGTCACTTATGACAAGTTTTTCCTATAAAAAAGAAGTTTTTTTCATGTGATGCGTCGAGATTATGCTGTGAGACGTCCTGAGTCGGTCTGGTTATTGGTGAGAGAGCTATTCTGCACCCCCATCCATGTAATGACGTGCTTCCTCATTTAAAAGTACATAATGGTTCACGTGGTAGCATGTCGGATGGTGCGGACCCATCAATTAAAGTAAAACTCCAGAGCGCTTCGTCTGATTGAGCACCCTTCGCCATCTAGCCGGAAGATCACAAGGTTTCCTGTGGAGAGCGGCCGATATAGAATTCTTGCACGAAAATTGATAAAGGTGGGACAGGCCCCTCTTTGATGAAATCGCTCCTGGTTGTCACAGGTGCTTTGCGGATGGAAGGCAAAAGTGGTTGATTGGAGAGGGGGAGCTAATACCGAAGGCTTTGAGTAAAGTGAGCGAATGGTGAGTAGACTGAGGGAAATGGCAAATTGTTGTGGATGGCATTGTGGTAGTTTAGATAAGCAACGGGATAGTTAGAAAAGTAACAGGGGTGATTATAAAAGAACAAACAAAGAGCGTTCTAAGAGATAAAGCCCAGAATTCCTAACTCAAGGAGTTTTAGAAGAACTCGTCTCACACCCCAATGGGGGTAAAAAATAGGCAACGCATAAACAGGTTTATGTTAGCAGATGAGTTAAACTCGAGTCAGAGTATTTTTAGCGGCAAGACAGAGAAAAGTAGGTATTACCATGGTTTAAATGTAAGAGTGAACTTACCTCGCCTGAAGTGAATGGTGATAGTACAGGAGACGTAGGATTGTATCCGTTAAAGGAACTAAAGGCGGCAACAGGATATAGTAATCCGATATATGAACCGCCTGCTTATAGCTTAACGATAGAAACCAGAAGGAAAGAGGAGATCTTTAAGATCATACAGAATAAAGAGGAGAAAAGTGTGCGACCAAATATGACAAAAAATATAGAATTAGAGGTTAAGAGATGGAAAAGAGAGAAGTATAAAGCTGATGAGGTAACGCTTGTACAGAATGAATGGATTGGAGGACAGATATTGCTCAAGCTTGATGGGAAAAACATTGAGGAGGTTAGGCAAAGGGAAGATCAAGACGAACAGGACAGGAAAGACATGGAACAAGAAAAGAGACTGAAAGAGGATGAATATAAGAGAAAGAGCGGGCAGGCAGAGGCGAGAACAGAGGTATCAAGAGGAGCAGCAAAAGAAAGAAGAAAGGGCGGAGGAGCAAAGGAAGTATGACAAGAGGCAAAGAGCAATCGAAGAACGAGATAGGCAAGAAAGGAAGAGAGAAGAGGAAGAAGCACAGACATTAAGGGATTAAAGGAGACAGAGACGAAGGGAAGAAGAAGAGCATAAAGCGAACGAAAGATGAGAAGAGAAAAGACAAAAAGAGGAAAGAGTTAATGGGAAGCGAGAAAGCGAAGCAAATTAGACAAAGAATTGGAGCAAAAAAGGAGGCAGCGGGAGCGCGACAGTGATCGCATTCAAAAGGAGTTGATGGAACCAAGTGCAGCCATATCATGGGGGAACATAGAGGAGTTTATTTCATTAAAGGAGGCAATGCCAGGGCCATCTAGACTAACCCTAGAAGAGAATTTTGACATAGGGAGCATCGGAGATAGGATTGATAAAGCCTATCAAGACTTGAGAGAAGGTAGCAAATTGGGAAGCTGAGGAAAGGGAGATTAGTCCCTGGTCTTCCAATCACAAAGTGAAGAAGGGGACCTGTTTAGTCTCGAGCATAGAGCCTTGTCCTTAGACAGGCTGACTTTAGATAAGGGTGAAGGGGATGAGAGCCATACTAGCTGGGGGCTAGATATGTCGGATGAAGAGAGAGAAACCTTCCATGAGGAAGAGGGAGGAGGTGCATGTGGTCCGGAGGAATGTCTGCAGACAGACAAGGAAGTGAGATGGTCTGATTTAGAGCAATTTAAGGATAGGATGCCAGATCCTGTAGCATATCCAGAGTGTCCTAGAGGACAATTGTACAGCGAGAAAGGAGAGTCACCGCCATATGTGAGCAGGCTGAGGTCATTGCCAGTAAGAAGGCGGTCAGGAACCATTGTCCCCACTATGGATAGGCAGACGATGGGAGCCAATTGTGGGTTGGGATTCACACAGTTCCCTTTATTGGAGAAGGCAGGGAACAGACCGCAGTATATTCCTTGGCCACAAATGGATAATTTAAGATGTAAACCTCCTAGTTTGACGGCAGATGTGGGAAAATGGATTTATGAATTAGAGGAAATGACAGGGGGAAATACATGGCAATATGGGACATTAAGGGAGGTGCTTGGTTTTATCTTCTGGTTTTGGTGTAGCTCGACCCACAGTCTATTTCTATCTGACTATGCGACTGGAGACCACATTTTCGAGTTTTGCGCTGCATATAATACTATTAAATGATGAACTCCTGGCGCCTTCAATGTTTTTCCATTTCAACTCAAACAGAAGTTTGTTTCTTTCTCACGTTCATGTAGCTTCTTGACAACCAGGCTCACGTGCACCATACTTCAAGCCATTTCCATTCACTGGGCTCAAGTTTGCTAAAGTGCATTGTGGAACATCAAGATTCTATACATTCCTATGAGTATACATTGGCACATCGCCGCAATCTATTCACTATGTAGCCACCCTCAGGATTACTTTGTCTACTTGCGTTACAGCATCTGTACAGTTGTAAAATGTCCTTGCATTTTCATCAGTGTTTCTTCACACGAGCATCTTCATTTCGATCCTGAAATATTGCTTTACTTCGACACCTCATCCTCAGATCCTACAGAATGTCTATATTCTTTCTTCATTTGTGTCTTTTCTGGGGGCATCAGTTCTGTTTCCTGTGATGTCACCAGTTTTCTTTCTCATTCATTTTCATACTTCTTCCAGGACTTTTTCCAGAAGGCCATTACTTCTTCGTGAATGCATATAGGGTTTTCTCAGTGGATTCTTTGCAGTATAGGGATCCTCACTGGTACTGCGCATGTCGCAATTTCCGGCTCCCAACATATGGGCAACATGGGGGCGGAGCTTCTGGCAGGGGTATTAGGCTCCTCCTCTACACTCCCCCTCTGGGCGATTCATCAACCACTCTCTCATCAGTCTTCACATCGAGACATCCTTGTCTGAAGAAAAGCTTCTTTGGAGCCCATATCTGTATGACTACTTTCAGACATCCTGCTGATTTCACATGTTCATCAACACTCCCGGTCATAAGGCTACATTGTCCATTGGGACTGCAGTAGACCCATCTTCCCACATACATCTTGTAGTTCTTCGGATACAGGAACTTTGCTCCCTCAGGGGCGTGAATCCTGGCCTTTACATAGTCTCTGATTTCTTCATCCGTAAGCTCTTTAGGTTTGAATCCTGATCCGACATCAATCACAATCTTCATTCCTACCACTTTCTTCTTGCATTGTGTGATTATTATCCTAATCACACACAATCCAGAAGTGATAATCAGCAGAAGGGCTCCAAGGAACTTGAAAATGTTAGCCATCCATTGTGGAACCCATGAGAAGATTGATGCAAATCAGCTGTCCTCAGCAATATCTTCCACTTCGTCTTCCATCTTGACGTGTAAGTTTGTCAGCATAGTTATGGCCTCTGTCAAGGTGCCATTCTCGTCATCATGAGAAGGTATGAATGTGCAACATGATTCTCTGATTTTGGCTCATACACCTCCATCGTTAGCTGTAATCATATCCAAGACAAATCTGTTCTGAAGAGTCATCAGGCATAAGGCTTTTAGCTCCTCCTCAATAGCATTGAATCACTTTATGGTGGTGTTAATCGTCTGCAGAAGCTTCCATATGGTGATCTGCAACCACTTGGCATTTGCCATCGTCTGGATCCCAGGGATAAAGATAACAGTAAAAACTAACAGTAAAAACTGAAGCAGGCTTGCTGAACAATCTGTGTTCATATGGAATAGCATCAAAAGCCTCTATTGGTTTTGCTGAGAAATAGTTTTCTCTCTTCATTCGATCAAGGAGTTAGGCACATCTTTTTCCTCAGGTGAGCATCTGCTTTTGGAAACTCGCCAATGTTCAGGTCACTCTACTGGATCACCAATGCTGGATCATGAATGATCACTATAGAATACAGTCCTCCCCAATCTCTGGGCAGCTTCATGTAAACTCTGTATCCACAGGCCCAGTAGTGATCCATTATCACTACTGTCCCATCTTTCATTCCTGGCACATCAAAGATTCGTCCTCACTGCTGATTCCCTCCAACTTTTCTCATGCCATTGTTTCTGAAACAGAGCTCTGTACTAGCCAAAGGCACTATCTGCAACGTGCCTCCTTTGTCTTCAACCCACGTCAGAAGCTTTGCAAGTCTCGGCCACATAGGTTTGCATACTTTTTCCACTTGTTCGATAACTGACTTGTGATGACCAGTTACTGCCACAGCTCTGCATACGACTATGCCTTTTCCCCAGCCATCTGGAGAAAGTACTGTTCCCCAGATTCACATCTGGCCTCTTTCCTTGCAGCTTCGAACTTCTTCATCAGTCTTTTCTTGGCAGTTAAGGTTCCTGTTGATCTCCCATCTAATTCCAGCTCCCTTCATGCCAGGCTGTTCATATCCTATCACACAATCTCTGGTGTGTGCTCTTTCTCTTGTCTTCAAATCTTGGACATAATAATCTTCTTCTGGAGCTGACCATTCTGTCACCCATACCAAGAATGCAGTTCGTACCTGGAATTGACCTCTTATATGGCAGAGTGCAAGGTGAGTCAGGCAATGAACTGTTTGGACATCTATCTCAATAGCTATTCATATTTTAGTCTTTCCCATAGCATAAGGCAGGAGAGCACATAAATAGCAATCCTCGTTAGAAGTTGTTTTTCCCCACTTCTTTCATGTGCTGATACCACATGTTATTCCCCAAATGTGCTTTTCCCCACTTCTTTCATGTGCTGATACCACATGTTACTCCCCAAATGTGCTGTACTGTCTAAATAATTATTAATTCGTAATTCCCTTGCACTTCTCTCGGGTCTGTTTCTTGTCAAATGAGCTCACATAAGCAACTCATGGAATACATCAGTATAGAGTCTTCCGACTGGGGGAAGCATAGGGACACTTGTCAGTGAAATCGGTGCCTTCACATGTATCACAGGTGTAGGAACAATCACATACAGCCTTGGCCTTCTTACAGTGTCTAGTTATGCAAAGATGACTGGAGTGGGAAGGATTAACAGAACTCCTTCCCTTTTGGGGCCATTAAAATAAACAGTGTGGATCAATAGAAACAGAAAAACAATAATAGATGCTGAACAGGCATATATTATGCACCAATACATTAGGCCCCACCATCACTGTCTCTCCACAGGTGATTGACTCTACTCTTTGGAGCTGTAATATGTTCATTAGATCACATTTTGCCTGTAATTACTTTTTAAGAAGGAAACATTCTTTGTAATTAGGCAACCTTGTTAAATGCTCAGGTAGTTGTCTAATTTGCTCTATAATTGCTGCCAATAATCGTTTAATCGCCGGGCCATTTTTAGGATCTTGGACAAAAGTACACACGTCAGCGCTGCACCCAATAAGAGCAGGGTAAGCTTGGAGTATAAAAACGAAGACAGCAAGAAGTAGTCTGTGTACATCAACATCTGACAGAACCATGGGTAGCTCCAAAGAGAAATTCAGTAAGAAACGAGTCAGGAAACTGCTCCCTTTTCCAGTCGTCGAAAAGGAAGTCTAGATCAGGCATTTTTCATTTGTTTCAGTACTCCTAAGGTCCAATGGTAGCAAGCTCTTGTGGCTCAAAAACAGTAACTCTTTCATGCGCCCAGATACCTCCTGGTTGGCAGCGCAATACAAATAAATAAACAAACAAACAAGCAAACTTCCTGCTATAATATCACCAAGGAGTGTTTCAGGGAGCCACAGTCCAAATGTACACTTTCGTTTATCTATTGGATAGTCTTTGTGTCCTTCTTCCTCGTCATCGATCGAGTCTGCACATGCTGAACAACTTCTTCTTGACTTTGTAGAGGAGGTCCCAAGCATGGCCTGCACCCCTTCCCCCCAATTCCAGGTACCAGGAACGTACTCGCCAACGTATGTGACGTTTGAGGAGCAAATGAACCAACAGAGAGCCGTGCTGGAACTCTGCCCAGTATACATCAGAAGAGCCATACCTGTTGCAGCGCCCATAACCAGACAGCCCTGGGCAGCACGGTACCCTATCAGACAGCCGTACCAGCCGCTGAGACAAAATGAAGAGTACCTACAGATGGTCCATGAAGAAACCCAGAGAGCCTTAGTGGAGGGCCAGTGGAAATGACACAAGGGCCTGGACAGACTCACGAATGAACAAAAACGGCTATCGAAGGTAGCATGCCAGTGCAAGTAGCTATGAAAATAGATGTAATGGACACAGGAAAGAGACTATGTTAAAATGGAAGTAAACGTTGCTATGAGACAAGATGGAAGTAACCAACCAGTTAATGCGTGTAAATAGGCTTGGAACGCAAGAAGCTAAGAAAACGGTACTGCTTGCAATGCTTAGAAGAATAGAGCGGCATGCGCCAAGTATATATCTACCTCAATGAAGCAGGCTATACAAGTACCAGCCAGCCAGCGAAGGTCGAGATAAGGAGGCCCAGGCAGGTAGCAAAGCTAAGTAAGAATCAAATACACAAAAAGAAGGGAAAATGAAGCAGATCCACGGTGAACAGACACGTGACCAGCTAAGGGCAAAGAGGTACCAACGTCTGATGTCACCCAGAACCCAGGATGCCATAACTTTTCCTAATAAGAAGCTAAAGTTTCGAGGCCATCCTCAGCCAACTAATTGACACATAGCCCTAAAGGTACTGATTGATGGAAGGGAGGCAAGGTGAATCTTGGGGCACTCCGCATCTGGGTGTCAATTCTGCATGCTGCTAATTAAAGTGGAGATTTATACCTAAGGGTGTAACCCACCCCATCCCAATGGACCAAATAATCTAGGGTCCTATAGTTTGTAGAGCCAATCAGACGTCGTAGTTGTAGTGACGTCTATCACGAGTGATGTAGAGGGATGGGCGTAGACGCTCACGCGATAAGAATTCTCCAATCCGCACACACTGTCACCATATACAGATATAGCACCTATACTTAAGTTACCTTTTCCAACCAATAGAATTGCATGCCAGACGTATGAGTTTTACACGTCAATGATGACGCGAATTTGCTATAAAAGTTACTATCGGCATGAAGAAGTTGGAAGTCGGAGCGAGACAGGCGATCGCATGGATTCTGATTTCTAATTGTTTCCCTGTTTGATGTACATGTCATTAAACAGACTTCCCTTTGCCAAACTACTGAGTCCTCCTTGTTGAGTCGTGTTGGAGTAAGTGATTCCTGCACCCCCATTCCTCACATGGTGCAGCTATCTTGCCTTACAAGTACTAGAGGATGAGCACTGGCCTATGGGCCCGTCAGTGGATATCTTGTCCTCTTTCAGCCATCGATCATTGATTATTGATTATATAATTTTAAGACACCCATAGACCGACGGCACAAAGTAACTCTAGGCCTTTGGAAATATCACAAGTCCTTTCGCCATTCCGGCTCAGTAGACTGAGAAACTTCCCATTGGACATTGATAGCATAAGTCCATTAAAAATCTGCAGTAGGACTGAAGGAACCTGCCTTTCCAAGCATAACCCTTCTCATTCTCACAGGCAGCCAATCGACGAAAAGACTGCAAGAGGCTGAAGAGGAAGTGGCGGTGATCCCGAAGCTCCAGAGAGGAAAAAGATGCGATCGGTGAGTGAAACAATAAACTTGTTACTTTGGCAAATGTCTTGTAGGCATTGGAACAAATAAGGGAAAGGTAACGGAGGGTGGCAGAGAAAAAATTAAATAGTCTGAAGTAGAGAAGACTGTATATATATATAAGGGGTTAATGACTCGAGTATGAGAGAAAAACGTAAGGTTACCGGGGGGGGGGCACCTGAGAGAAAAACATAAGGTTACCGGGGGGGGGGGGCACCCGAGAGAAAAATGTAAGGTTACCGGCAGGGGCACCCAAGAGAAAAATGTAAGGTTACCGGGGGGGGCACCCAAGAGAAAAACGTAAGGTTACCAGGGGGGCACCCGAGAGAAAAACATAAGGTTACCGGGGGGAGGCACCCGAGAGAAAAACGTAAGGATACCGGGGGGGCACCCAAGAGAAAAACGTAAGGTTACCGGGGTGGCACCGGAGAGAAAAACGTAAGGTTACTGGGGGGCACCCGAAAGAAAAACATAAGGATTCGCCTTGTTCCTGCGCTTTAATACAGAGGTAAGAAGAAACGTGAACCCAGAGCCCATATAATAGGGGACAATTACGCTACGGTGACGATTAAAGACGGCACAAATGGGGTTCGTTTAGACCCCATGGCGGGGTATTAATTAGAAGGCAGGTATATGTGTGTCCAGCTGGTGTCCGTCTAGTCTGTCAAGTGCCTGTCTTATGTGTTCTTTTGTATGTCGAATGTAAGAAGAATTGCATCAGTGACTGTTTTCAATGAAATATTGGTTTTACGCGATTCCGTAACTGAGAGGGAATCACCAATGGATTGTTATTGTTTAGTAAATTGAGAGTATAAAATATTGGCAGGAAAAGATTGGATTGGAGCTTGCGTATTTGGTGCTCGCTCATACTATTGGAAGGATAAAAACTGCATAAATATTGTTGGTGACGAAATTGAGAATGGAGGAGGTTACTCCACTTGAGCACCTCAACTTAAAAAGTACAGCACAGAGTGGGTTAAGGGTACCACCCACAAGATGTTTATGTCTTGGCCACAGAATGGGTCCCTATCTAAAGCCGTCTTACAACACATGACGACTTATCTACAAGCCACTTACACAGGCAAAAAATTCGAGAAACGCCTCGCTGTTCTAGAACTGTGGAAAATGTTCGAACAGACGAAGGAGGAAGGACCACCCGCAGACTGGATATTAAACGTATGCACGGAGGGGGGTGAGGCGCCTACCACTGAGGGAAGTAAGTCAGAGGTACTCTACCCGCTAAGAGAATGAAAGGCAGCCACGGAGTACAGCAACCCCACATATGAGTCACCTACATACAGTAGTGAAGAAATAAAAGAGAAGGAGCAGGAAATTAATCTTGCCTCCGCAGTCTAGCGGGACAAGGAGAGACACAATAATGATGAAGGGAAGGACCAGGCAAAGAGTTGTGCGTCTGTCGTTAGAGAGAGAGAGAGAGAGAAAGAAATGGAAAGGGAGTGAAAACACAACATATGAGATAGCATTCGCGAAAGACGAATGGATGGGGGGTCAGATATTGCTGAAGCTTGATGGAAAAGGAAGTGATGGTATAAGGCTGAAAGAGAGGTCTGAAGAGGTACAGAGAAAGGAAAAAGAGAAGGAAACGGAAATGAGGGATGAAAGGATAAGAAGGAAGGATAGGCTGAGGCGAGAGCAACTATATCGCGAAGAGCAAGAGAAACAGCTTGTTCTCAAATAATAATAATAATTATTATTATTATTAAGGCAGCCTATGACAGCACAGACAGGATAAGCAAAAGTTGGAGGAAGATAGAAGGGCAAAGGAACGTAGCGATGAAAGGATGAGGGAAGTAGATAAGGCTAGAGAAGAAGCGAGGAAGCGCAAAGAAATAAATGAGGAATTAGAACGTAAGCGCAGAGAGAGGGCACGAGACCTTGAATATTTGGAGCAGGAAGCCAAAAAACCCAATCCTGTTGTAGAGTGGAAGGACATAGAAGAATTCTTTCCTGCAAATGACTCGGTACCAGGTACGAGTGGGGCAAATATTGAGGATGCCTTCGATACCAGAAGCATCGGGGAAACGATTGATAAAATATACGATGAGATGGGACTGGAACAGATGTCCCATGAGGGAAGGGAAGATGAGCGCTTGGAGAGCACTCAGTTTTATGACACTGAGGATGTCACTCGAAGTAGTGGGAGCAGGGGACTGTCCCTAGACAGACTGGAGATTGGGCAGAACGAAGAAGATGCAAGGAGTTGCGTAAACTTGGAACAATCAGGATATGACTCCAGTGGGGAGACGGAGGACGAGGCACATGAAAAAGGCAGACGGCGCGAAAGGCGGCTCCCAGGGAACCAAAGGGTATGATGGTCAGACACTAGCGAGTCCGCAAATGGAACACCGAAGTCTGCCGCGCAGCCCGGCCGACATGAAGGAACACCCCACGGTCGGAGGGGGGTGGCAGCACCAGCCTATGCACACAGATTGAGGGCCTTGCCAGGTAGAAGGCAATGCGGGAATGACACCCCAGCTATAGACAGGAAAGCTATTGTGAAAAAGAAGGTAGACTGTGCGTTCCAATTCCCACTGTTAGAAAAGGGGGAGGAAGACCGCAATATATTCCATGGCCACACATGGACCGAGAGAACCTAAAAAATAAGCTTCCAATGCTGGCATCGGGAGCCGAGAAGTGGATACATGAGTTAGAGAAAATAACAGGGGGTGTAACCTTAGCTATAGGGGACATTAAGGGCCTCCTGATCGCCATACTTGGTGAAAGGGCAGACGATGTATGGAAACGGGCTGGGTACCCTCGAGTAACCATAATTAACACTTCCCATGACGGAGCGTCATTTAACGATTGTAGAGCAGCAGTGTGGAAAGCGCTACGAACGCTTTACCCTGACACTTCCGATATGGGAGCTATAATGACAAAAAAAATGAAAGCGTCAGAGGATCCGTTGATTTATATCTATAATTTTCAAGACGCATGGGTGCTCGAAACGCATGAGTCTTGGACGAAATCTATCCCTGTATTCTACCACATATTATGCCAGGGTTTGCCTGAACCAGTACAAAAGCAACTCAAGAAATTAGTAGGAGTAGAAGCTAAACCCTGCGCCAAAATACAGTTGACAATTGCGCACTGCTGCAGATTGTTGCAAGAGAAAAACCAGAAAAAAGAGGCAACTCGTAAGGGTGAGGAAGCAAAGCTGGTGCAAAAGAAACTCTCAAAGTATGCTCTCGAGGGAGCCATGCTGACAAATCCAGCTGAACCAAGCACGCAATCAGCAGATACCCATCCCAGCATAACCAAGGTAACGCAGGATTTTACCCGAGAGGTAGGGGTTTCGGGAGGAAGAGGATGGCAGAGTAACCAGGGTGGGTTTCGAGGTAACCAAGGTGGATTTCAAAATGTGCAGATGGGCAGTCCAGCCACGCCAGATGGACAGATGGCCCGACCACCACCGGTGTGTTGGCTATGTGGAATAACAGGACATGTGGTGCATGTGCAGAAGCCAAGCCATGTGGCATAACGGCCAAGGAATGGGAACAGGCATGGTGAACCAGCCTGCCGTCCCGCACCAGGGCGGGGCACAAAATCACACAGTGCAGCAGCAGACGTCAGGCTTGCAGCAAGGTGCGCAGCAAATGGTTCAACCCTCGAACATGGGGAACCCGCCACAAGGACAACCCCAACAGGCACTGCAGCAAATGCCTCAGGGCACTAACTCTGGAGGGGGAGTCAACCCTGGAAATGGGGGAAATCCACAGGCATACAGTGGGCAGAACTTATATATGAAATAGGACAGCTCACGGGGGACTCTTATGTGCTCTATCCTATCAGTGACACCAGACCCTAATAGGGAACCTAGGGTGAATGTCGTCATAGGGGTCAGAGAATATTCCTTCTTAGTTGACACGGGTGCAACACGCTCGTGCATATGGGAAGGCAAGTTTTCCTTGTCCGGCGAGGCCATAGATACTCAGAGTTTCACAGGAGCTCACAGTAGAGTTCCCTTTACAGAAGCACTCCCAGTCTCTGTAGGAGAGTGCGAAATGAATGTACCCTTATTGTATTCACGTCAGACCCCAGTAAACATCATGGGTCGGGACTTGATGACAAAATTGAATACGACAGTCTCATTTACCGAGAATGGTATAGTGTGCTCCACCCCAGGAATGCATTATTCAAATGTATGCGAAATGATTAGAGCATACACAGGACGCATAGCCATGAGAGCTATACCCTTAGAACCAGAAGTATTCGCATATGGAGTGTGGGTGCTTATGGCGGGATTGCCAGGCCTCGTGGATAAAACATGAGAACCCCCAATGAGTTCCTATTTAGACCAAGAATACCTATGCACGAAGAGGAGGGACAAGTATTTCACTTAATGATACAATCTGCCGCAGTGCGAGGGAAAGGTGTATTGGTTGAAGTATATGATGATGAAGGGAGACAATGGTGCACGATTATCGCCATTGAAGAAGTGTACTGAGTGACCAATGTCACTGATGACGATCTGTTCCAAGAACACCATGACCTAGAAGAGACACGGGTGGAAGTGAGTCTCACATTTTGGGTCAAAATGATCAAACGAGAAGTGCCACAAAGAATGATGTTGGCACTGATACGTCCAGAATACTTTGATGATGACATGGCCCAAGTACCCGTCACAGTATGGACTACAGGGCCTTATGACGTAGGCCTCTTGAAGGGGGCGGGTGAAGTAAAAATTAAATTGAAACCAGGAGCAATTTTACCAAGAGCGCAACAATATCCATGTCCACAGAAGCGGATGAAGGGATCGCGAAGACAATTTCCGCCATGATGGAACAGGGCATCCTAGTGATGTCAGAATCACCTTGCAACACAGTGATTTACCCCGTCAAGAAATCAAAGGGAGGGTCTTGGCGTTTGATCCAAGATTTAAGGGCATTAAACAATATTGTTGAAGCCGAGTTTCCTCTAGTCCCTAACCCATCTACAATTCTATGCAACATACCCACTGAGGCAAAATATTTCACGGTGATCGATTTGAAAAATGCTTTTTCTCAATCCCGTTGCACCGTGATTCGCAAGACCTGATGTCGTTTACTTTCAGACAAATGCATCTGAAAACCACGAGATTGCCACAGGGGTATTGTGAGTCTCCGTCTATCTTCAATAGAGTCCTGCAAATGGACCTAAGCAATATTGCAGTAGACAGTGTTGTCTTGCAGTATGTAGATGACATTCTGATCTGCAGCACCACTGAAGAGCAATGCAGGCGTGACTCTGTCCAACTACTGACTATACTGGCTAAGAAAGGATATAAGGTTGACAAGGAGAAGTTACAATACTGTCAACAAGAGGTACTGTACATAGGCCAGCTAATCTCCCACAATGAGAAAAAGATAACCCCAGAAAGAGCTGAAGCAATCATGAACACGGCTAAGCCACTCACGATAAAACAAATGCAGAGCTTCCTAGGCCTGTGCAATTATGTCAAAGCATGGGTCTTCGACTACAGATTGTATACCAGGCCCTTGCTTCAGGCTTTGAAGAAAGCCCAGGCGACAAAGGAAACAGTTGAATTGACTGAGACAATGGAAAAGGGGTTTGCAGAACTCAAGGGGGCGATTTATAAGGCCCCAGTTTTAGGGATTCCAAACTACGCAGAGGAATTCTACCTATTTTCACATACTGATGGCAATTTTATGACGGCAGTACTCGCTCAGCGAACCTCACTGGGGTATAAGCCCCCTGCGTATTACAGTGGGAGTCTGGACCCGGTTATGAGAGGCCACTTCCCATGCAAACAAAATCTCACTGCCGCAGCATTTGCCATCGAGAAGACATCATCCATAGTGATGGGGTGCTCCATGACTTTGTATGTCGAGCACTCATTATTCGCCATACTAGAAAAGCCGAAAGGAACGCTGACATCTCAGAAAGCATCGCCTATGAGGTGATTATCTCTAACCCGTCAATCAAAATAGTTTGATGGAAAACTGTGAATCCAGCCACGTTCATAGCTGAACCAGTCACAGAGGGAGAACCTATACATGACTGTACAAATTACGAGGAATTCTACAATGAAATCCCCAGGGTAAATGAACATGCCCTGGCAGGTGGTGAGATCGTGTTCATTGACGGTTCTTCGAGAATTGATCAAGAAGATGGACAAAGATATACAGGCGTTGCCGTAATAAAACACATGGCAAACAGAGAATTCCAAGTACTCGTTAGTGCACGAATACCATCTCATTATTCAGCACAGACTGCAGAATTAGTGGCGTTGATACCCGCCATTGAGTACCATGCAGACCAGGAAGTAACGGTGTACAGTGACTCCGCCTATGTGACGTCCACAGTGCATGCAGGACTAGCGCGCTGGAAAAGGAGGGGCTAGCTCTGAGCAGACAGCACGCCAGTACAGCATGCAGCCTTATTGGACACGCTGATTAAGGCACTACAGCTCCCAGTGGGCATAGCGGTCGTGAAATGCGCCGCCCACACCAAAGGGACAGATTTCGTGTCACGTGGTAATCATGAAGCAGACACGGAAGCCAAGCGTATGGCATCCAAGAGCGAAACGATCATAGACGTGGAAGTGGAACGTACCTATGAGAGGATGATGGTAGCACAAGCCACACCTGAGGCCTATAGCAGTATGGGGCAGACTTAGTTAATTGAGCTACAAGGGGAGGCACCTCAGGAGGAGAAGAATTTGTGGAACCATCGAGGGTGCTCCTTAAGCCCCTCTGACGGATTGTGGAGGCAGGACAGCACTGGTAAACCAGTAATGCCTGTGGCCCTACTAAAAATAGCATTGGAGCAATCGCACTACCCTATACATATGACAAAAGAAAATCTTGCTGCAACGCTCGCAGAAGACTGGTTTACACCGAATTTAGCAGAGCATGTTGCATTTTTTATGATGAACTGCATTATCTGCCAGCAATTCACCACTGGGCACACATTGAAAGTAGCGAGAGGAGTTATCCCCCGGCCCAATGGGCCATTCCAGCACTTGCATGTCGACTATGTCGACATGATTCAAGTGTGCAATGGGTACAGGTATTTAATTGTGGTGGTGTGTCCATTCTCTAGATGGATAGAAGCAGGTCCCTGTACACACCCAGACACTACCTGTGCTGCCAAATTTCTGGTGAGGGAAGTGTTCCCTAGATGGGGGGTGTGCGAGATAATGAGGTCAGATAATGGGGCTCATTTTGTCAATTCAGTGTTCGAACAGGTCAGCTTGTGCTTGGTATAAAGCATAGTTCTCATCAACGTATCATCCGGAGGGGTATGGCATTTGTGAATGGCTCAACGACTTGTTAAAGGAGAGAATAGCCAAGCTGAAACTCACATTAAAAAAGGGATGGCTGCACTGTCTACCACTGGCATTGTATGCAGTTCAGAACCAACCAGGCTCCGACCATCATCTCACGCCACACAAGATAGTCACAGGCAGAAGGATGAGGACCCCTCTCACCCCCCGAGATAGAGCTAGATGTGATGCCCAGCCAACAAGAAAGGTCTTGGGGACAGACTGCAGCATTACTTGAACTGTATGACATCCAGCGTCTCTGTCATTTTAGGCCAGCTGCAGCGACAGCGAAAAGGGTGCAGCACAGTACAAAATACAACAGGAAGTGCTGAAACAGGCGCTGCGCAAGGTTTATGTGCGCCTCTCGTCTTCCCTGATGATGCTGTACTTATAAGGAACTTCACAAGAAAGAGGTGGGACGAGCCACGATTTAATGGCCCTTTCATTGTGGAGGATTGCACTCCATCGGCCGTCAAGCTTCAAGGAAGGAGGCCGTGGCTCTTCCTAAATGACATTAAACCATACATAGGGGAGAGCCCTCCAACTGCATCTAACCAGGAAGAAACCTCAGACAACGGGAAAGAACCTCAGCACGTGCAGACAAGATCCATGGCGAGGAAGAAGGACGCATGAGCAGCAAAATAAAGGCAAGAGAACTCTGTTTTAAATTGTGGCTTTTTAATCGAACATTTCCTAAGCTCAGAGAAGGATGATAAACAACAATAATACGGACACTCTGTGCACCGCATTTGCAGGGTAAAGAGAAGCGCATCCAAAGCCACAACAAAGTTGATAAAACGAACTTTTGAAATACAGACTGCGACTAAGACATTTTCTGAGAGCGTAACACAGCGTTCTGAGGCAACCAGTGTCAAGACTTTGTTTACAGAACTTATGGTATCCCCCAGCAGAGACCTCAAGTGGGATATGCTCAGATACTTCCAGTTGATGGTGATATCATATCCGTCACTCATAGGGAGAGAAACCAATGTCACAGACTTTATTCAAGATCCTGCAAACAAGAAAGTAATCTGGCAACTAGTGACCGTCATCGCGGAGGCTCTCGCCGAGCGACCCGAGCACAGTGAAGAGGACACAAATGCTTCCACCATAGGTAGACATTGATGAACTCACCTTCACACTGTTTTTCCAAATAATAGAGAAGTGTCCGACACTTGTCGGAAGGACCGCGGACACATGCACCTTTATCAGAGACCCAAGGAACTTAGCACAATTGAACCAGCTGTGGACTAAACTAAATTACCTGGTGGCAATCCACGCAACAGGAAAGTGCAGAGACTATTCAAGTCAAAAGAAAAGCTTGTGATCGGGACTCAGCAAAACAGGACAAATGTCCCTGTCACCCGAGGACACCCGGCTGGTGCACAACGTCCTGTTCAGACTGGTCACAGACTATCCAGAAATGGTGCGAAGGCCTACTGATGTTGATGTCATCACCTTCCTCAGAGATCCAGCCAACGTCCCACACATGGGCAGACTCCTCCACGGCATCATGCTCCAGCTAGAGCTATCCAACTTCCAGCAAGAATACCTTAGGAGGTTCCAATGAGACTTTCCGCCGTGGGACAGTTCGTGGAGACAGAGTGTCAGTGCTTTATTTTTCCGCTGTGGGACCGATCGAGAAGAGCGGAGATGAGAACTCCACCATCTTCTTTTCCTTTTTTCTTTTTTCTATTTTTCCTATTTTTTTATTTATTTTTATTTTTGTATTTTTCATGTTCACTTTCACTTTTATTTTATTTTCATTTTTACAATATTTTATTTTTTGTGATTTTTGGCAGTTCCATCTTTTCATCCCTTCGCATCGAACAGGTTCCAGCATGTCCTCAGGACTAAAGAAAAATCGAGGAGTACACTGGGATGTTACCTATTGTAGATATGCATAATGAATGTGATGTGCCAAAGATGCTAGCCTAACCTTTTTCCATAGTCTAGCAAGGGAACTGTACTCCACACCCAGAGACTACCGTCATCACCCACAAGAAGGGGGACACTTGAGAAGCACTCATCACTTTAGTAATTCACAAACTCTTAAGTAATGAAATCGGAGTAGGAAAAAGGAGTAAACGCTGAAAATAGACTTATTTTCGACATGGGGGCCCAGAACAGTAACTTGGTTTTACCACCAGCAGAGGGGCACCCCCACTTCCCTGGAAGAATATGCTGCCAATTATCTTATAGATCTATTATGTGTATTTGCATAGTAATTATCATTGTGTTCTGTCATTGACCATCAGAGCTGCATTTTTTATCGGTGCACGAAGTGCGCCAATTTCAGTGCACCCACCAGATAATGAACGCCTGGGTCCCACGAAAGCACCCAGAACCTATATAGTTATCCCAGTTCCAAGAAAACCTGATGGTGAAGTAAACAAACTAAAATTAAACTTAATTAAATGTGATTCTTACACAATTGAGGTAACGAATGAAGAGAAAGATTGGAGACAGGGTCAGCACGGAATGAATGAAAATGTAGCACTGACCACTGCACGCACCCACACACTGAATGCACACAAACAAGGGCAAGTGTCAATGGATACAGGGCCTCAAACGAAGGCAGCAGAGAAGGGAAGACTGCCTACCGAACAACCAGCCCCAGAAAATAGTGGAATTAACCAAGGACAACCAAGTAAGAAGCCAGAAAGAGAGGGTATGGCAAAATCCCTCAAAGGAACAGAGGTAGCCACAAAGGAACTCACAGAAAAAACCCAAGTGCTGATAGATTATTTGTTCCCGTTCATAGTCAGAGTAAAGAAACTGCACAAGGAGCTGGAAAATAGAACTACAGAGACTATAACGACGAGCATGCCAGCTCTAATGCAAGAAACAAGCACCAGGCCTACGACACAGCCACACGTTGGGAAGCCGGTGAGTCAATGGTGGCTAGAGAACATCTACGAAAGATTACAAAAGGAAAGGAAAAGAAACGCAAAACCTTCTCCTACCACAACGATACAGGTAATGAAACCTGCTCCTCTAACAAGCATGCCCAAGAATCCTCCAGCAAGAAAGAGTCATATAGACGCATTTAGAGACGTGGTTATAGCTAACTACAAAAGGACATTGAGGATCAAGAGAAACCCACATGAAGACAACAATGAACTCAATGATTACCTGGACAGAACAGCCCATCTCGGAAACAACATATGGTACCAACACATGAAGGAAGTAGGACTAAGTCAATCAGAAGGCGAATGCTTCTCTGTGCACTTCTACCGTACAGCATGGGAAAATCCAAAATCTTTGTAGCTGTAGAAATTGATGTTCCCACAGCACACTGTATGTCACACGTAGCAATGTGCAACACCAGAGGACAATTTATGGGAAGAGACGCTTCACTGATATGGGCCACCGAAAAGGACTATCCAGATGAAGATGGCTACGCCCAGGACATTAAGACAAGAAACAGGGCGCATACCAGGATTCATGTGATCAGATACGAGTATCCCGACGTCAAAGGATCAGGAACATGATGGGTAATAAACCTGAGATTGAACATTCAAGGAAAAACTGCAAAAGAGGCTCAAATCTGGAAGAACAGGGGCCAAATGCAGATCTGGGGAACATTGGTTTCCCCAAACGGATGGGAAGAAGGAGTAGTAATCTGCCGAGCGTAGATGGTCCTCGGAGCCTGCAAGGAAGCAATAGAGAATTCACAGAGGTTATGCAAATCTCTATGGCCAAAGTTGGTCAAGTTGCTAACATGGGTCGAAGACAGAGGAGAACCCCAGCAAATAGTGCCTCTGGAAAGCCTGAAACTATGCTTCAAAAGTAATGGCACAAGGAAGATGGGAGGGAATGCAAACTGCGGATGAATCTTTGAAGCCGCAGGAATGACACAAGGAACCGCAGTCATTATGGACCATTACTGGGCGTGTGGATCCATGGCATATATAAGACTACCAAAGAACTGGGGAGGCATATGCACACTGGTGAACGTCCATGTTCCCGCACTAGTGATCCCTAAAAATTACCTAAATTTGGACAGTTTCCCGAAAGCAGATGCTCACCTAAGAAAAAGGAGATCTGTGGAACTGGTATCCAGGATGAAGAGAGAAAATTCTTTTTCTGCCAAATCAGAAGAGGCATTCCATGCGATCCTGTATGTACACAGGCTGTTCAGCCTCACCTTAACAGTAATCACCACAATGCTCTTGCCACACATCCAAATTGGAGTGAATACTAAATGGCTGCAGATAACCAGATGGGAGTTATTGCAGACCATCAACACCACTATAAAAGGATTTAACGCGATTAGAGTAGAACTGAGAGCAATCAGACTGATGACCGTCCAGAACAGATATCTACTTGACATGATCACAGTGATATATGGAGGTGTTTGCGCAAAAATCTGAGAATCGTGTTGCACATTTATACCATCACAGAAAATTGAACCCTAACAGAAGTATGTTGACAAACCTAAAAAACCAGATGATCGATGAAAGTGATGAAGTGGACGATGACAGCTGGTTTGGAGCCCTGTTCTCATGGGTCCCACAATGGATGGCAGATATATTCAGGGTTCTGGGAGCCTTACTAGCAATGATACTGCTAGGATTCTGTATTATCAAGATAATCATCACACAGTGCCAGAAAACTGCGAAGAAAGCCATTGGGATGAAAATCATGGTCGATGACGAACCAGGTTGGAAGCCCAGAGCCCTGACTGACAAAGAAATAAGAGACTTTGTGAAAGATAGTGAATTTGCACCAGAAGGAACTAAGTTCACAAATCCCAGGAAACGAAGGAAGTATGAAGGGAAATGGATCTATTGCAGCTCAAATGGACAATGCCAGCGAATGACATGGAATAAAGATGAACGTGTAAAAGCAGCAGGAAGTTTGAAGGGTGTGATAAAGATATGGACCCCAAAGACACATACATTCACACCATCATGTACAAACCCTGAAGATGATGAACAGGGTGCTGAAGAAAATAAGGAAGTAGATACAAAGGAAGTAGCAGAAGTGGTCTATGAACCGACCAGAGTGGACAGTGTAGAGGAGGTCCCAAGCATGGCCTGCACCCCTGCCCCCCAATTCCAGGTACCAGGAATGTACTCGCCAACGTATGTGATGCATGAGGAGCAAATGAACCAACAGAGAGCCGCGCTGGGACTCTGCCCAGTATACATCAGAAGAGCCATACCTGTTGAAGCGCCCATAACCAGAAAGCCCTGGGCAGCACGGTACCCTATCAGACAGCCGTACCAGCCACTGAGACAAAATGAAGAGTACCTACAGACGGTCCATGAAGAAACCAAAAGAGCCTTAGTGGAGGGCCAGTGGAAATGACACAAGGGCTTGGACAGACTCATAAATGAACGAAAACGCCTATCGAAGGTAGCATGCCAGTGCAAGTAGCTATGAAAATAGATGTAATGGACACAGGAAAGAGACTATGTTAAAACGGAAGTAAACGTTGCTATGAGACAAGATGGAAGTAACCAACCAGTTAATGCGTGTAAATAGGCTTGGAACGCAAGAAGCTAAGAAAATGGTATCGCTTGCAATGCTTAGTAGAAGAATAGAGCGGCATGCGCCAAGTATATATCTACCTCAATGAAGCACGCTATACAAGTGCGACTCCATTTTGTAAAGCAGAACCAAGCCCAGGAGGCGAGGGACCACCAAGGCCGAGATTCATATTCCAGCTAAAGCCAAAGAAAAGCGCAGAATCGAAACTCATTAAGAAGTAGCTCATGCCCGGGAATTCGAGGTCAACCTAAGGAAGGAGGAGAGCAGCAACCTCGGAGAATCAAAACTTTAGAGCATACCAGCCAGCCAGCGAAGGTCGAGATAAGGAGGCCCAGGCAGGTGGCAAAGCTAAGTAAGAATCAAATACACAAAAACAAGGGAAATTAAGCAGATCCACGGTGAACAGACAAGTGACCAGCCAAGGGCAAAGAGGTACCAACGTCTGATGTCACCCAGAACCCAGGATGCCATAACTTTTCCTGATAAGAAGCTACAGTTTCGAGGCCATCCTCAGCCAACTAATTGACACATAGCCCTAAAGGTACTGATTGATGGAAGGGAGGCAAGGTGAATCTTGGGGCACTCTGCATCTGGGTGTCAATTCTGCATGCTGCTAATTAAAGTGGAGATTTATGCCTAGGGGTGTAACCCACCCAATCACAATGGACCAAATAATCTAGGGTCCTATAGTTTGTAGAGCCAATCAGACGTCGTAGTTGTAGTGACGTCTATCACGAGTGATGTAGAAGGATGGGCGTAGACGCTCACGCGATAAGAATTCTCCAATCCGCACACACTGTTACCATATACAGATATAGCACCTATACTTAAGTTACCTTTTCCAACCAATAGAATTGCATGCCAAACGTATGAGTTTTACACGTCATTGATGACGCAAATTTGCTATAAAAGTTACTGTTGGCATGAAGAAGTTGGAAGTCGGAGCGAGACAGACGATCGCATGGATTCTGATTTCTAATTGTTTCCCTGTTTGATGTACATGTCATTAAACGGACTTCCCTTTGCCAATCTACTGAGTCCTCCTTATTGAGTCGTGTTGGAGTAAGTGAATCCCGCACTCCCATTCCTCACATGGTGCAGCTTTCTTGCCTTACAAGTACTAGAGGATGAGCACTAGCCTATGGGCCCGTCAGTGGATATCTCGTTCTCTTTTACAACTTGCTTCCAAATGGGTTGGGGGTATGTTGGCCTCACCAGCATAGACTTTCACATCTCCTAAGTGACTCCAAGCTCGCCTGCCTTGGACTTTAACTACAGAGGGAGCAATGTCTTCCACTACAAAAGGGCCACTAAATCTGGGTCGTGCCACTTTCTAGTGAAGTTCTTAATTAGAACTTTGTCTCTGAAACACGTAGCTTCTCAAGTCCGGTTGCTGTATTGTCTTCATCTGCGTCCTGAGACCGACACCCCTTGTGCTTGAGTTGATCTGAAATGAAAAAGATGCTAGCTGTCATACATGAATGTAGCTCATTTCCTAACAGTTCTGCAGTTGTCTGGGCATCACTCCTTTCCTCGATGGAGGAGTCAGAGGTGTTCTCATCCACCTCCCTGTGACTATCTCATGGTGTGTGAGGTGGTGGCATGAACCGGGCTGGTTTCTCAATGCATATAAAGCAAGGGGTGGGCAATGCAGCCACTCCTTCTTCAGTGTCCTTCAGTGTCAATTTCAGCTCTGCTATCCTTTCCTTGAGAAGACAGTTGAGTCTCTCAAATATTTCATTTGCTTGCAGGTGATAAGCAGAAGAAAACTTGTGCTTAATACTAAGCAATAAGCTTATCTGTTCAAATACCTCGTTTACAAAATGGGGTCCATTGTCAGATCTCTTCACCTCACATACTCTCCATCTAGGAAATACTTTGCGGACTAAAAACTTTGCACATAAATCAATTTCAATTGCATTTTCTGTTGGTGCTGTCTTCAGGGCACTTAATCTTTTTCCTATGTTCCCATTTCTTCGTATGCCTTCACACGATACTAGCCATACTCGTACTTTTCTTTGTCATTGCTCCTCAACTGTTACAGGTTCTGCAAATGTCCCGTGATTTTCTTTTAAGGAAGCCTTTGTCAGTAATTGTCACTCTGCTGCCAGTTTAATTCAGTCACAATTGCTTAAGACAAGATCCTTTTCATTTCAGTGCGCATAAATTGCTTGACTTTTCGTGTCACTGCGACTGTGTACGGCCGCGTCTGAAACTTCCTACAGGCCTGCTGAATCGTGTTTCCTTCGGATCTGTAGTTTTTTTTATTTTTTTCTCCACACCGCGTCGCCTCGCTCACTCTGTTTCCCTTGAGCAATTACAGACAAAGGGTTCCTTAAAAGAAAATCACGGGACATTTGCAGAACCTGTTACAGTTGAGGAGCAATGACAAAGAAAAGTACGAGTATGGCTTGTATCTTGTAAAGGCATACGGAGAAATGGGAACATAGGAAAAAGATTAACTGGCCGATTAATGGAATTAATGTGTGCTGAAAATTCCTGCACAAGCGTGCAAAACTGTGCGAATCGCAGTGCAAGTGCGAAAATCACAGTGCAAGTGCGAAAATCGCAGCGAAACCCACGCACATCGATTCATGGAAGTCCGTGCGCGAGTAAAATCTGGAATGTGCGCTGAAAATCTGCGTGGCGCACGCCGGCGCACAGGTCATCTAACGGCGTGCGCTACGGCCACACCGAAAGCGCACATAGCGCGGCGTACATAACAAAAGTAGGCGTAACACGGGGCGTGACACGCGGAATGGGGAACAACGCGTGAAAATGTGGGCGTCACAGGGGAAGTACAGGAGGCAAGTGCGCGGAACGCCCACACGCTTGCCTACAACACGTATTCATGGAATTGAATAGGGCAAACCAGCGCACGGGCAAAGACGCGCACAGGCCTAAACACGTCCGCCACAAGAAGGCAGGCGGTAGCGTCCCTGCGCATGAATAAAAAGCGTGCCAAAATGTGCGCTAACAAAAAGCACGTATATACAGCTCTGATAAATGTCCCTGTGGACTCTAGGACAAATGACGTGCAAAGGGGTACGCGACAAACACGGACACCCGCTGTGTCAAAAGTAGCGTGTGCGTGTATTTCAGGGGTGCGCGTGAAGTTTCACACGCGATTGCCCTAGGTACGAGTAAATCTGGGGTTCGCAGGAAGTTTCACACACGATAGGCCCTGTGCGAGTGGGGTGCGTGTATTCCTGGGGTTTGCGTGAAGTTTCACACGCGATTGGCCTGGGTACATGTAAATCTGGGGTTCGCGGGAAGTCTCACACGCGATATCAGCAGGGTACGTGTATTTCGGGGGTGCCGTGGAGTCTTACACATCAATTGGCAGTGTGGCTCCTCCCAGGTGTTCGCTCTACACCCTCCACGGCCCCTGCAGGCAGCCCACACCACAGGGGACAACCCTGCACCCCTGGTCATGTCTCGCAGGCAGCCCATCCACCATGGGCATGCCCCCCAGGCAAGCCACATGTCAGCTTGCACTACTGATCACCAACGCATGACCCCCTCCACCCCCGCCCCCCAGCACTGAGGGGCACCTGCCAGCAGGCCCCCACTCATGTCCCCCAGCACCCCCACCCCCCAGCACTGAGGGGCACCTGCCAGCAGGCCCCCACTCAAGTCCCACTCATGTCCCCTTGCACCCCCACCCCCCAGCACTGAGGGGCACCTGCCAGCAGGCCCCCACTCATGTCCCCCAGCACCCCCACCCCCCAGCAGTGAGGGGCACCTGCCAGCAGGCCCCCACTCATGTCCCCCAGCACCCCCACCCCCAGCAGTCAGGGGCACCTGCCAGCAGGCCCCCACACATGTCCCCCAGCACCCCCACCCCCAGCAGTCAGGGGCACCTGCCAGCAGGCCCCCACACATGTCCCCTTGCACCCCCACCCCCAGCAGTCAGGGGCACCTGCCAGCAGGCCCCCACACATGTCCCCCAGCACCCCCATCCCCCAGCAGTGCAGGGCACCTGCCAGCAGGCCCCCACTCATGTCCCACTCATGTCCCCTTGAACCCCCACCCCCCAGCACTGAGGGGCACCTGCCAGAAGGCCCCCACACATGTCCCCCAGCACCCCCACCCCCCAGCAGTGCAGGGCACCTGCCAGCAGGCCCCCACTCATGTCCCACTCATGTCCCCTTGCACCCCCACCCCCCAGCAGTGCAGGGCACCTGCCAGCAGGCCCCCATTCATGTCCCACTCATGTCCCCTTGCACCCCCACCCCCCAGCAGTGCAGGGCACCTGCCAGCAGGCCCCCACTCATGTCCCACTCATGTCCCCTTGCACCCCCACCCCCAAGCACTGAGGGGCACCTGCCAGCAGGCCCCCACACATGTCCCCCTGCACCCCCACCCCCCAGCAGTCAGGGGCACCTGCCAGCAGGACCCCACACATGTCCCCCAGCACCCCAACCCCCAGCAGTCAGGGGCACCCCTGCCAGCAGGCCCCCACTCATGTCCCACTCATTTCCCCCAGCATCCCCACCCCCCAGCAGTCAGGGGCACCTGCCAGCAGGCCCCTACACATTTCCCCCTGCACCCCCACCCCCCAGCAGTCAGAGGCACCTGCCAACAGGCCCCCACACATGTCCCACACATGTCCCCCTGCACCCACACCCCCAGCAGTCAGGGGCACCTGCCAGCAAGCCCCCACACATGTCCCCCTGCACCCCCACCCCCCAGCAGTCAGGGGCACCTGCCAGCAGGTCCCCACACATGTCCCCCAGCACCCCCACCCCCCAGCAGTCAGGGGCACCTGCCAGCAGCCCCCCACACATGTCCCCCAGCACCCCCACCCCTCAGCAGTCAGGTGCACCTGCCATCAGGCCCCCACACATGTCCCCCAGCACCCCCACCCCCCAGCAGTGCAGGGCACCTGCCAGCAGGCCCCCACATATGTCCCACACATGTCCCCCAGCACCCCCACCCCCAGCAGTCAGGGGCACCTGCCAGCAGGCCCCCACACCTGTCCCCCTGCACCCCCATCCCCCAGCAGTCAGAACAACCTGCCAGCAGGCCCCCACACATGTCCCCCTGCACCCCCACCCCTCAGCAGTCAGGGGCACCTGCCAACAGGCCTCCACACATGTCCCACACATGTCCCCCTGCACCCCCACCCCCCAGCAGTCAGGGGCACCAGCCAGCAGGCCCCCACACATGTCCCCCTGCACCCCCACCCCCCAGCAGTCAGGGGCACCTGCTAGCAGGCCCCCACACATGTCCCCCAGAACCCCCACCCACCAGCAGTCAGGGGTACCTGCCAGCAGGCCCCCACACATGTCCCACAGCACCCCCACCCTTCAGAAGTCAGGTGCACCTGCCAGCAGGCCCCCACACATGTCCCCCAGCACCCCCCACCCCCCAGCAGTGCAGGGCACCTGCCAGCAGGCCCCCACTCATGTCCCCCAGCACCCCCACCCCCCAGCAGTCAGGGGCACCTGCCAGCAGGCCCCCACACATATCCCCCTGCACCCCCACCCTCCAACAGTCAGGGGCACCTGCCAGCAGGCCCCCACACATGTCCCCCTGCACCCCCACCCCCCAGCAGTCAGGGGCACCTGCCAGCAGGCCCCCACACATGTCCCCCAGCACCCCCACCCCCCAGCAGTGCAGGGCACCTGCCAGCAGGCCCCCACTCATGTACCACTCATGTCCCCTTGCACCCCCACCCCCCAGCACTGAGGGGCACCTGCCAGCAGGCCCCCCACTCATGTCCCCCAGCACCACCACGCCCAGCACTGAGGGGCACCTGCCAGTAGGCCCCCACACATGTCCCCCTGCACCCCCACCCCCCAGCAGTCAGGTGCACCAGCCAGCAGGCCCCCACACCTTTTCCCCTGCACCCCCACCCCCCTAGCAGTCAGGGGCACCTGCCAGCAGGCCCTCACACATGCCCCCCATCACCCCCACCCCCCAGCAGTGCAGGGCACCTGCCAGCAGGCCCCCACTCATGTCCCCCTGCACCCCCACCCCCCAGCAGTCAGGGGCACCTGCCAGCAGGCCCCCACTCATGTCCCCCAGCACCCCCACCCCCCTAGACATTCAGGGGCACCTGCCAGCAGGCCCCCACACATGTCCCCCTGACAGGTCATCACACTCCAGACCCATGCCCCTCATGGCCACCCAAATCCCACCCCAGTCCAAACACCCCACATTGAATTCCCAAAGTCATGATAGATAATACATAACCAGCATGGCCATGAATCAATGTCCCTCAGACCCATGCAATGGTGACACATGACTGTGAAAAGATCAACATTGTGACATGCACAAAACAAATGAGATAAGACCACATCAGTAAAGTATATAATAAATGTGTATTCAATAATTAACCAAATGAATAAAAAACAATCACACAATAATGGAAAAAATGAAGAAAAAGCTGCATGTCCAAAATATTTTAAAAAAATGTGTGAAACCAGAATCCAAATCAATCCAAAAGCAAATGGGTCCAAAGAGTCTGTCCGTCCAACCAAATCCAAAGTGTAAAAATAAGACACATCCATTGATCCATGGTAAAAAAGAAACTTACATGAAGTGAAATTCAGTGTAGAACTATATACAAAGTACAAACCCTGGGTCCATGAGCCCAACCATTGAAAGGAAACCTACAAAAACCCTACCTAATGAACAACTATATACAAAAAGGTGGGGCATTGTCCAAGCGCCCCAAATGAAATGAAAATCAAAAGGAAACCTAACACTAATTAACTATGTACAATGGCAGCGGGCTAGTCACTTCCTGATTTCCCGGGTCAGGGCATCATCTAACTCCTGCTCGATGTCCCGGAGGCGGTCCTCTTCTAAGGCCCCGAGGGTTTGCAGGGACGATGACATCTGGACCTCCAGGTCCCTGCGAATTGCCTCGAGGCACTCGGCCCGCCTCAGAGCCCTTTGCATGGAGTTCTCCGCCATGACCATCGTGAGCCGTACCTCTTCTGCCCGCTGCCGCTCCGCATCTATAGCATGGCCTAACCGCTGCCACACGGAAGACACTTCCCGTCCTGCGTCCTCCTGCCCTCCGGCCGATGACTGCCCCTCCGATGTCGAAGGCCCCGAGCCATCATGGTTCCCACCTTGTTGCTGCTGCTGCTGTGCCTGTGCCTGTGTCCTGGCTCCTGCTGCCTGCACATCCTCATCTGGCTGGGGTGCAGTTGTTGAGGTGGCCAAACCTGCTGGACGTCTGACTCCCGACTGTGGCAGGGATGTGTCCTCCACCAGCCTGACCGCACGGTCAGAGGCAGCTCCACAGGGTACCCAGGTGATACATGGGTGGGAAGATGGCATGGAGGACAACTGGTGCAGAGGGGGTTCAGGTGAGGAGGGGGTCGAAGCAAGGTTCAGCAAACAGAGGAATCCAGCCTGGGTGACCTGTCCCAGTAGGCTGACGTGGTCAACGAGCCATTCGAAATGACGTGCAGTCTCCCCATGAAAAGACTGCAGGTCACCTCGCATGTCCCGTTGACACAACGCCACCCCACCCAGGACAGGCTCAACCCGGTCCCGGATAGCCACGTCTGCAGGGAGAGGAAGGCCAGTTGTTGTAAGCTGATCCCCTCCCTGAAAACGGGTCTGGACGTAGGCATCCCTGCTGGTGCGGGATGATGCAGTCACAGGATCGGGGACAGGATTATACACAGGTACCTCCGCGGAGGCCTGTGCTGCCTCCTGTCCCTGCCCCTGCACTGCACCACGGGCACCAGTGGAATCCCCACCTCCAGACCCCGTCTCTGTCCCTTGCGCGGCCTCCTCCTCCACCAAACCCCCCACCAACCTGGATGACTCCGTGCCATCTTCCTTCGTCGGACCCTGTGGGGTCTCAGCTGCCCCTTCTGCTGCCGAGGAATCCAACTCCGACCTCCGCCTCTTGGACCTACCCTCGGCAGCTGCGGCCTGGGACGCGGCACCGGACTCCTCACTCCCTGACGAGATCACAACCTGGGAGGGGAGCCGGGCCTTGTGTATCCGGCTGGTGGTGTGATCCCCGCTGCTGTGCTCCACAGCACCCTCTCCGCCCTCTTCATCAGTTGACGCTGCAGACAGGGAGAGATAGGAGACAGGCATCAGGACACTGTACAATGGACTGATAAACACATGCCAGTTGCACATGAGTGGCATTGTCAAACTTCAGACATGCCATCACAATCCCCAACACACATGGCATGTCAACTCACACACCTGAGCAATTCCACAGCCATATTGCAACAGCCAGCACCATTCATACACATACAACAGCATGAGCGGCCAAAGGTGAGCCAGATATCACATGAAACACAGGGAGTGCACTAGACATGCATACACGCCACCACACTTACATGCATGTGTACACCTCCACCAACTGTCGCAGTGATGAGATCGGCATCGATGTCACATCTGGCAATCAGTCTTCTATATATCAGTGTCCCAAGCATCCATGTTACATCACTGTTGCACCCTTGTGAAATACACACACATGCACATGTACACGGTGCAGATACATGTAGCTGGAACTGACATCCATTTGTGACACTACAACCATGCCAACTTACATACACAGTCATTCAAGCATGTGTGCTCACACATCTGCATTTGGCATGCACGCTTACACACACATGCACCATCCATGTGTCTCACACATGAGAGGACTCGCATGTGTTAGCCTCACAGCCCTGTACACACACATCCATACATGGCCCTACAAAACCAAATGTGCAACCTGCACACTACTGGCACACCACCACACGCACATCTTACAATCAGTATGCATGTACACTAACCGCTCGTCTCCGGACGGGTCTGCCTCTCAAGGACCTGGATGTCGAGCGCTGGGGATATGCATTCCAGGACCCTCATTTGATGTTCCGACAGGTGGCCCCGGCGCCCCTTAGCATCCGCTGCCTTCAAGAGGCGCCGGGTCTTGTTGAGGGTCCTAGACCTGAAGTCCTCCCAGCGCTTCTCGACATGTTGGAATCTTCGGACTGCCACCCCCTCCGCGCTGATGGCAGTCATGATGTCCGTCCAGATCCTGGTCCGTCCTACCTTGTCCGCGCGCAAACTTCCAAAGAGAGCATCATACTGCCCCAGGACTTGCTCCATCAGGACACCAACTTCGGTGGCAGTGAAGCTGGTGGCCCTCTGCCTCTCTGGCTGGGGTTGCCAGTGGTCTCAGATAGTGGTGTGCCCGACATGGCAACCCCAGAGGCAGGCGTGGGTGGGCAACTGGGTCCTGGGGCTGGGCTGTGGAGCGATGGTATCCCAGTCGGGAGTCTTCAGTTCCAGCAGGGGTGGTCACAGCAACTGCACCCCTGCAGATGGCTGATGTGCAGGCAGCAAATAGCAGGGCACGTGGGCAGCAGGCAGGCAGGCAGCACGTACACTTCACTTACGCATGTACGTGCCCTTTCATCCAATTACACGCGATGCCACTCGGATGTGCAGTTTTTCCACGTGTGCTCTGTCATCACGTGCTATGAGGGAAACGCCCGCGCGCGTAATGTAACTTACGCGCTTACGCGCTAAGGGCCTTTGGTCCAATGGAATCGCGTGCACGTGCTGACGCACTTATGCGCTAAGGCCCTTTCCTCGAATTACACGCTGACGTGCAAATTATTCACGTGCCAAATCACTCCGTATCAAGCTGGCCACGCGAAAACACAGGGAAGACCATGGTCCTGCCCAGAAGGCCATTTTCCTGCCCCCAAGAGCCCCGAGCACGCTCCCACCTGCCATCTGCTGCTACCTGCCTGCCTGCTGCCCACGTGCCCTGCTATTTGGTGCCTGCACATCAGCCATCTGCAGAGGTGCAGTTGCTGACATGCATGACACATGTCTGTGACAATGTTCTGATTCACTGATGCAGCCTACTCATCCTTGTATCCACTGTGTCTGGGGTGTACGAGGCCAGATGGATGAAACTAGGGTGAAGTGTGTGCATGTGATAGGTATGACCCATGATGCATGTGAGTTTCAAACCAGCATTGTATGTTTCAAGAGTCTCTTGGACATGTATGCTAATGTTCATAGCATGCGCCATGCCTGTTACTGCATGTTTTTTGCCTGCACTGACCCATGTGTTGTGGAGGGACATGATGGAAGTGATGTTTGACAGTGCCACTCATCTGCTATTGCTTCCTGTCTACGGGACCATTGTACAGTACCCTGATGCTTGTGTTCTATGTCTCCCTCTACACAGCGGCAAGTGATGAAGAGGACGGAGACGGCACTGTGGAGCAAAGCGGCGGGGATACCCCCACCGGCCGGCGACGCAAGGCCCAGTCACCCTCCCAGAATTTACCATCGTCCGGGAGTGAGGGGACTGGTGCTGCGTCTGCCACTACGGCTGCAGCGGAAGGGGTGGGTGAGCCTCCACAGGGGCTTGCAATGGTGGAAGACGATGTGGAGCCATCCAGGTTGGTGGTTTCCATAGAGGAGGAGGAGGCCGCTACTGAGCCGCACATGGGGTCTGGTGAGGGTGGTACCACTGGTGCAAGTAGTGCAGTCCAGGGGCAGGAGGCAGCACAGGTCACCGCGGAGGGGCCTGTGCATGTCGCTGTCCCTGACCCTGTGACTGCACCACCATGCACCAGCAGGGATGCCCCATCCCAGGCCCGTCCGCAGGTAGGCGGGATGTCCATGTCATCTGACACTCCTCTACCTGCGGACGAGGGCACCCCTGGCCGTATGGAGAAGGTCCTGATTGGTGTTGCGTTGCGCACGCGTGACATTCGTGATGACGTGCGTGCTTCCGGGGGGAATACGCACGTCATCAAGAAGAGCAGCGTGCCAACGTGGCCCAGTTGGGAGTGTCCATAGTCGGGGGTTTTGTACATGTGTCGGCCACCCTGGCGGCCCTCCCCTCCTCTGTGGAGACTATGCGCCAGTCGTTCTCCATGCCGTCTTCCGGCCCAGATGCCACCAGGGCCCCCTGTGGACCTGCCCTGACCAACGCAGCCAGCTCGGTGCAGATCCCATCCCTGCCACAGTCGGGAGTCGGAGGTCCAGCAGGGGTGGACACCACAGCAACTGGACCCCAGCAGATGGAGGATGTGCCGGCATCATCGAGCAGGGCACGTGCACAACAGCGTCGGTGCATTCCATCAGCCTGGATGCCGTCGTGCTGGCAGAGGCAGTTGCGTCGGAGGCAGCGGCAGGCTCAACGTGGGAGGCATCATGGCTCGGGGCAATCTACATCAGAGGGGCAGGCATCGGCCGGAGGGCAGGAGGACCCTGGAATGGGAGTGTCTTCCATGTGGCAGCGGTTGTGCCACAGCAGTGGCTGTGGAGGGGGTGGAGGGGACACCTGGGAGGACCCACACTGCCAATTCACGTGTAGGACTCCACGCGCACCCCTGAAATACACGTACACAGGCCAATCGCATGTGAAACTTCCCGCGCACCCCTGAAATACACGTACCCAAGGCAATCACATTTGAAACTTCCCACGCACCGCTGAAATACACATACCAAGCCCAATCGCGTGTGAAACTTCCCGCGCACCCCTGAAATACACGTACCCAGCCCAATCGCAAGTGAAACTTCCCGCACATCCCCGAAATACACGTACCCAGGCCAATCGCATGTGAAACTTCCCACGCACCCCTGAAATACACGTACCAAGCACAATCGCGTGTGAAACTTCTCACGCACCCCTGAAATACACGTACCCAGGCCAATCGCGTGTGAAACTTCCCGCGCACCCCTGAAATACACGTACCCAGGCCAATCGCGTGTGAAACTTCCCGCGCACCCCTGAAATACACGTACCAAGCCCAATCGCGTGTGAAACTTCCCACGCACCCCTGAAATACACGTACCCAGCCCAATCGCGTGTGAAACTTCCCATACACCCCTGAAATACACGTACCCAGGCCAATCGCGTGTGAAACTTCCCACGCACCCCTGAAATACACGTACCCAGGCCAATCGCGTGTGAAACTTCCCGCGCACCCCTGAAATACACGTACCCAAGGCAATCACATTTGAAACTTCCCACGCACCGCTGAAATACACATACCAAGCCCAATCGCGTGTGAAACTTCCCGCGCACCCCTGAAATACACATACCCAGCCCAATCGCGTGTGAAACTTCCCGCGCACCCCTGAAATACACGTACCCAGCCCAATTGCATGTGAAACTTCCCGCACATCCCTGAAATACACATACCCAGGCCAATCGTGTGTGAAACTTCCCGCGCACCCCTGAAATACATGTACCAAGCCAATCGCCTGTGAAACTTCCCGTGCACCCCCGAAATACACATACCCAGGCCAATCGCATGTGAAACTTCCCACGCACCCCTGAAATACACGTACCCAGGCCAATCGCGTGTGAAACTTCCCGCGCACCCCCGTAATACACGTACCCCACTCGCACAGGCCCTTTCGCGTGTGAAAGTTCCCGCGAACCCCGTAATACACGTACCCTGCTGAAATTGCGTGTGAAACTTCCCGCGAACCCCAGTAATACACATATCCCACTCGCACAGGCCCTTTCGCGTGTGAAACTTCACGCGCATCCCAGTAATACAAGTTCCCCGCTTGGCGTTTGCTGTTTGGCAGCCCTGTAAACTGGTCCAGGGTTAGCGCAGCCCTTTGCGCTGAATTGGGAATTTTGATGGCTTTTCCTTGCGCGGGGGCGTTCTTGGGGGCGTAACTGGTGCTGCTGCAGGGTCGCTGTGCCACTCTGCGCCACGGCTGGTTTTGGAGGCTAAAATCCATGAATACGCTGTGCGCGGAAATCGATTTTAGCGCATGCGGCTGGCGCAGACATTCGCACGCGCACACTGTGCGCCAGCCGCTTGCGCCACTTTTGTGCGAAATTCTATGAATTACCCTGGAAGTGCCCTGAAGACAGCACCAACAGAAAATGCAATTGAAATTGATTTATGTGCATTTTTCTTATAATCATCTTTGGTCCTAGAAACACAATTTTGGAGTTTAGGCACATGTTTTTGCCCTCATAAATCAAGGGGGTATTATTAGAAAGTAGTGGTAGGGATACGGATCATCCGTCTACCCATGCATAAAAGAGCCTGAATTGTATGCATTTTCACAATATGAGTTGTACATATATGTGTAGATGTCATTGTCAGAATGAATTTGGATTATGTTGTCATTTTTATATTGATGCACTGTAATTAGTGATTGGTTTTGATAAAACATTAAAACATATATATTTTCGGATAACACATGGTTATTCACCCTTTTTGATGGTCAAGGGGTGAACATGAATAGGTCTAGAGGTATCTAAAAATCTCACCAAAACAGACGGAAAAGGAAGCTGGTTTGTGGGCTTTTGCATATTTTGTGTCGACTAGTCCTCACCCACACAGCCCCTAAAAAGAGGACATTGAAGATCTAGATAGCTGAAAATCGATCCTAGAAGACCCATCAATAAAGAGAACCTCCCCTGCTGCTAGAGAATTCTCCTTTACCCTCAGGATCTCGTCATGGAACTCCTCATAGTTAGAGCAATCATTTACTTGCTCATCCACTGCCAATGGTTCAGCTACAAATGTGGCAGGATTCACTATTCTACACCTGACTATTTTGATCGCTGGATTCGATATAACCACCTCATAAGCAGAAGCTCTCTGAGATGTCAGTGTACCCTTAGTACAAACAAAGCATGCTCAACAAATAGTCATGGAACACCCCATTACTATGCTTGCAGATTTCTCAATAGCAAACGCGCCTGCTGCCAACGATTGCTCACAAGGGAAGTCACCCCTCGTAACTGGGCCTAAATTCCCTCTATAATATGCTAAAGGTTTATACCCCAATGTGGTTCTCTGTGTGAGTACTTGTCATCCGCAATCGCTACCGCGGTTGGCGGCTCCTTCCACGTTGGAGACTACAAACTGGCAGATAGTGATTGCAGTCCCTTCTTTGTTTCTGGGCTAGGCCTATTGGCCGGGCGCAGGTCTGCCGGGAGTTATATTTTCCTTCCGCCCGGCAGTCGCTGCGTTTCAACCTCGCTGGTTCTTGCTCCAGCTACCCGGGTTCCTTCGCTCTGTTTTTTGTGGCTCCTCTTGTAATCCTCTGCCCGCTTCGGCTCCTGCAGCGGATTTTGCTTTCCTAGCGGAACTGCTTTCTAGTTTTCTTCTTTCTCTCTGCCATCACCTCCAGCAGTGAATCTTCCCTCTTCCTTTTTCTCGCGCTGATCCTGCAGCGTTCTCTGTGTTCTCACCTTCCCCCTCTCGGTCGCTGCTTCGGCGGCGGGCTTTGTCTTTCCCCTTTGCCGCTTCCCTCTCCTCTAGCGGTCCTCCAGTTTTTCCTTTCGTACTTTCACTTTCTCTCTGGGCCGTGTTCTCCAGGGTCCAGTGGTTCTGCGGCTTCATTCCCTCCTCGGCTGCCAGTTCCCTACCTCGTAGGGATTCCTCTACTCACCCACAGTATTCTCTTCAGCTACCGGACATTTTCTTCCTCGCTGGATATTTCTTGGTGGTTATCCTTCCGGCGGACTTCTGCACATCTCCCTGCCTGCAAGTTCTGCCTTGGACTTTCGCCTACTTACCGGCCTATGATCTCCTTACTAAGGGTTTTTTCCCCCGTGTGGGTTTTTCCCTGTTTTCCGGCTTGCTCCCGGAAGAGGAGTCCCGGGACGGCTGTCCAGTCAGCGGTCACTGTGGCTTCGCTTCGAGACAGGCAAGTGCCACCAAAAAAGGGAAGAGATTACCTACACTGACGGCATCTACTAGACACAGACAACTCAGGAAGCTCAGGTGAGGAGAGTGTGGAGGTAAGGGAGAACAAGGGGGTTCAGAAGCACAAACAGTCACAGTACTGCTGTCATAACTGTTCCATTCATGTGCAAAAACAAAAAGATCTCCACAGAATAATTGGGAATTCCTAAAACTGGAGCTGTGCAAATTGCTTTCTTCAATTCATCAAACCCTTCCTCCATCTCCTCAGTCCATTCAATGTTTTCCTTATTCACCTGTGCTTTCTTCAGAGCCTGCAAAAGGGGTCTTGCATATGAACTATAATCAAATACAGATGCTCTGACATAATTACAAAGTCCCAAAAATTGCTGCATTTGCTTTATCGTGTACGTTCTTGATGTTTTCGTGATTGCCTCAGTACTTTCAGGTGTAACTTTCTATCCTTCATGCAAAATTAACTGACCTATGTATAACACCTCTTCCTGACAATATTACAACTTCTAACTATCCACTTTATATCCTTTCTCTGCTAGAATAATCATTAGCTGAATCGAGTCTCCTCTGCACTCTTCCTCTGTTGTGCTATAAACTAAAATATAATCTACGTATTGCAGCACAATGCTTAGCAAATCAATATTGCTTAGGCCCATCTGAAGGACCCTTTTAAAGATCGATGGAGACTCACAGTACCCCTGGGGCAAACGTGTGCTTTTCAGCTTAGTCTCACAGAACGTGAATGACGTAAGATCTTGGGAATCCTTGTGCAACGCAATTGAGAATTTTCTTTTTCAAGTCAATCACTGTGAAATATTGTGCTTCTGGGAGAATACTGCATAAAATTGTCGCAGGATTCAGAACCAGAGGAAACTCTGCCCCTACAATCTGGTTAATCAGTCGCATTTCCTGAAGCAAACGCCACAACCCACCCTTCAATTTCTTAATCGGATACACTGCAGTATTACATGGTGATTCTGATGTCACCAAGATGCCTTGCTCCATCATGCCCGATATAGTCTTAAAAATACCCTTGTCTGGCTCTGGAGACATAGGATACTGCCTTGCTCAAGGTAAAATTGCTTCTGGTTTCAAATTAATCTTAACTTCTCCCACACCCTTCAACAATCATAGGGGCCCGTAGTCCATAAAGAGGTTGGCACCTTTTTCATCTCTTCATCAAAAAATGTGGTACACTGCCACACTATCATCATTCGCTGTGGGATCTCTCTTTTCTCTATCCTGATGCAATAAGTAATGCTCATTTCGAACACTACTTCATCGTCTGACGGGTCGTCTTTAAATGTCAGTGACGTCAGTCAATCTGTATCCTTCCCCAAGGGCAATCACTGTTCTCCATGGCCTGCCCTCATCATCAAATCTTCGAGCAGGCCAATTCCCCTCATTATAGCTGCCTGCAATTCTAAGGGAAAAATCTGTCTCCCCTCCTCATCCATAGGTATCTGTGGCCTGAACAGAAATTTGTTAGGTATACTCATAATCTTGCCCACTAAACCAGGTAACCACGTTAACAAAATGCATACCCTATAGAGAAAAACCTCTGGGTCTAACAGTGTTCCTCGCAGAGCTATTTTCCCTGTAAATGCCATGATAAATGTGCCCACATTTAAATAATGTATCCCTGGCGTGGAACACACTACGCCTTTGTCAGTGAAGGAAATCATCATGTTTAGATTAGTCATTAAATCTCAGCCCAAAATATTAACTGGTGTCTGTCTTGAATCCAATAATGGGACAGACATAGCACACTCTCCTATAGAGCCTGGTAATTTCTTAATGAAATGAACTCTACGTGTAGCTCCAGAGAACCCTTAAGCATTCATGGCCTTTCCTGATAATGACAATTTTCCCTCTCGTATACATGAGCAAGTTGCCCCAGTGTCTACTAAAAAAGAAAAAGATTTGCCTCCTATTGTAACATCAACCCTTGGTTCCTCTTGAGGATTTGGGGTCTCTGATAGCATGAACACATCAAGTCACCCTGTGAGCTGTCCTATTGTGGGTACATGCTTATTCCTGTATTCCTGTGCCTTTAAACTGATTCCCTCCCGTGATAGTGGCACCCCCTACTCTAGGAGTCAATAACTGTCCTGTGTTTGTACTCTGCTGTGTCTGCATGGGTGCATGCTGTGACTGCCCTGGTGGCAGATTCAATGGTGCTTGCTGTGGTTGTAAAGCCTGTTGCGTTTGTGGTACTTGTGCTTGATACACTGTCTGATCTTGGGCGCACCCATCCCTACTTTGTGGGCTATATGCTGGAGGATAAGCTGTCCCCCCTCTTGAGAATTGCCCATTCTGGACATACCCTTGACTCCCACATGTGCGTGCAATGTGCCCTGTCATTGCACATGTCCAACCCACAGGAGGGAGTCTTCTAATCTGCCCTCCCTGCATGCCTTGATTATCATTACGCACATTCTGAAAACCCCCTTGGTTATTCTGAAAGCTTCCTTGATTATTCTTAAAGCCTCCCCTTCCTCTAAAACCTGTTCCCCTGCCTCTCGGCATGAACCCATTCCCTCCTTGATCCGACTGCCATTGATTATTTGTCTGCAGCACCCCCACTACTTGCTGTGTCACCAGCCCCTCTCTGATTGTCAGCATCTCTCCATCTATAGCATATTTTGACAGTTTCTTCAGAACTAACTTAGCTTCCTCGAGCTTCCTAGCCTCTTTCCCCTTCCGATTTGTCTCTTGCAACAATCAGAAATGGTGCACAATGGTCAGCTGTATTTCTGCCCACGGCTTTGCTTCCAATCCCACCAGCTTCTTGTGCTGTCTCAGTACCTGCTCTGGCAGTCCCTGACACAGAATATGATAGAATACAGGTATTGATTTCCCCCCAGGCTCTCGAGTTTCCAAAGACCACTGTTCCTAAATATTCTGAATGTAAGCAAGCAGATCTTTGCCTTCCTGCATCTTACGTGCCATAAATGCACCCATATGTGACGTATCTGGATATTGAACTCTAAGCGCTTTCCAGACTGCTGCTCTGCAATTATTAAACACCATCCATCATGCATTGTGTTCTGTGCTGTGACACTTGAGTATCCTGCTCTCCTCCAAATGTCATCAACCCTTTCCCCAAGGATAGCTACTAGAGGACCCATAATGTCTCCTATGGCTAAAGTATTTCCTGCTGTCATTTTTTCCAATTCATAAATCCATTTCCCCGCTCCCACCATTGAGCTAGGCAATTTGCATCCTAGATTGTCTTTGTCCATCTGGGGCCATGGGATATACTGCGGTCTGGCCCCTCCTTTCTCTAACAAAGGGAATTGCAAAATCCCACAATCGCAATCGGCTCCCATCGTCTGCCTATCCATAGTAGGGACAATGGTTACTGATCGCCTTCTTCAGTTAATGACCTCAGTCTGCTCACATATGGTGGCAATTCTCCCCTCTCACTACGAGATCGCCTTTTAGGTCACTCTGGGTACGCCATAGGCTCTGGCGTCCTTTCTTTAGGTTGGTCTAGATCCGACCATCTTACTTCCTTATCTGTCTGGGAGCATCCCTCAGGAATGCATGAACTAACACCTTCCTTCTAACGGAAGGTTTCCCTGTATTTGTCTGACATATCTTGTCCCAACTAGTATGCCTATCATCTTTCTCGTCTTTGTTTAGAGTCAGCCTGTCCAAAGACAAGGCTCTATGCTTGAGACTAAACAGGCATCCTTCCTTGCTTCGTGACTGGTCAATTTCAGATTGATCTTCTTCTCCCCTGTTCCTCAATTCACTTTTTGTCCTCATATTCTGATAAGCTTTATCAATTCTGTCTCCGATACTTTCTATCTCAAAATTCTCCTCTAGGTTTACCCTGCAAGGTCCTGGCATCACTTCTTGCGATGGGAGAAACTCCTCTATGTCTTCCCACAATACTACTGGACTCGGTTCCATTTGCTCTTTCTCAATGTGATCAATATTGCATGACCTCTGTTTTCTCTTTCGTTCCACTTCCTCATCAAATGCCCTCTGTTTCTTTGCTTCCTCTCTAACCCTATCTTCTTCCTGTTTTTTTGCTTCCCTTTTTTCATTTGCTCTTCATCTCTTCATCTTTGCATTCTTTTATCTCTTAATTTCTGCTCTTCCTATTCTTCTCTCTTCTTTTTGACTCTACCTCGTTCTTCGAATGCTCTTTGTCTATTGTCATGTCTTCTTTGCTCTTCTGCTCCTTTTTCCTTTCTTAACTGTTCATCCTGATACATCTGTTCTCGTCTTTGTCTACTCTTTCTTTTATTCTCATCTTCATTCAATCTTTTTTCTCGTTCCCTGTCTTTTTTAATCTGCTCATCTTGATCTTCACCTTGCCTTACTTCCTTGATGATCTTCCCATCAAGTTTGAGCAATATCTGACCACCCATCCATTTGTTCTGTATGAGCGCTATCTCATTAGCTTTGTCTTGTTCTCCTTTCCATTTCTTAATTTTCCATTCTATGTCTAAGGTCACACTCGGCTGTTCATTTTTCTCTTTATCCTGTAAGATTTAAGAGATCACGTCCTTTTCTGAAGTTCTTTCTGGGCTCTAATCACTGCTATACGCAGGCGGTTCATATATCAGATTACTATATCCTGTTGCTGCTTTTAATTCCCTTAATGGATACAATCCTTCATCGTTTGCACTATCGCCATTTACTTTAGGCGTGGTGGAGGGAGCAGAAGACTCAACACCCTCCTCTTTACACTGGTTACGCATCAAGTCTTCAGGAGGCGGGTCTTCCCATTCCTCCTGGTACATCTTTCAAAGCTCTAAGCTAGCTAACCTTTTTTCCAATTTCTTTCCCATGTACACATCATGCAAGTATATGGTCATATGTTGCAAAACCGCTTTTGACAATGACCCCCCTTGTGGCCATGGCATGAACATTTTATCTGCTGTTCCCTTAACCCATTCTGCACTATATTGTTTAAGCTTGGGTGCGTGTTTTGGCAGTTGCTTAAGTGGGTGCATAAGTGGAGTAACATCCCCCATTGTGACAAGTCTCAGTCGTCTGTCAATACTTAACGTTATTTTACACACAAAAAACGTTTTCAGAGAAACAATAAATGCGATCATGAACCAATCGTTGCCGTTCCAAATCTCTATGTCTCATTTTACTTCAATCTACCTATTCAGTCAATACCATCAATGACTAAATAAATAAATAATTTACTCTCAACCTCTTAACACAACCTATCATTTGTCGCTCTTCAACATCTCACTTTTTCTCTTTACATAAAATACATAACATATACAAACAGACAGACTGGCTGTCCCCAACATATATCTCTTCTCAGCGCTCCTTGCTGCTATTCCTGCACCTAAATTTACTCTGATGGGAGTGTAAATAATTTCCTTTAGCAAACCGTGTCTGCTTGTCACCTATTTATCCCCTTGGATTTTGAAATAATTTCTTCTAGACATTCCTTGAATGTAGGACTCTGGGCTTATCTGTGACACTGCACGTCATATACCTCTATGTGACCCTCTTCGTTGTTGACTAAATACACCAATATACACCAATATATCCCAATCAATACTCATTCATTTTTTGCCACCTTTCTCAATCTACTCACCATTTCCCTTTCAGCTCCTGACCCTCGGGATCATCTCCTCCTCAATCGGCCACCATCGCCTTTGGTCCGCTCAGCTCTTTGTGGAAACCAGTAGGGGATTTTGTGAAAGAGGGACCCGTCCCACCTATCTCTAGGTTCTTGCAAGAACTTTTCGGCCGCTATCCACAGGAAGCCTTGCGGTCCTCCAGATAATTGGCAGAGGACGTCTGATATTCTGAGACCCTTAAAAGCCTACTAGGTCGATGAGTCTTTAACCAGCCTACGTCTGCTACCACGTGAACCCCGGGACCTGGGGCCCTTTAAGATGAGGTAGCAATACTTAGAGATGGATGGGGATGTAGAACTTACTCATACATCAATAATCAAACCGACTCAGGAGGGTCACAAAACGTAGTACTTGTTATCTGGTATGGAATCAAAGACTTACATTTTCACTAACCTGGGCAGACAGAGATTTGCACCGGAGGCAACAGGCAGTGATTGAGGAATCCCCCGTGGGAGTCCTGCTCTCTCTCACTCCCCGGATTGAATATCAGAGAGGTGGGAGGCAGAATCCCCAGGCAAACCCTCCTGTGGAATAAAACCCTGAATCGCTGTGGCTCTTCGGAACGGAGGGCAGCAGCTTGGACAGTCATTCTAGGCGAGCTGGAGTGCGAAGAGGATTGGAAACCTTTCCGGGAAACAAGATAGAACAGGTGAATGCCAGGTAGGAAGGAGCGAGAGAAAAAGAGATTACTACGGTTTTGGAAGGGAAACGTACGTGGTATTCAGAATGTGATCCTCAATGGGATGAGGACGTTCTTGGGAATCTCCGGATGGCTGGAAGTCTTAGAACTGTGGTGGTGAATGAACGGATAAGTAAGGGAATGAATGTTAGCAATTGGAGGATTGAATGTGCTAAAGAGGACACTACATTTACGGGAACTTACAGACACGGGCGAAACTCCTAAATTGAAACCTATGGTGGAGACGGGATACGGCCTGAGAATAAGCCTGTGGGTATGGAAGGCGGTAAGAAAAAGAGGGAAGTTTAGATATCAGAGGAGAATGCAAGTTAGCAATATCAGAAGGAGGAATCCTAGCGGCGAATTTCCGGAGCGTCGGTATGAACAGTAGCAACGCGTATGCTAGTAACACTTCCTTCCTTATCAGGAGTCACGTGAGTAGACGCAGGAACGTAAGATGTGCGTGGAACAACTAGACCGCGGTCTTCCTCACAAGGGTTCATCGCTTTGGGAGCCTGCATTATAACGTTATGTGTCGTTCTTCCTAATCTCCTTCTTTGCCACCATGACCAACGCTGATAATGTGTAACAGTATGCCTCTTTCTCAGGGGAGGTGAACCCGGCTTTCCGGGGTGGAGGCGATAGAATTTTCTCACCAATTTGGGGGCATGGACCCCTGATGCATCTTCCCACGTTCTTTCTGAAGGTGAGCATCCTTTCCAATCAATCAAGAACTGAAGGTGACCTTGTCTGTATCTTGGATCACAGATATTGGCCACTTTATATTCCGGACCTGTCTCAGTGTTCACTGGCGGGGGGTGTGACAGCTTTGTTCTAGCAAAGCGGTCCGGAACTGATAACTTAATCTGTGAGACATGAAAAACCGGGTGAATTCGAGACCAGGAATGAGGTCGCTCTAATCGCACCGCTGATGCTCCTACTAGGGAGAAGATCTTAACAGATCCAAAAAATCGAGGAGACAATTTGGAAGGAACCAGATGTTTGGGGAGAAAACGAGAAGCTAACCAAACCAAGTCTCCCTTCTGAAGTAGAGGTATCTTTCTGCGATGCCGATCAGCATATCGCTTAGCCCGATCCTGGGCTGCTTTCAAGGATTGGCGAGCCAGACGGAGACCTTTCTGAATGTCGCAAATCATGCGGTCAACTCCCGGGCATTGTGAAGAAGGAGGCGAGATGGAGGGTAAAAAGGATGGGTGATAACCATAGGAGCAGTAGAACGGAGTTGAGTTTAATGCAGAATGATATGCATTGTTGTACGAAAATTCTGCTAGTGGAAGTAACTTCATCCAATTATCCTGGGCTGCGGATACAAAACACCGAAGATACCCTTCCAACGTTTGGTTTAAACGCTCAGTTTGACCATTGGTCTGCGGGTGATATCCAGGAACTGAGAGACCTCTTTATTCCCAATTCTCAACACATATATTTCCAGAAATTAGAAGTGTATTGGGACCCACGATCTGAAATGATAGTATCTGGAAGTCCATGCTTGGAGAAGATTTCTGTCAAGAACACTTTTGCCATCTGCTCTGCACCAGGAATCTTGGTGAGAGGTGTAAAGTGGGCCAATTTAGTAAGGTAGTCGATGGTTACCATAATAGTGGTGTGTTGAGATGAAAGAGGAAGATCAACAATAAAATCTGTAGAAATACATTTCCATGGTTGATCCGGGATAGGCATACGGGATAGTAAGCCGTAAGATGGAACACGAGGAGTCTTGGACTGTTGACACACCACACAGGCGGAAACATAATCACGGACGTCAGATCTTACTGTAGGCCACCAGAAATGTCTACAGATGAGTTCCAAGGTGTTTCGATAGCCACGATGTCCAGCCGCTCTGGAGTCATGGCATATCTTTAGTACCTCTTTTTGTAAAGAGGCTGAGGGAATCAGGACTTGAGCTTTATGGAAGTAACAGCCTTGAGTCAATGTAAGCGGATGTTGGCTCGCTATTTCTTCACATGTCTGTCGGTTCTGTGACGTTGCCAGTTTCAGCTCCTGAAGAAAGTTGGTTGTCATTGCTACGAATCTAGCTTTAGCGAATAAAGGTTCTGGAGTGAATCGATGAGGAGAGAAATCTTTACGTGAAAGGGCATCTGCACGGAGGTTTCTGTTTCCCGGGAGGTATGTAAACTCTATTCTGAATGGCAGGAAAAAATGGGCCCATCTCGCTTGTCTGCTGTTGGTAGTATGTGCTTGCTGCAGTACTTTGAGATTCTGGTGATCCGTGCGTACTTCAACCGGGTATCTTGTTCCCAATAGCAAATGCCCCCACTCTTCAAAGGCTCTTTTAATAGCCAATAACTCCTTTTCAATGACAGAAACAGGGGATACATTTGCGATATAAGTTTGTGAAACCCAGAAATCTCTGGATTTCTTTGATGGACGATGGAGAAGGCCAATCCAAAACTGATGATACTTTTCTAGGATCCATGGAAATCCCTTGTGGAGATAGGACAAACCCTAAATATGTTACTTGACTTTGATGGAATTCGCATTTTTCTGGCTTGCAGTATAGCTGGTTCTCTTGAAGGCGAGCTAACACGAGGTTGACATGATGGATGTGTTCTTCTTTGTCCTTAAAAAAGACCAAAATATCATCGAGATATATGATGACAAAGTGAAGAAGGATATCTGCGAATAGATGGTCCATGAATCTTTTGAAAGATTGCCGGTGTGTTGACCAGTCCAAAGGGCATAACATGATACTGGTAGTGTCCAAAAGGGGTTCGAAAAGCTGTTTTCCACTCATCCCCGGGGGTAATTCTAATAAGATGATAGGCTCCTCTGAGGTCCAGCTTAGTATAGAATGAGGCTCCTCGAACCGCCTCCAGGATATCAGGAATCAACGGCATGGGATACTTGTCTGGAATAGTAATCCTGTTTAAGTTCCCCGCCGCCCCACAATCGATGAGTGCAGGTACATTCTTCAGGATAGAATTTGGGAGGGTTATTGTCAAAAAAATCACACCCATGGGTTGGTCAACCAACCCAAGGTCTGGGGAAGATTCGTTGCTAGTAGGGGAAACCTGTCTAAACACTCCTACCGTGGTTCCCCCTACGGTAGGGGTTTGGCATTTCCCGAAACCTGGGATTGCTTTCTACGAGGTGGTACTAAGGGGCAGTCTCTTAGAATGTGTACAGATGATCCACAATACATACACAGTCCTAAATTCTTTCTCCTCTCCATTTCTGTGCTAGTTAAAGGACCTTTCATAGTCCCAATCTGCATGGGCTCTTCCTTAGAAATAGATTTAGTATTTCCGGGGAGAAACTCCAAATGAGCTCGAGGACTCTTACTCTTCTTCCTTTCAAGATGGCGTTCTTGCACCCGGTAATCTATCTGCATGGTAATCGAGATCATTTCTGCCAAATTTGATGGTCTAGGAATCTTTGAGACCTCATCCTTGAGCTCTTCAGACAGTCCTCTCCTAAACAAAGTGATAAGATCATCATCCGGCCATCCCGTCTCAGAGGACAATTGTTTAAAGAGCATGATATAAGAGATAAGATCCTTAGATCCCTGTCTCAAATCTAGTAGTCTTTCTTGTAAAGATACCGAAATTTCTTTTCGGCCAAACATGGTTTTCAGACTGTTTATGAAAGCAGGATAGGAATCAAGAATAACATTTCCTGACGTAACCAAAGGGGTAGCCCATGCTAATGCTGGACCCGATAAATGGGAGATCACAAATCCCACCTTATCTTTCTCTATGAGAAAGAATCTGGGCTTAAACGTAAACTGAATAGTACAGCTTTCCAGAAACTCTTTCAGCTTAAGTGGGTTCCCATCAAACTTTTCAGAGTGAAAAGTTGACGGTGGAGTTTCAGAAAAGGCACAACCTATCTGCTGTTTTAATTGTGCATTGCCTTGTCTTAAGGTCTGCATCTCTAGCATTGCAGCCATGAGTTGTGGCATCTGTTGTTCCATAGCTAATCGCCGTCTGCCCCGGTATAACGATACCTATGGCGTCGCTATCTGTTATCTGTTATGGAATCAAAGACTTACATTTTCACTAACCTGGGCAGACAGAGACTTGCACCGGAGGCAACAGGCAGAGATTGAGGGATCCCCCGTGGGAGTCCTGCTCTCTCTCACTCCCCGGATTGAATATCAGAGAGGAGGGAGGCAGAATCCCCAGGGAAACCCTCCTGGAGAATAAAACCCTGAATCGCGGTGGCTCTTCGGAACGGAGGGTAGCAGCTTGGACGGTCCCTCTAGGCGAGCTGGAGTGCGAAGAGGATTGGAAACCTTTCCGGGGAACAAGATAGAACAGGTGAATGCCAGGTAGGAAGGAGCGAGAGAAAAAGAGATTACTACGGTTTTGGAAGGGAAACGTACGTGGTATTCAGAATGTGATCCTCAATGGGATGAGGACGTTCTTGGGAGTCTCCGGATGGCTGGAAGTCTTAGAACTGTGGTGCTGAATGAACGGATAAGTAAAGGAATGAATGTTAGCAATGGAAGGATTGAATGTGCTAAAGAGGACACTACGTTTACGGGAACTTACAGACACGGGCGAAACTCCTAACTTGAAACCAATGGTGGAGACGGGATACGGCCTGAGAATAAGCCTGTGGGTATGGAAGGCGGAAAGAAAAAGAGGGAAGTTTAGATATCAGAGGAGAATGCAAGTTAGCAATATCAGAAGGAGGAATCCTAGCAGCAAATTTACGGAGCGTCGGTATGAACAGTAGCGACGCATATGCTAGTAACACTTCCTTCCTTATCAGGAGTCACGTGAGTAGACACAGGAACGTAAGATGTGCGTGGAACAACTAGACCGCGGTCTTCCTCACAAGGGATCGTCGCCTTGGGAGCCTACATTATAACGTTATGTGCCGTTCTTCCTAATCTCCTTCTTTGCCCCCATGACCAACGCTGATAATGTTTAACAGTCCTGTTTTATTAACAATTATCTAAAACAGGGAAACAGGGAGTTACAACGGACGTTTGCTCGATTTCTCGCACTCAAAGCATTTCATGAAAAAACATTCTTATACTAAAAATTCATCACTACTGATGTCATCCTACATGGCAAATAAGACAAACCTACTAGGCGATGTGATAGGTTTAGAGGGAACATCTAGGTATGCGTTCCATACTGACAGGGGTTGTGATTAGGTCTCTAAGATCAGGTGGACAACTAAGCCCATCAAAAGTGCAAGTAATTTTCTGTGTCATACTAATACTCAAATTTCTATTGGTTACACAAACTATAGGGCTCTTTGATACGTGGCCCTCTATAATTGGTTGGCACACTCGTACCCTTCTGGAATGTTCCACTTGCTAGCAGCATGCAAGCTGGTACCCCAGGTGCAAGGAGGGTCGGCCTGGTCATGCCTCCCCACCCAATTAGCCCAACATCTATCATCACTCGTGCGGTCTGTCATTAAATTAGGCTTTGAACTTGGCATTGTAGAGGCTCACTGTGCCTGAGAATAAAAGGGAGTGTGGCATGGTTTTATCTTCTGGTTTTGGTGTAGCTTGACCCACAGTCTATTTCTATCTGGCCATGTGACTGGAGACCACGTTTTCGAGTTTTACGCTGCATATAATACTATTAAATGATCAAATCTTGGCGCCTTCAGTGTTTTTCCATTTCACCTCAAACTGAATTTTGTTTCTTTCTCACGTTCATGTAGCTTCTTGACAGACAACCAGGCTCATGGTGGCCTCGACTCTTGGTACTAGGCCAGTCAGCCTTTCTTGAATTCTCCTTCGCCATCAGCTATTTTCAACTGCGCCATACTTTAAGCCCTTTCCATTCACAGGGTTCATGTTTGCTAAAGTGCACTGAGGAAAATTGATTCTATACATTCCCATGAGTATACATTGGCGCATCGCTGCAATCTATTCACTATGTAGCCATCCTCTGGATTACTTCGGCTACTTGCGTTACAGCATCTGTACAATTGTAAAATGACTTTGCATGTTCTTCAGTGTTTCTTCGCACAAGCATCTTCATTTCGATCCCGAAATGTTGCTTTACTTCGACATCTCATCCTCAGATCCTATAGAATGTCTATATTCTTTCTTCATTTGTGTGTTTTCTGGGGGCATCAGTTCTGTTTCCTGTGATGTCACCAGTTTTCTTTCTCATTCATTTTCATACTTCTTCCGGGACATTTTCCAGAAGGCCATTACTTGTTTGTGAATGCATATAGGGTTTTCTCAGTGGATACCTTGTCTCGAGGATTCTTTGAGGTATAGGCATCCTCACTGCTACTGCGCATGTCACAATTTCTGGTTCCCAACATATGGGCAACATGGGGGCAGAGCTTCTGGTAGGGGTATTTGGCTCCTCCTCTACACAGCAAACAGTGGGCACGTCACAGGCGAATAATCTTTGCCAAATGGACCAAGGAGGATATGGGTTTGTGCCACGAGGCAGAGGAATGGGCTACAGAGGAAGAGGTGGTTTTCAGAATAACCAAGATGGGTTCCAGAATATGGAGAATGATAATCAGAATGTGCAGGGAGGATTTAACCAAGGGGGACTAGTCAGAAGGGCTCGTCTTGTATGTTGGACCTGTGAGATCACAAGGCACATTTCGCGTGTATGCAGGATCCAAGGGTATGTACAGAATGGGTAATTCTCAAGAAGGGGACAGCTTATCTTATAGCATATAGCTCACAAGCTAGAGATGTGTCTGCCCAAGATCAAACAGTGTATCAAGCACAAGCGCCGCAAATGCAGCAGGCATTGCAGCCACAGCAAGCACCATTGAATCCACTGCAGAGGCAGTCTAAGCATGCACCCGTGCAGATACAGCAGAACGTCCTTTCAGAGGTCCAGGGGTATGCATGTATCCACATTTTAAGTAGACACTGGGGCTATTCGTTCATGTATACGAGAGGGAAAATACCCAATGTCGGGGAAATACCCAATGTCGGGGATTGCCATGAATGCTCAAGGATTCTCCGGAGCTACGAGTCAAGATCCTTTTACTAACAAATTCCCAGTCTCCATAAGAGAGTGCAACATGTATGTTACATTATTGTATTCAAGACAGACACCAGTTAAAATTTTAGGACGAGATTGAATGACGAAGATTAACATGACGATTTCTTTTACTGATGAAGGCATACTGTGCTTTACTCCAGAGATACATTATATGAATGTGGACACATTTATATTGGCATTTACAGGGCAATTGGCTCTGTGAGGAATGCCACTTAAACCAGAAGTCTTTCTTTATGGGGTACGCATTTTGTTGACGTGGCTACCTGGCTTAGTGGGAAAGATTATGAGAATACTGATGAATTCTTGTTCAGGTCACAGATATCCATGGACCAAGAGGGGGGACAGCCTATTACCCTAGAGTTAAATGCAGCCATAGTGCGAGGGGAAATGGCAATGTTCGAAGGAACAGATGACGAGGTGCAACCTTGGAAAACAGTGATTGTTATTGGGGAAGGGTGTAGACCAGTGTCTTCAAACTTTTTTGGCCTGGGCCCCCCTGAGCAAAATCTGGGCAGGCCGGGCACCCCCCAAAAATGCCAAATGGACAGTATGTACAATCGGCTATGAACTATAAAGCGCTGTCACCGCACCCTACTCCCAGTATAGTCCCTGGGCTCACCCACCTGCTCCCATCACAGTCGCTGGGCTCCCTCATCCCACTCCTATCCAGTCCCTGGTCTCTCCCCACCCCATCACAGACCCTGGGATGCTGGTGATTTTTTTAAGTGGAGGGGAATAAATATTTCCCACAAAAATGCCATAGCGACCGAGCGCAGCGAGGTTGCCCGAACCAATCAAGTGGGGTTCGGGTCGTTTTCCACCGCAAATTTATTTTTAAATAATGGGTTAAAATGTTTCCTTTTTTAGCATATGTTTAAAATAAAATTTGTAAAAAGCCAAACAGTTTACAATTGGTGCTGGGGGGCGAAGGGGGGAAGCATGGTATTTTTGACTGGACATCTATGATGGATAAAGAAAATCAGCTCAACGGACCCAAACAAACACACACACACCTTCACACAGCAATCACTATCATTCGTACGAGCACCCATCACCATACACCCACTCATAACACAAGCATACATGCATCCATACACTATTTAAATAAAAAAATAAATTAACATAAACGTAACTTCTGCAGGGCCCTGCGCGTGGGTGCTGAAATGCCCCACTCCAGGTTGCTCTGTCTGTATGTGCGAGGAGGTGCATACTTCACTATGCAGCTAGTAGTTTTGACCATTGTTGCTGAATATTCTTTAATATCACAATTTGCTTACATTTTGACAAAAAACACCCCCTTGGGTACTATTCAAACATTCTGTGCCTAAAGGAATGAATATCCATTTGCAACTGCGGGACACTTTTTCATTGGTGCCTGAGCTGTTTTATGGTCCAGTCTGTCAATGTGAGCCACCCCTGCCCATATCCTGCAAACTGAAAAAAAAATGAAAAACAATGTCTCTTTTTTATTATATTTCTATTATTTTTTTTTACACATTTCATGCTGGGCTCTGGCACACCCCCTGGGAAGTGGCCACGCCCACCTGGGGGGGCGCGCCCCACAGTTTGAAGACCTCTGGTGTAGACTGACTGATGTCACTGATGATATGTTTAAGGATGATCCAATGGATGATGAAGTAATAATTGAGATGAGTATTACATATTGCGTTAGAATAGAAAAAAGAGACGTCGCACAGTGAATGTTGATAGTGTGACAGCGTCCAGCATTTTTTTATGAGGACTTGGAAAAGCACTTTATGGACTACAGGCCCCTATGATGTAGGCCTATTGAAAGGGGTAGGGGAGGTCCAGATAAAGCTGAAGCCAGGAGCAATTTTACCTCAAGCAAAACAGTACCCAATGTCTCAAAAGGCAGATGAAGGGATTTTTAAGACCATTTCAGCACTGATGGAACAAGAGATTCTGGTACCGTCAGAATCATTGGGTAATACCGCAGTGTATCCTATCAAGAAATCAAAGTGGGGGTCGTAGATATTCATGCAAGACATGAGACCGATTAACCAGATTGTAGAGGCAGAGTTTCCTTTAGTTCCTTATCCAGCGACAATACTATGCAGAATCCCAGTAGAGGCGCAATATTTCACAGTGATTGACTTGAAAAATGGGTTTTCTCAATCCCATTGCATAAGGACTTACAAGACTTGACTTCCTTTTCATTCCGCAAGACTTGTCTGAAACATACAAGGCTGCCCCAAGGGTACTGTGAGTCCCCATCGATCTTTAATAGGGTCCTTCAGATGGACGTAGGCAATATTGATTTGAAGAGCGCTGTGATACAATATGTAGATGACTTTCTGATTTGTAGTACCACAGAAGATGAATGCAGACAAGATTTGTTTGTTAATGAAGAGATAAAAGGTAGACAAGGAAAAGTTACACTATTGCCAAGAAAAGGTGTGGTACATAGGCCAGTTGATTGCACATGAGGGAAAAAGTGTCACACCTGAGAGAGCGGAGGCGATCATGAAAACAGCAAAACCGCACACAGTGAAGCAAATGCAGAAGTTTTTGGGACTATGGAATTATGTCAGAGCATGAGTGTTTGATTATAGTTCGTACATAAGGCCTCTTTTATAGGCTCTACAGGAAGCACAGGTAAACAATGAAAAAATAAAATGGTCTGAAGAAATGGAGGGAGGGTTTGAAGAATTGAATAAAGCAATTTTTACTGCTCCAGTTTTAGGAATTCCCAATTATGACAAGGATTTCTTTTTATTCTCGCACACGAATGCGACAGTTATGACAGCAGTGCTTACACAGAGGACTACACTAGGGTATATGCCTCTGGCATATCATAGTGGGATTCTAGATCCAGTTATGAGAGGGCAATTTCCTTGCGAACAGTCACTGGCAGCAGCCACATTCGCAATTGAGAAGTCTATCAGTATTGTGATGGGGTGTTCTATGACACTCTTTGTGCAGCATGCTTTGTTCGCTATTTTGGAGAAGCCTAAGGGTACATTGACGTCTCAGAAGGCTTCTGCGTATGAAGTGATTATATCGAATCCAGCAATTAAAATAGTCAGATGTAGAATAGTGAACCCTGCCACATTTGTAGCTGAGCCTGTTGCAGAGGGTGAGCATGTGCATGATTGCACGAACTATGAAGAATTCTACGACAACATCCCGCGCGTAAAGGAAAATGCGTTAGCCGGGGGGGGGGATATTCTCTTTATTAATGGTTCTTCGAAAATTGATCAAACTAGTGGGGAAAGGCATTCTGGCACAGCTGTGGTGAGACATAGAGCAAATAGTGAGTTTGAGGTTATAGCAAGTGCAACACTACTGGCTCACTTTTCAGCACAAGCAGCAGAATTGGTAGCGCTTATCGAAACACAGAGGGCAGGAAGTGACAGTGTACAGTGAATATGCCTATGTGACGTCAACCGTTCATGCATGTTTAGCACGTTGGAAAAGGAGGGGCTACCTCTGAGCTGATGGCAATGCAGTGCAGCATGCAGCATTATTGGACAGGCTCATTAAGGCACTACAACTCCCAGTAGCTAGATGAACTGACTTTATTTCTCGCAGAAACGAAGCCGCAGACGTAGAGGCCAAAAGGGTTGCATATGTGCCAGATATTTCAAGTTTTGATACTAGCGATTTAAATGAAAGAGTAGTCATGCTTATGGTAGTAAATGAAGGGTTTAATAATTTACCGAGAACACAATTGATGGATATTCTGGGTAGTGCACCGTAAGAAGAGGAAGAGCTATGGAAACGAAGGGGGTATTCGTTATCCCCCTCCGAAGCATTATGGTGATAAAACAGCACTGGAAAGTCAGTGATGCCAGTAGCATTGTTAAAGATAGTGCTTGAACAGCTGTACTACCCTGAGCATGTAACTAGGGAATGCCTTGCAGAAACTATTGCAGAGGACTGGCTCGTCCCAAACCTGTTAGAACACGTTGCATTTTATGTAGTAAATTACATCATATGTCAAAGGTTTACTGCTGGGCATACACTGCGAACGATTCCTCGACCGCATGGTCCTTTTCAGCATTTACATATTGACTATGTTGATAAGTTGCAAGTATGTAGTGGATACAGGGATATGATAGTGGTGGTGTGTCCCTGTTCTAGATGGATTGAAGCAGGTCATTCTACACACCCTGATGTCACTTGTGCAGCAAAGTTTTTAGTATTCAAAGTCTTTCCAAGGTGGGGAGAGTGTGAGGTGCTGAGATCCGATAATGGGCCCAATTTTTTTTAATGAAGTTTTGAACAGATTAGCCTATTGTTAAGTATTAAACACAAGTTTTTTTCTGCTTATCACACACAAGCAAACAGAATATGTGAGAGACTCAACGGTCTCCTTACAGAGAGAATCTCTAAACTAAAATTGACACTGAATAAGGGATGGCTATATTGTCTACCCCTAGCCTTATATGCATTAAGGAACCAGCCTGGGTCAGACCACCACCACACACCCCAGGTTTTAGTAACAGGGAGGTGAATGAGAACGCCTTTGTCTCCTCCATCGAGGAGCAGAATTGATGCCCAGAAGACTGCAGAAATGTAAGCAAATGAGTTATGCACATATTTAACATGTATAACCGCTAGTATCTCTGTCAACGCCAGGGGGGGTCGGTCTGAGGACACATATGAAGACCATTCGGCAACCAGAGTTCCAGAATTATTACCTGTACCTAGACTTTTATTGGCGATTCAATCTTAATACGGAATTTCACCAGAAAGTGGCACAAGCCACGCTTTAGTGCTCCCTACTTAGTGGAAAACATTACGCCCTCAGCAGTGAAAGTCCAAGGGAGATACCCTTGGATCCATTTGAACGACGTAAAGCCATATGCTGGTGAGGCCGACGCACCCTAAACAATTCATTTGGAAGCAAGACAATGAGAAGAAGTTCAGCATGTGCAGACCCGATCAATGACGAGGAAGAAGGACGCTAAGGTTGCTGATTAAATAAATGCAAGTGTGCATTTGGACTGTGGCTCACCTCTCACACTCTTGTATAGACATTATAGCAGGAGTGCAAATTCAGTTCTTCAGCTGCAGGAATCTTTTGAAATTTGAACTTTAGAAAGTTTTATGATATATTGTGGATAGGTTTGAGCGACAACATCTAATCAGGGATTGGAAGCGTGAGCAATACGCCGACTCCTTTCACACCACGCAACTGTATAGTTGAAGTTATGGTTTTGACAAACGACAATGCCCATAGGATTCTTACCGCTGTTTTGATATTTATTCTTAGAGCTTATCCTGCTCTTGTTGGGTGTAGTGTCAACATGCCTGCTTTTCTGCATGACCCTAAAAATGGCCCTGCAATAAGGAGGTTACTTCTGGTGATAGTTGAGCAGATCCAGCAGTTACCTGACCATTTAAAAGAGTTGACTGATTGAAAAGGTTTTTTTCCTTCCTTGAAGTAATACAAAGTCATAATGAGGAACATTGAACCTGGTACAGTTTTGGAAAGTGAGCAATTCCGACGACGTGTGGGAAATTGTAAATGGTGGGGATTAATGTATTGGGGTATAATATATGCATGCTCAGCATTCATCCTAGTTTTTATCCATACTGTTTACTTCATAGGTCCGAGCAAGGTAGAAATCCCTCTGATTCTTCCCACTCCAGTGACTCACACAGAATTGTCCATTACTGAAAAACCAAGACCATTTGTGAATTTCCAAATACCAGTAGCTCATGTAAGGTTGCCTATTGCTAAAGCAAATGTACCAATGATCTCCCCTTTAGGAAGGACCATTACTGATATGCTACTTGAGTATTATGCAAGCACTCACTTTGCGAGAGGGAGACACAAGAGAAGCACAGGGGAAGATGATTATGAACTAAATAATTATCTAGACAGCACAGCACACTTGGATAATAACATGTGGCATCAGCACATGAAAAAGGTGGGAGAGAGTACGCCCAAGGTAAGTTGCTATGTTTGTGCTCTCATACCCTATGCTATGGGGATTTCTAAGATATTCATAACTGTACAATTAGAAGTCCAAATAGCTTATTGCCTGACACACCTTGCACTCTGCCAGACGAGAGGCGAGTTCCAGGGTTGAACAGCATCCTTGGAATGGGTGACTGAGAAGACGGCTCCAGGAGAAGATGACTATGTGCAAGATTTAAAGACAGGAGGGAAATCAGAGACAAGAAATGAAGTGATAAGATATGAACAGCCTGGAATAAATGGAGCAGGAATCAGAAGAGAGGAAAACAAAATGCTCAATTGTCAAGGAAAGAAGCACGAGGAAATACGAAGATGCAAGGGGAGAGGTCAGCTGCAAATCAAGGGAACGGTGCTGACTCCAGAAGGATGGGCGTAGGCCTGATTGTATGTAACGCATTAGCACTAACATGATATTATGAACCAGTCATAGATACTGCAGAAAATGAATGCAAGCATCATTGGTCAAATATTGTGAAATTGCTGACGTGGGTCGATGATAAAGTAGGACCTTTGCAGATAGTACTTCTAGCTAGTGCATCCTTGTGTTTCAGAAACAATGGCACAAGAAAGGTTGGAATGAATCAGCAGTGTGGACGAATTTTCGATGTACCAGGAATGAAGGATGGAACAGTGGTGTTAAAGGCGGATCCAGGGCTTATATGAATTTGCCCAAAGATTAGGAGGCCTGTGTTCCATAGTATTCATTCAACATTGGTGATTCCGAAGAGTGACCTGAACATTGAAGAGTTTCCAAAAGCCGATGCTCACATGAGGAAGAGATCAGTTGGATTTGTCAATCAAACAAAAAGGGAGAATTATTTTTCAGCTAAGTCCATAGAAGCCTTTGATTCTATTTGGTATGAACACAGGTCGTTCAGTCAGACTGCTGCAGTATTTATGACTATCTTTACGCCAGGGATCCAGACAATGGTGAATGTGAAGTGGTTGCAAATTACTCGCTGGGTGCTCCTGCAGACAATCAATACCACTATAAAGGGATTCAATGCTATCAAGGAAGAATTGAGAGCTATCAGACTGATGACCCTCCAGAACAGATATGTTCTTTACGGCAATGGAAGGAGGTATTTGTGCCAAAATCCGGGACTCATGTTACACATTCATACCTTCTCACAATGATGAGAATGGGACCTTGATATGATATCATATGATATGATAGGTTATTTATGCTTAATACCCAGAGGTTTCTAAGTGCGGACCCGGGGATTGAACCTGTGTTGCTCTGTGTTGTCTTGCTTCCAAGGTGAGTATGTTGCGACTGAGCTATCCTCCCGAGACAGAGGCCATAACGAACTTGCACATCAAGATGGAAGATGAGACAGAAGATATTGCAGATGACAGCTGGTTTGCATAAATCTTCTCATGGGTTCCACAATGGATGGCAAATATTTTCCAGTTTCTTGGAGCACTATTGGTGATGATCATGTTTAGATTCTGTGTGATCAGAATTATAATCACACAGTGCAAGAAGACAGCAATAAAGGAGTAGGAATGAAGCTCATGATTAACGTTGAGTCTGGGTTTGGACCCAAGGAGCTGACAGATGAAAAAATCAGAAAATATATAGAAGCAAACGTTCTAGTACCTGAGGGAACAAAGTTGCTGTATTTGAGAAACCACAAGAAGTATGTGGGATGATGGATCTATTGCAGCCCGAATGGACAATGTAGCTGCAAGACCTGGAGTGTTGATGACCATGTAAAATCATCAGGATCTCTGAAAGAAGTAATGAAGGTATGAACTCCAAAGAAGCACTTTTTCAGATGAGGATGTCTACATGTGAAGACTGATGGGAGAGTGGTCGATGAATCAACCAGAGGGGGGAGGGTAGAGGAGGAGCCAAATGCCTCTACCAGAAATCCTGTCCCTATTTTGCCTATATGTTGGAAGCCGGAAATTGCGACATGTACAACGCCAGTAATGGTACCTATCCCATGAAGAATTCTCGAAACAAGTTATCCATTGAGAAAGCCCTACACTGAGAGATGACAGTCTCTTGAGGGAGGTCACTGTAGAAGTGTGGAGCAATGAATGCAAGAGGTTGGCAACGTCACAAGAAATGAGAGTGACGCACTAAGAAGGATGATCATAGAAGAGAATGCATAGACCTTATGAAAACTGATGACGAAATAAATAATCAAGTAAACTTTTCATGTGCAAAATGAAGATTGCACGTGTGAAGAACAGTGAAGAAAATGTAAGTAATTTCATAACTGTACAGATGCTGTAATTCAAGTAGACTAAGTAATCATGAACGCTGGCTATATGTAGTGAATAAACTGCAGGTAGTGCCGCCAATGTATATATGTATAGAGTCTGGATGTTCAACGTTGCAACTTTAGTAAGCCAGGACCCATGAAAGAGTAGGGCTGAAAGTGCGGCACAGCAGAAAAGTAGCTGGAAATCAAGGAAGGATCGAGAAGGCTGTCTGATCCAGTGTCAAGGGTTGGGGTAGCCAAGAACTGGTTATCTATTCAAGGAGATACAATGAACATGAGAAGCAAGGCAAGCTCCTGTTAAGGTGCTACGGAAACACTATGAAAGCTATATTTTATTCATTTAATATCATTATATGTGAGAAAAGGAGCTCAAATGTGGTCTCCTGTCACGTGGAATGGATGGAAATAGAAAATGGGCAAGCTACATTGAGAATGAAGATAAGAATGTGCTCACACTCCCTTCTATTCTCAGGTGCAGTGATACTCTGCAAGGCCAAGTTCAAAGACAATTTGAATGGCAGACACATGAGTGATGATGGATGGTGGGCTAATTGGGTGGGGAGGCATGGTCAAGTCCACCCACAGACACCTGGGGTACCAGCTTGCATGCTGCTAGCGAGTCGAATGTCCAAGAAACGTACAAGCGTGCCAACCAATTATAGAGGGCCATGTATTGAATAGCCCTATAGTTTAAGAGCCAATGATGTGTCGTGTATCTAACAAATATTGAGGATGACTTGCACAAGGGGTGGGAATAAGTTGTCCACCAAAATAAAGACCCAATCCCAATCCTACCCATATAGAAAGCAAACTTAGATGTTTCCCGTTGACTGATCACAATCCCAAATGAGTTTGCCACGTAGTGTGATGTCACTTATGATGTGTTTTTGCAATAAAGAGATGTTTTTTCATATGATGCGTCAGGATTATGCTGCGAGACGTCCCTTGATGTCTGTTGTACTCTCTGTTTTAGACAATTTTGAAAGGACCTAACCGTTCATAACGCTTAGAACAGGCACGAGTGAAGCAATATCCACTATCCAAAGAACAGAGGAAGGAATACGAGACACCATTAATGAACTCCTAATTCAGGGGATTTTTGTGCCCTCCAATTTCCCATGCAACACGGCTATATATATACGATAAAAAAAGCCGAAGGGGAAAGTTGGAGAATGATTCAGGATCACTGCCCTTTGAATGATATTGTACAGGCAGAATGTCCTGTAGTTCCCAACCCTGCGACCATTTTGTGCAGCATCCCAAAACAAGCAACACATTTCACTCTGGTGAATTTGAAGAATGCCTTCTTTTCAATACCGCTGCATACAAACTCACAATATCTCACTGCATTTATGCATGCCGGAATGCGGTTCAAGCACATGAGATTGCCACAACGGTACTTTGAATCTCCTAGTATTTTTAATAGAATACTACATGCTAATTTAGAGAACATCCAAGTGCCCAGTACCATCATTCATTATGTGGACGATCTGCTAGTGTGCAGTGACAATGAACAGCAGTGCTGAAGTGACTTTGTCGCCATCTTGTAGTTGTTAACATACAAAAAGGGTACAAGGTTGACAAAGCAAAGTGAAAATATTGTCTCCAGGAAGTCTTTACTTGGGGCAATTGATATTGGTCAATGAAAAGAAAATTATATCAGAATGTGCTGCATCTGTGCGCAGTGCCCTCCAGCCCAAAACTGGCAAGGAAATGCAGAAGTTCCTTGTACAATATCTGTAGGGTGTGGATTCTAGATTATGCAGTGTACACCAGGCCTTTGTTGCAGGGCCTTAAATAGGCACAAAAAACAGACAGGATTGGTTGAACTGAGGACATGATTACTAGCTTTAATGAATTCAAAGAGGTCCTCTCCACTGCCCCAGTGTTAGCAACCCCTGCCTACACACAGGAGTTCTACTTGTTCTCCCATTCCAATGGCCAGATGATGACAGCAGTACTCACCCAAAAAAGAACATTGGGCCACAAGCCACTGGCATATTACAGCAGGCCTTAGATTCAGTGATGCAGGGACAATTCCCTTGTGAGCAGGCGCTTGCCGCTGCCTGCAATTGAAAAAAGCTCCACTATTGCAATGGGGTGCTTCGTAACTCTATGTGGAGCATGCATTGTTCACCGTTCTGGAACGGGCGCAATCAACTCTGACCATTTAGTGGCCATCCATGTATGAGGTCATTTTGGCCAGCCCAAATATCCATATAGTGAGGTGCAAAACAGTAAATCCAGCTACCTTCCAAACAGAATTACCTTCTGAGACATAACCGCGTAACATTTCAGGGAGAGGAAGAGGACATAACAAAAGCAAAGCACAGCCCGCTCGAAGGAGGGGAGGTCCTCTTCGTTGATGGGTTAGCAACTATTGATCAAGGGACAGGCCTGAGACACACTGGCGCGGCAGTGGTCCACCTGGTGGACCGAGAGTATAAGGTGGTGGTGCGAAAAAGGTTACCATTGCATTATTCTGCTCAAGCAGCAGAGCTTATAGCGCTTATTGAAGCACTTCTTGCGTCATAGGGGTGCAGGGAGACTATTCTGGCTCTGCCTGTGTTACCACAACAGTACATTCAGGGTTAGCACAGTGGAAAGGAGAGGGCTCAGAAGGGCTGACGAGTCCCCAGTACAACCTGCAGCATTATTGGATACATTTATCAATGCACTTTGCCAGCCCGCTATGACAGCGGTGGTTAAATGCACCGCTCATATCAATGACTCGGATGCAGTTTCCCTCTGCAATGCCGCTGCAGATGCAGCGACCAAACTAGCTGTGTATCTTCCTGTGCCAGTCATTTCAGAGCATCCAATAACCCACAGACAGGAGCAGTTGCCAGCCCTTTACACTTCCCTCACAATATCTCAGATAACTGAGTTACAGGCGCAGGCACCACAGGAGGAAAAGGAGTTGAGAAAGAATTGTGGAGGAAGATGGGGTGTACATAGTCCCCTACAGATTTGTTATGGTGGCAAGATAGCACAAGCAAAGTTGTTATGCCGCACAGTCTATTGCTGATCGCTTTCAACCAGTTGCACCATCCAGCACATTTGTCAAAACAACACATTTCTGCAGACATACAGGAGGTCTGGTTTGTTCCCAATCTCCAGGAGCCCATAGAGGGGAGGGGTGTCGATAGAAGCTGGCCCATGGCCAGTTTATTATAGGCTTTTGATGTAGATTTTGCTGGGAGTCAAACGCCATCTTCGAAAACAAGCAGCCATTTTGAAATAAAGGCCTAGCGCTGCAATGCAGCCAGGTAAGCAGGACCCAGCCCAGAACAGGGAAATACGCATGTGTGCACGCAGGAATGGGATGCAATGTAGGCAGCAGTAAGCAAGACCAAACCGGTAGCATTTGTAACACAAAAGGAATGTGCCGTGCAAGGCTATGAGGGGGCCGAGATTTCCCTGTGAAACACAATCCTACGAGAAGGAGGGCATGAGCCTCCGACCTTCACCAGTACAAACTCTAAGTTATAGTGCCCAGATGCCCCCATCCCAAGACTCCAGAATTCCAGTACATCAGTCAATCCCAGACCACCGACCATAAAGCTGTTAGTGAGCTAATCCATCAGAAATATCATAGCAGAAAGGAGAGCTCATCCCATCTGAGGTCCCTGTGATTTGTGCTGCGAGGTGCCAGGGAGGGAAAGTAACCAATTTAAGCTATGGGTAGGAAGAACTGGAAAAGCGTTGACATGTCTGGGATTGAGCAGGGGTTTAGAGTTATCGTGACTTCGAAATTATCCTCTGCACCCATGTCTGCCGTACCACTTTAGGCCACAGATAGATGTGCTGAATTGTTTTAATTATTGGCAATTAGGAGCTCTGTGCTTGATGACATATAAAGAAGAATCCCACATGGAAGATGATGAGCAGATGGAGCTGGGACCAATGGCCTGGCATCCCATATGGAGCGGGCCACCTATGTATAGGGTCACACCAAACAGCAATGTGGATTTATAACCTTTGTGATGTACGTCAGCTGTGACGCTTTTTAACTTCAAAAATTAATGCTAATGCTAATTTTGTCATAGCGCCCTGTGACAGCAGAGTTCTTTGCTATCGCGTACTTGTTAAACCTATTTCTCCTTGCAAGAGGTGTGCTGGGCCTTTTTCCCTAGTGGGTTGTATTTTTTCTGTTGTGAGCATTGAGGGGCTTCTCTACACTTGTTTTAAAAGAGTTTCCGTTGAAAGTCTGCAGTTTGCTTGTGCACTTTTGGCTGATCTGAATTCCAGCAGTTTCTTTTCATTTTTTGTTATAGTGCTTCCCCTCCTCAAACCCCACTCTCTAACCCCAGGGCTCAAGTCGAGGGACCGTGCGGGTGGACGGCATCCGCCCAATTTCTTGAAAGGGTGGCCGCTGTCCCCCTGTATTTTTACAGAAATAAAAAAAAATGTTTTTCTACACACACCTTAAAGTGTGCAGCTACGTGGCCTGGACTCAAGCCCGGGTCATGCAGTTGAAGGGCAACACACTTAGCCACAAGACCAGATGAAGTCTGTATCGAAGCACCATTCAATGTCTCCTATGGTCACTTATTGGGACATCACTTCCCAATGCGTGTGTCACAGCCCCCTCACTTTTTTATTCAGGACTGAAGCCCTGCCCTACTCCCTGATTCCCAAACCACCCACTTACCTACCTCTGCATGAACAGATACATATATATGTAATTAGTCTATACAATCATAAATGTGCACACAAGCCAGTCTCCCTTAATCTCAATTGTTTTTCCATCAATGATTGTGGATTTTCATTAATCTTTTCTAAACTGGATTACCTTTTTTGCAGTTATTTTCTTAAATATGGGTCGTCATCTGTCAGGCTGTCTCCTATACTCTGGATAGTCTGTCATCAGACAGGCTTGCTTATTCTAGATTGTCTCCAATCCCCTGTTGACCTTTGATCTGCATTGATAGCCATCACCCCTCCTTCAACCTCCACTGTGTTTACTGTTTTTCAAAATACCCTTTCCTTCATATTTTCAAATCACCTCAGCACGATTGAGATGTCACCAGCAGTGGATTGGCTGGGTGATGATTTCGAGATAGACTATTGTTGAATTAAATCATAACCGATGAAATGGACACAGCGCTCATGACTGGTAACCATATATCAGGGTCCTAAAAGGCTGCAAAGGGGTCCAGCAACAGGAGGATGAACCACTAAGGCTACACCAGAGGCCAAGTGCTTTGTGCATTTTCCTAAAAGTCCATGGTGTCCTTATTGAACCACAGTGCACCTGTTACTCCCTTTTCCTGCTTCACTGCAGTGGTGGACACACACCCCATAATCCACCTAGCAGGTGAGGCCCACTAGACCGAAGAATCTGCCATATCCATTTTATTTAAATTGCCACGTGTGGGCTTTCCCATGACCCTCTATTTCCCTGTCCTCACTCTGTTTGCTTTCCTCCTTGTTCCCGCTCACCCGACTCCCTGATTGGCCACAGGGCCATCCAGGAAGCTTTATATTTAAACACCTTTACTGAGGCTGACCCTCTCCTTTTCCTGTTTCACTGCAGCAGCGGGCTTATGCCCACACCATCACCTGGCAGGTGAGGACCACTAGACCGGAGAAGCCGCCATCTCAGTTTTATTTATTTAATTTGAACTGTGTGTGCCTTCCCTTGACCCCCTCTTTCCCCGTCCTCGTTCCATTTGCCTTCCCTCCCTGATCCCGCCCACCCCGCTCCCAAATGTGCCGCATGGCCCTCCAGGAAGCTCTCATAGCTGGGAGCACAGGGCAGCCTTGCCCGGGCTGCCAGCAAAAGACAACAGCCTCGGGCAGCTCCCTCCTGGACAGCCCCTGCTCCCTGTTTGACCCTGTTCTCCCGTGACATCTGCTACTACAACCAGGTAAGGTGGTAGGGATGGGGCACACAGCCATTACTGTATTACTGTGTTCCAGAAAACCCCAGCACTTGTATATACTACAAATACCCAAACCTAACATGTACCCCACTGTATGCTAGAATTGCCACTATCCTGTACCTAGCTGTGTTGCCTGGCTAACCGGAGGGTCAAACTCTGCTGTGCCTGATCTTCCACTCTAGGTAAATCAGGGAGAGTTTTCTTAAACATAGCTACTCCTTAATCTAGGTGAACTGCTTTAGAATATAGGCGACTCCCACAAAACGTAGACTTTTGCACACAGGTTTGAATTCACAGTTAGCTTCTGGTAATTACAGGTGAGGTATCGCAACACGGCTTCTGTTTCATCTAGGTTATCCCTCTACTAGCCACTGCTAGATCTGAGCGTATCCCACATCATAGACACAGTGTTGTTTGAGTTCTGGTAGACTTTAGGTTACTGCATAGGCTTTAATACTAGCTGCATTTCCAGGTCCTTTGTTACTCTGAATCTAGCTGCATTTTGGGTACTGTTCATGTTTTGAATCTACCTGCATTTTTTTTCAGGCCCTTTACTACTTTGAATGCAGCTGCATTTTCAGGAGGCTGTGTTCATGTTTTGATGTACATGTTTGAATCTAGCTGTATTTTCAGGCACTGTCCACGTTCTGAATCTAGCTGTATTTTTCAGGCACTGTTCATGTTTTGAATATAGCTGTATTTTTCAGGCACCGTTCACGTTTTGAATATAGCTGTATTTTTCAGTTCATGTTTTGAACCTAGCTGCATTTTCAGGCCCTTTCCTACTCTGAATCTAGCTGCGTTTTCCAGGCACTGTTCATGTTTTGAATGTAGCTGTATTTTTCAGGCACTGCTCACATTTAATTTATTTATTAAGTTGTTTTTCAGTTCATAAAACTTTACAACTTTTACATTCGTACATACTATCTCAAGATTAATTAATTGTATAAAACTAGAAAAAGAAATAAAAACTCAATCATTCATACAGTAATACATAATATAAAACAGTTATCCATACAGTACTTAAAAGGCTACTGAACATTTCCTTAGTGCATTATTACATGTCAATAGCCATTATATATTAAAAGCTTTCAATATTTCTAGGCGGAATTGTTTTCCATACTCTATATAAAGCAATATAACCAGCCTCAGATTGTATATTTAAACACCATCTCCAAAATTCCTCTGATTGTACATAATTCATATTATGGACGAATCAACCATAATACAACATATAATGATATTGTCTTTCAGGACATAAAGTTAATACGTGCCTAACAGTTTCTAATTCATTAACGTTTAGACACATACGGCAGTATCTATCTTTTACCGATATCTTCCATTGGTTACCGAAGGTTGATTTCACCGGAAGTTGGTTGGTTCGCATTAATAATCTAAATTTCCGTACCAACAGGTCTGGGCAACGTATTAAGTATCTTTGAGGTTTATAGTACTCATACACAATCCATTCAATATATTTAAAATTTTTCAATTCGTACATACGGATAAAGTTCCTCTCCCAGTCGATTCTCTATGCTTTGGATTTAAACGCTTTTTTAATAACTGGAAAAACGCCACACCAATTCATTTTTATCTCCCACTGTAGTTTTTGAAAATATTCACAACAGCTGGTCATATATTTACTCCTCTGTGTAGGGATGTCAATTTTAACAGTATTTGTATCGATGAATTGAGAAGGCCACGTTATTGCCTCACAATGGATCCTAAAAACTGCATGCCAAGTTCCACCCTAATATATTGAATAGGGCACGAACGAGGTAACCCCAGAATGTTTCGCCAAAGTAGACCTTCGATCCTATCAAGGAAGGAAAGGTCAGAAATAGTGATGGCCTCTAAACCATTCACCTAGACCGGAGTAAACCATTGGTGATATAAAGTTAGTATACCTTTTAGTGAGTAACCTGCATATTCTTTAACGAACTTGTACACCATCATGGTCATTTGTTTGGCCCTCCAAATTTTGTTCTCAATTAAATATATGTATCCAATTTTACAATTAAAGAGGACACCGAGATATGTATACACCTCAGTGTATTCTACATTACCCCAAGACACTTCCATTTTTACTCTGTTAACTTTTTTTATTAGTAAACAACATAGCCTGCGTTTTTTGCAGGTTAATGGTCAGACCATGTTCTTTCACAAAACAGCCAAGTTCTTCCAGCATCGCCTTCATACCAACAATAGAGTGATCAATTAACACCAAATCGTCTGCATAAAGCATGGCAGATATCAATGCTTTTTCGAATTTTGCAGGACATTTAGCTTTGACAACAAGGCGTCTAATAAGGTCAGCTAAATAAAGGTTGAATAAGAGGGCAGCCAGCAGACAGCCTTGTTTGACTCCTCTATTCACACTAATCGGTAGTGTCAGACTGCCCTCATTATCAAGGCTAATTTGTACACTGTTATTTTCATGTAGATTAAAAAGAATGTCAATGAGCCAACTGGGGCATGCAAGGTTCGTTAATATTTCCCACAATTTGGCACGATCAACACTGTCAAATGCTGACCTAAAATCAACAAAAATTACATAAACAGAGGGGCCTTTACCAGATTTTGCATTAATGGTTATGTCATCCAAGACCCGAATGTTATAGGTTGTACTAGTGCTGTGTCGAAACCCATTTTGAAAAGGGTGCAACAGATGGTTAGTTAGAGCCCAGTCATTAATATGTTCCAAAACAATTGCAGTAAAAACTTTACTAGTGGAGTCTAAGATCGACAACAACCTGTAATTCTGAGCGAGGGCTCTATTACCCGCTTTGTACACCGGAATAAGAATAGCTTTCTTCCATGAATCCGGAATGCATCGCTCCCGACATATACTAGTAAACAACCTAAACAACACTTTGCTCCATATGGATGGATCGTATTTCATTACTATGGTGGCAAGTCCATTAGGTCCAGGGGCACGGGATTTATTCAGATTGACAATAATGGACTTTATCGTTTTAATTGAAAATGTAAGTGGCCATGCACTACAATTAGGTCTAGGAAAGATCTCATCTATTCTCTTGTACATGGTTCTATCAATATAGGCATTCCACATGTTCTCTCCTATGGAATTCAGTATACAAGCCTTATGCTCGTTTCTTACATTATTCAGGATTTTCCACACAGCATTGGTTTCATTCCGTTGGAGAGTATTAAACATGGTCTGCCATTTAGTGTTTAATTTAGACCATTTTCTCTGCTTACACCAATTCGTAAAAGCATTTTTCAACTTCTTTTTTTCATTATGATCTCATTGGAGCCCATGTTAGCTTTTGTCAATTTACGCAAAAAACGTCGATACTTACGCTTAACAACCAGCAGCTCCCCATCAAAGGAGCGATTAAACCTATTATCTTTACTGATTTTAGGGATGCCTTTAACAGAACCAACAGCATCCGTAATAGTTTTTATCATACTCTCAATCTCATTTCCACTAAGATAGTAGGCATACTCGTTTATTAACTCAGAGAGTCCATGTAATGTGAATGACAGTATCTTGCATTTCTTTTATATTCCACTTAATATGTGTACCTCTTTGATTAGTAAAAATGTTCCCAGTGCCACTCATTATCTTGGAATCCATGTCTAGTTCCAATTTAGCACACAACATGGCATGATCGCTATTTTTATTATCTACGATTTCAAAGTCACGCACAATATTGAGCAATTTGGTGTTACCCCATAAGTAGTCAATTGTGGAAAACCTCTTACCACAAGACCACGTGTATTTCCCAGGGGTATCACTGACTGTTCTCCCATTTAGGAAACTAAAGCCCCATTCATTCATGTATCTTTTCCATACTCTCCCTTGTGCATTGGGCTTAGTACTCATTAACATATTATTGGATGCCAAATTATTAAACTTGGCTTTCATGTTCATGATACCACATTGTGCATTCATATCTCCCCCTATAAGAATCAATGAATTGTTGGGATAAAACAACCAACTAGTGATCAATTCATCAATGGTATCAAAGATAGCCATAGTTTTACTACCACCAGGAGGGTCATAAACATTGATGATCAACATTTTGACAAAGTGTAATTTTTGTTTCAAGCTAATAACAACTGCAAGGACATTGTCGTTTATTTCTGAGGGCATGAGGGGTTCAGAGTCAAAATCATGACTGGCTCCAATAATAAGGCCACCAAAAGGCCTTCCCATGGGACCCTTTTTTGCATGGTTGTATTTTGAATGTAGCTGTATTTTTCATGCACTGATCATGATTGAATCTAGCTGCATTTTTCAGGCACTGTTTGCGTTTTCAATCTTGCTGCATTGTTTCAGGCACTGCTCATGTTTTGAATTCCAGCTGCTTTGCAGGCCCTAGTGTATGCTAGTATTGCACTACGCTGTATCTAGTTAGCTGGAGGATCAAACTCTGATGCGCCTGATCTTCCACTCTAGGCAAATAAGGGCAAGTTTTCTGAAACATACCTTCTCCTTAATGTAGGTGAACTGCTGGAGCAGTGCCACTTTAGAACATAGGCGATTCCCACAATACGTAGACTTTTGCACACAGGTTTGAATTCACAGTTAGCTTCTGGTAATTTCAGGTGAGGTATCGCAACACGGCTTCTGTTTCATCTAGGTTATCCCTCTACTAGCCACTGCTGGATCTGAGCGTATCCCACATCATAGACACAGTGTTGATTGAGTCCCGGTAGACTTTAGGTTACTGCAAGGGCTTTAATTCTAGCTGCATTTCCAAGCCCATTCTTACTCTGAATCTGGCTGCATTTCAGGCACTGTCCACGTTTTGAATTTAGCTGTATTTTTCAGTTCATATTTTGAATCTAGCTGCATTTTCAGGCCTTTTCCCACTCTGAATCTAGCTGTATTTTCCAGGCACTGTTCATGTTTTGAAACTAGCTGTATTTTTCAGGCACTGTTCATGTTTAAACCTAGTTCCATTTTTCAGGCACTGTTTACGTTTTGAATATAGCTGCATTTTCAGGCACTGTTCATGTTTTCAATCTAGCTGCATTTTCCAGACACTGTTCATGTTTTCAATCTAGCTGCATTTTCCAGACACTGTTCATGTTTTCAATCTAGCTGTATTTTCCAGGCACTGTTCATGTTTAAACCTAGTTGCATTTTTCAGGCACTGTTTACGTTTTGAATATAGCTGTATTTTCATGCACTGTTCATGTTTCAAATTCTAGCTGCTTTCAAGGCCCTTCTCATAATTCTAGCTGTATTGAGTACCACATCTGATGCAAACCCATAGCAATACTCATACAGCCACAGTTCCACTCATTCGTACCCCCCCATCCATGAACTCTACCACCCCCCTGAAAGCGCATCTCAGCGGCCTCCCTCAGGCCCTCTACAGGCCTTAGTACACACACACACAGAACCCCTGCCACCAGGCGTCTCCCCCACCATCTGAAGCTCTCAGGCAGCATCCTTTCACCATGTCTCATACATCCCAGAATAGAGGTGCACGCTAGACTTCCAGAAACCTGACCATTGGCCCCTCTGCCACTTTACCTCCCCCCTCCATCATCCTCCACTCCTCTCCCTACATACCTACATGCACACCCCTCACCCTACTCTACCCAACGCTCCTCCTCTCTCCACCTTAAACCTAGCTCCCGTCCTCCCCAACTCACTTTTCTCATCCCCAAGCATGTCTCACACATCCCAGAATAGAGGTACACGCTGGTGTTCTAAAAACCAGACCATCTACCATTTCTGTTACTATGCCCTCCCCCCTCCATCACCCTCCCTCTCCTAACACACATACATACCCACCCCTTGCCCCCCTCCACCCCACTCTACCAGACACTCCTCCTTACAAACTCCTCTGATCTTCCCTAACTCTCATTTCCTTTCCCAAAGCATAGCTCGGGCCACCCTGGCTAACACGCTGCATTCAACAGTCCCTCCTACATGGACATACCCACACACTATTAGCTCCCAGACACCCCCCTAAACACAAAGGCCATATCCACTTCAGGACATTGCACCCTCAATCCTCACCTCAGCTATGACCATGACCCCTTCATGCTCCCCTCCCATACATTGTGTTGTTCTCCCCTCCAACTCCCAACCCTGTCCAATTGCTCTTCACCTCCCCTCCAAAATCTCCCAAACCTGCCACCTTCAACCCACCCCACCCCTCTCAGAACCTCACCTCTCCCCCCTTTCTGTTTCTCCCTACAGCCTTCTCACCTATCCCCCACAGCTCCCCCTCTTCATCCGCTCCCCTCCAATCATACACAAGCACACACCCAACCCCTCTCAGATAGACCTCCTACCTAGCCCCCCTCACATTCCCCTACAGCCAATCCTCCTCTAACTCCAACACCTAAACTCCCTCACTAACCTTGCCTGCTCTCTTGCATCCTCATCAATGCCAGATCTGTCTACAAAAACAAAGACATAATTTTTTAGCTTAGTCTCTGATAGGAATCCAGACATCCTCTTCATCACTGAAACCTGGTTCTCCAATGACTACTAACCTGTTGCACATGAGCTCCCCTCCCCAGGCTACTCCTTGACCGTGCACAGTAGGTCCAGCAGAGACGAAGGATTAGCCATCCTTTACAAACAACACATCTCAGTCTTACACAATGAGAAAAACCATGCAGCACCAATTGTGAATCCCACTCTTTTACAGACCTCCTGGCTACAATAGAAACTTTGCAGACTCCCTTAGAGACTCCCTATTAGCCATTCTGATACCGTACCCATCCTTCACCACATTAGGAGACTTCAACATCTGGTTTGACGCTCCCTCCAACCCTATGACCCGTCCACTCTTCGATAACATGGAAGCTCTCAACATGACCCAACTGATATCACACCGCACGCACATAGCAGGACACACCCATGACACTTTATGCAGCTCTGCCAACTTGATCTCCACCCTGCCTCTGCGCTCTCTAATTTGGATCGATCACTCTGCCAGCTTCTTCTCTCTCTTGACCTCCTCCCCCTAACCCCAGTCTCAACAGCCCCACCTCTCCTGTGTGACAAACCTAAAGGTGTGTCTCCCCAACTAGTCCCCAGGGATCTGTCATCCAGGTGGCCAGGACACGGCCATCGCTATTGGATCCAGTTCCTGGGGTGGACCAGTGAGGGAGGATCACCTGGATGGGGGGTTCTCGGGAGTGGAAATGGCACACCGACAGGTGAGACACAGCATCCCCCTTTTTCTAACACCTTTTCGCCATCCTACCATGTAGGATATTCAGAAACACTGCTCCCCTTTTTCCACATGAACACTTTCGCACACCACGAAAGACAACGGAATAACACAATAGCCGTTTACCTGACATGTCCCAATACAAGGGTCAGGCAAAGTTAGGCAATTGACCAGAATCACACACACCTGACGGCCCTTTCCCTTCCCCACAAGGATAAAAGGTGGAGCACAAGAGCACAGTAAGAGCAAGGCAGACCGCCCAACGACTCAGCTATCAAAGTACGGCAGTTCAAGAGGAGGAGAAAGGTAGCGAGAACCAATAGAGTGACAAGGAGAGAAGTGACCTTGCCCTTTCAGACCCAAGCACTCGAAGCCTCTGTGGAAGGAATCATAAGACCACAAACAATAGCCAGCGTTTATTGCAGCAGATGTCAACCGTACACAGGGCCCTCCTCCACTGATAACCAAGCCAGGGAGAGACACTTGCCACCGTGGTACCGTCCTTGACTCCAGAGATAAGAAAAGCCAAGCAGTTCATCACAGCCGATGAGTCGAAGGGAAAGCCAATAAGAAACCGAACTGTGATGAACAAAAGTAGCAAACGGCTAACTGAAGAAAAGTATGAAGAACTGTTAATATGAGAGGGGAAAACCAGCTGCAGAGGAGTCCAGCACCACGTGGGTGCTCACTCGACAAATGCTGGGCGATTTCCCTATTGTTGAAACTACGGTTACTAGAAGGCCTTGGGAACGTGGCGAGAAAGGGGTCACAGTGGTCATTCAGGGGTCTAGCTAAATCCTCTGTACAGTCGAAAGTCTTTGACCGGCAGAAGATTGTAAAGCTAAGGGAAGTGAATCCCGCATCATAAGAAAGTAGAAGAAAAGGTGTGATTGATAAAAATTGGCAAGATTGAACCTGACGGATGGGTGCCGAGGGGAAGGGGCAAAGCCTAAAGTCCTGATTAACATTGTGTTGACACGAGTGAACCCAGCAGAGGGAGGTCCACAGTGAACTGTTTAAAAAGACATCAAGACTCATGAAATTGTTTCGAGGAAAAGCCGTAGTCAACCCAACAGAGGGAGGCTGATATTTTAGAGAGGTCTGAGCCCGTAAGTGGGGGACCCAGTGGTGAAAAGTCATCACGCAATGTACATTTGGAAAGGAACTTTTTATTTGTTATTTTAGAATACAACAGGCCCACGAAGGCAAGAGACTTTTAAGAGAAAAGAGACTTGACCATCGATGCTCACGATAGCTGAAGCTGGAACTGTTGTCTGATGCTGAGAAAGCTTGAGCGTGTGCTGTGCTCAGCAGTCCCGCCTTGTCCTGTGCTCAAAACGCAGGGAACGGAGACCCCCGGCTACCACATCCTGACTTATCATTTGTGAACACTTCTTTATTTTTGTGAACCTTATCCTACACTCTTTTTGTATTTAGTTTGTAAGGTTTGGCAAGCGTTTTTTTTAATATAGGCCCTTTTATTTGACAAGACGCAACTAGGACTGCTTTATTATTATTTGATGGTCGTAGCTTGCTTCCATCTTAGATTTAGTTTTAGATTAAGCGTTTTTCCAACCTGCACATACAGCTTAATAAACACCCTTGAACTGTGATCACTTGTGTCTGTCTTTAATGTTGCCACCATGAGTTCCTTACACCTGCCTCTCCCTCCCCTGTACCTCTCTGGAAATAGGTAATGATAAATCCCGACCTGGCCGAGTCCCTTCTCTGCTCCCTCCCAGCCTTCACACTCCACAGAGGACCGCCCTCTATTGACCTTTTTGACCATTAAGATCAAAGATAGTGCGTGACAGCCCCAACAACAAAATTGGTTCACACCTGAATTATGCACCATGAAAAAACCTAAAAGACAGGCTGAGCGAGTATGGGCAAAGAATAGAAACACAGAGAATAGGAACGTACGGAAATGTCTGGAGAAGGCATATAAAACTAACATTTCTGAAACCAAGAAACATCTCTGCAATGATCAAATTGAGAATGCAAGAAATAGTACCAGACAACCTTTTGAAATATCGGAAGTGGGAAAAACCAGCAGCCCTATACCTTAGCTTCAATTGGAGAAAGCAGATTGCAACAAAGTACAAAAAGCCTTTCAGAATAAAGTACAGTCAGCTCACAATAAAATTAAAAATAATAGAGGGAAACAATGTGAACAAAGCCTAGCAAACGCTCAAGGGGAAGCAAATTCACCTCCAGGCTTCTCTTTTAAAACCATCACTATCGAAGAAATGACAACAATTCTAGCAAACATTAGGCCTATGTCTTGCCCAAGAGAACTCTTACCTACTAAGATCATACTGAAGGAGAGCAGCATTTTTGCTCCTTTCATTACCATGTTTGCCAAGGCCTCATTTTTACATATAAATGTGCTCATAGCAATTAAGGAAGTAGCGGTAACTCCGCTTGTGAAGAAGCCTGTTCCTAGTCCCAGTGATCCTACTAACGTAAGGAGCATCACAAATACATCTTTTCTGCTAAAAATCCTGGATAAGGTTGCCACTTTGCAACTACAGGAGCATGTCGAGACAACAAGGGCTTTTGACCCTAAACAATCAGTCTTCAGAAGCAACCACAGGACAGAAAATGCCCTGCTCGACTTGCAGACCCAAATGTTGGAGAGGTTGGATGAAAGCAAGACAAGGCTGCTGATCCTTTTGGATCTGCCCACCGCGTTCGACTTGCTAGATCATCCACGCCTGCTTAAAACACTTGCAACAACGGGAAACTGCTCCAACCACAACATTGAATGGAAAACTCTTTTTTGAGTGAAAGAAGGTCCAAAATCTGCTGGGGCACTGCTTGCTCCAACTCAGCCCCTGTTGATTATGGAGTGCTTCAGGGGCTTGCATTTCTCCAGGTCTCTTTAACATTTATATAACACCTTTATGTGAGCAACTGGAGACAAAAGGCCTCCATTTCACCATCTATGTGGATGATTTTCAACTCATAATGGACCTTAGCAGAGATTATGCTATCGATTCAACTAATCTAAATGACATGTATGCAACCATTAGGCAATGGATGGTAAACAACTGGATGTGCCTCAACTCCTCGAAGACCAGGTCATGATCTTCGGCTCCAAACACGCTAGGGACAATCTAAATCAGGCATATGCAAGTTTCAAGGTTGATGATTGCCTCATCCCAGTGGTTGGAAAAGTAAAAACATTAGGCACAGTTTTGGAGGCATCACTCAAGCCGGATGCGCATGTCAACAATGTCGCAAAAAATTCCTACTACCATGTCAAAGTTCTACATCAAATGAATCCACTCGTCTCACATGAGAACTGCAAGATCTTAATCAGAGCTATACTACTGCCCCAGCTGAATTACTGCAATGCCTGATTTAGTGGAGCCAGCAAGGAAAATATTCATAAACTACAAATTATCCAGAATGAAACTATCATGATAATATACAACATTTCCAGAAAAGAACCCATCACCAATTTCCGGAGGGAGCTACACTGGCTGGCTGCCTGTGGAAAAGAGGATCCAATGCAAAACCTTGTCCTTAACTCATAGATGTGCATATGGCAATTCCCCAGATGATCTTAAGCACGCAGTGACACGATACAACCCGATCAGGACCTTGCGATCTAGTTCAGCAGAGCTCCTTACCATTCCCTGCGTGAAACGAGCCAGAGGAAAGGGCAGATCTTTTCCCCTTAGAGCTGCCAGAGCATGCAATACTCTCCCAGCAAGCATGTGCTCCGAAGAACAATCTACTACGTTCAGAAAAGTTTTAAAACGTTACTCTTTGAGTAATCCCTCCTATTAACCATCTCTCTGTCCCATCCTCCTGCTGAAGTGTCCATGTGTCTATGTGTGCCCTGATGCCTGTGGATTCTGGCGCATTCGAAATAAATAAATGCCCTCACTCCTCTCACACCGATGAGTGCTGCATCCCAGAGGTCAGGACCTAATCCCAAGTGGTACACACCCCCTCTCAAATCCCTTAAAACCCTCAAGCATTGCCTGTAGCGCACTTGGAGGGCCAGCCCCTCGCCTCAAAACAGAACCACTTATGCCAGACAGACCAAGGCCTATAAAATTGGAATTAGGAAAGCCAAAAGATCCTTCTATGGAAATCGAATATCCAACTCCCATAACCCTGGCAGGGAACTCCACAGAATCATCGCAGAATTCAAGTCTCCAAGCTGTTCCACTCCTCCATCCCCCCACTCCCAAACACTCAGTGATGGCCTGTTAGCCCACTTTTACAACATCACTTCATCATCACCAAATTAGCTTCACTCATCTCCCCCTCTTCCCCTCCTCGTCCTGCCTTGGCCCCTCCTCTGCCCACACTGCCGTCCCCTCCTCCTTCACTCCCATTTCTCATCCTGAATACCTGAAACTATTATCCCAAAGCAACCCCTACGGTTCCCCTGGAGATCCCTGTACCCCCACACTCCTTAGGAACATCCGATCCACAACCTGTGCAGGCATTGTTGCACGATCCATAATTAACCATTTTCTTACTTCATGCACCTTTCCTGAGGCTTTCAAAACCTCCCACGACAAGCCTCTTCTTAACGAGCCCACCCTGCGCCCCTCCTTCCTTCTCAAATACCTGCTTCATTGCCAAACTCTTAGACCGCACAGCTTACACGCAGCACTGCCTCTGCACAGACTCCAACTACCTTCTCGGCCCTGCTCAATCTGGATTCAGACCCTATCGAGAAACAGAATCCTCCCTCGTCTCCGTTTGCATTACTTGAAAAGAACAGCAGGCTCGGAAGGCCGTGCTGCACTTATCCTCCTTGACCTCTCTGCTTTGTTGGACACTATCGACCATGCCATCCTGATGGATAGACTCCACTCTCTAGGGATCAGAGATTCCGCTCTAAGACGGATCTCCTCATTCCTCTCCAACTGCTCTGAAATGATGTTCCTCCATCACTTCTCCTCCAGTTTCCAAAGGGGAACCACAAGGAGCCTCACTGCCCCCCCCACCCCTGCTTCAATCTCTACCCTAGTCCTCTCTGGCACTCATCCGCTCTCGTAACGTAAAGTGCTACAACTCCCCCCCCCCCGTCCTGACCTTCGCTTCCTGCCTCTTTCAAATCAACCTCTGGATGATGGCTAACCACCTCCTCCTCAACCCTGCTAAAACTGAAATTCTAATCTGCAGTAAAACATCTCTTTCCCCCAACCCACCCCTTGGTCACCCTTCCTAGGAGGCCCGTCTGCAGCATCCGTCTCTGTAATGAACCTGGGATGCACCTTGGACTTGGACCTCTCACTCTCTCATCACATCAACACTGGGTCCAGAAGTTATTTCCACCTACGCATCCTCAGGTGAAAGTTCCCCTATCTCTCCTACCCTCACTGAGTCTCAGCAATACTCTCTATCATCTTCTCCCGCTTGGACTACACTAGCTCCCCTTATCTGGGAGCTCCTGCCTATCAGCTCCGAAAGCTCCAGCAAATCCAAAACACTACATCTAGACTCCTCCTTGTCCTCTTACCCAGGGAACACATCACCCCTACTCTTAGAGTACTACACTGGCTTCCTATAAGCCGGCAGGCGACTTTTTAGGCCATGTGCATCACACACTGCACCCGCCACAAGAATGACCCAGAAATCCTCCAAGACAACCTTACACGCTACCCACCCATCAGAAACCTTAGATCGGGCCCTGCAGTCCTCCTTGTGATCCCCCCTTTCAACTCCACCAGAATTGGAGGATTCTCCTTCTCTGTCCAAGCTCCTATCCTCTGGAACTCTGTTCCACTTAACAACTGCCGTAATAAGAATTACATCTCCTTCAGTAAGGCCCCCTAATCTTGGTTATTCCCTCCAGCAACCTGAAGATCTTCCCTTTCTCACACCTCATGAGTCCGAAGCCTGGTCACAGCCTATGCCTCCACAATATATTCTACAGAGCAAGGTATAGTACAATTCTCGGAGCAGGCTGGACGATTCCGAACACCCAGCAACACCAAAGGCAAAGTTCCTACTGAGCCTCAAGATACGTAGTCAAGCACCACTTCGGTGGACAACAGCCACAGGCACGGCCACCACTTGCACGCATTTGCCTCCAAACACCTGACCAATACATGAAGCACAATGTCTGCCATCAGAATGCAGCTCTGACCGATGCCAGAAATTCGGTCTAGCTGGACACATAACGAGTTCTCCTGCCTCAGAATGCAACTACGACCTATGACAATAATTCGGGTTAGCTGGACACATAACGAGTTCTCCTGCCTCAGAATGCAACTACGACCTACGACAATAATTCGGGTTAGCTGGACACATAACGAGTTCTCCTGCTTCAGAATGCAACTACGACCTATGAAAATAATTTGGGCTAGCTGGACACATAACGAGTCTCTTGCACTTGCATACTCTCCTGATCACCTCCCCGCACTCATCCACATGCCTGAACATCTTGGGTAGCTTTCTGGGGCATGGCCAGCCCACCAACTCCCTATCCTAGCCTAATGCGGACACAAATAATATTTTTTCAGACAATTTCCCAAACATTGGACTTCGGTCACCCTACGGTGTTCACCCCCAAAACGGCTTTGAGGTCATACTAATGGGATAAAGTCGCTATCTAAATGACAAACCACAACTACTACTATATATTTGATACTCGTGAATTTAATTCTGCTGAAATATGGAAAATAATCCAGGAGAAAGATCTCATGTCAGTAAATTGGGGTCTTTCGAAACCAATGCTCTTTGCTCTCTGGGGCAATAGCTACAAATCCACTGTCAAATGATGATACGTGAGACGCCGGCAGCGAGGGGGGGGTCCTGAAGATGCATCACCAGCTGACACTTTGCTAAAGATGATCATGAACGAAATATACCACATCTCCACATTTTAATTCTTTCACTTACATACCTTTGTACAGTTTATACAAAACTTTGATCGTATTATCATGGTCAAACTCAATGTCCACCGACCACAAGAGGCTAAATGGAGAAACCACAAGGAAAAGTGTTAGAACGAGTACAACATTAAGATAAATAAGTGAAAAAAGCTGGCTAACTCAGTGGGAGGAGTGTCCTCTGCAGAGGTCTGCCTGCCACACGCATGCCAGAGTTCTGAATCTGGGCACGGAGGGCTAAGCCATTCCCCCTCCTGCTCCTTTCACTTGTGCTGCTTTTTGAGAATCTGGCCCCTGTCGCTACATGGAAAGTTCCAGTGCTAGCAGTCTGTAGGGCTCAGCTTCCTTCCTCTGCCAAATGGTGCTGTACGCGCCTGCTGTGGGTATGATGTCATGACTGTCCCGTGAGCAGATTGCTCTTTGTGGGAGGCACTTGTCTGAGGCTTGGCTGCTACCCACCACTCTGTATATGCTAACACGAAGATTAAACAAAGCATTGCCTTGTCTGCGTCTCGCGAGTCCTCCGTAGCTCGCATCTTTTTACACCATAGGTAGTGACTTAATAAGATTGATGTTCACCAGACACAGACCAGCTGTGAACCTCTTGGTAGGAAAGCCCAGCTAGGTATATTTAACATATTTACAGTTTATTTAAGGTTCCAGTTACTCTTGAATATATTACAAGAGAGACTACCCACTGGCCATCCTTATGCACCCCAGCTTAGGCCCCCAACTAACACATTAAGAACCTCCACACACCTAGCACTCAGCAACATTCCCAAGATGTCACTCACACACTTGCATGACATGCATAGATGCCCAACTGGGCAAGAAAAACATTCAGCCAGTCACCACACAGCCCCGTCCACTTTTAGTCAGGGAAGATCGAATCAAAATCATTTTAATTATAAATATATCGTGTGTTTTAAAAGTGACATGTCTTTTACGTGATCTCACATCTCAGGGAAAAAATTAGCTATAGAGGAATTCCATGGCTAATCTTTATTCCTGCAAGGTAAGAGAACCTGACTCAAAGCATAGTACCCACTCCTCTTTTTGTGTAGGCACAATGCTGACGATGCTTCAGGAGACTCGTCCTGCACAATCAGGGGCTTTTGCACTTTGATGATGAGGGGGGGGGGGCGACAGGCAGACATTCTTCTCGGCCCACTTGAGCCAGGTAAGAGGGATTACCCTACTTCTATAGTCCCTCAAATTGGTAGGGCAAATACAGAAGGGAGGTGGCTGATAGGCTGTGTGGATTTAAGCCTGGTTCCTCTGACGCGTGTGTACTCTTATGGACAGAACCTGGGAACTAATGACTTCTATAAAGATCTTGGGATGACACCTCATGAGTTGCTCTGCTCCAATACATTCTGGGGTAGTGATGTTCCCACGATTCTCAATCTCAAGTTTGGCAGATGACCCGAAACTAGTCCATCCCAAATGAAAGTGGCTAGGCCCCTCCTGCACACAAAGTACAACAATCCGCTGATGGATGGTGGGTGATTCATGCATACCACCAAGAAGATATAAGCATTCTATGCTGTTGAACACATTGCATCGGTAATGTGTGTGTTTATTTTATTTTTTTACACGCGGGTACCCTTCCTGTAATTCCTTATACTCCTACGTCCTGTCCCCTTTCCTCCATACTTGTAGGATATTCTGTCCTTTGGGACTGGACCGGAGCACTTTTATTTATTTATTTATTTTTAAGCAGGATTCCCACACCTGACCATCGCCCGCCCTCCTGAGCTCTGCCCTGTGCATCACCCTTCAGTCCTTTTTTCTGCATGGTCGGGGTTGTACGCACTAGCATCACAGGGAATATTTTTATTTTTTGTTCACTTGTCCTTCAATCCTGCTCCAGTTCCACGGTCATCTCTTCTTCTGTCTATGCCGGAGAGTCTGTGATTCATGTCCTGTTCATCCTGCAAACGTCGCTTCGTGAGGGCGGATTCCAACTCTCTTTGCCTGGAGTGCTTATGCCTGGAACACCGTTAGGACACGTGCTTCTACTGCGACTCTCTCTCCGTCCGGGCACTCCCAACATTGGCTTGTCAGGTGGGAGGAAGTGTTTCAATGCATTCCTCCTCAGCATTTACAACTCTTCATTGAAGAAAAAAGGAGACAGCTGGTCAGTTCGTCCCTTTTCAGGGCACCCGTCCTGGGGACTCCTTCCCGGGTTCTTCTGGGTCTGGCAGGGGCTCAAGCAGCTCTATTACCAGGGATATTCCTGAGGTGTCCCGCAAGGGAACTAACAGGTGCACCGGAGTAGCCTCCAAGGACCCCTGTAAAAGGGCTGCCAAAACCGGATCTGCAAAATCCGAGGTTCCCCCTTTGGGGCTAAAGTTGGGCCCAGTTCTTCTGGTGCTGTTTTCACCAGGGTCAGCCCTGAGATTTCCACTCCTGGAACTAAGTGTACCGAGTCTCGGCTGGAGGTCCCTTTCAACGTGACTTAATATGCCGGGATCACTCCCGAGGTTCTCCTTCTAGGGGCTATTTCTAAAACCAGCAAGATTGATTTACCCCCTTTCAGGGTACCGGCTCTACTGAGGCTCCCCTATTTGGTATTAACTTAATCAGCAGTCCCTAAGGTGTCCCAGAAACACTCTAGATCTGCTAGCACCAGCCCTGCCGAGATTCCTTGTCACAAGGCTAAAATGGCACATAAGACCCCTGATTCCCCTATGGTGACCACGGCCTCACTTACACCTGAGTCGCAGTTCGCTTCAGGCGTTGACAAAATGACGGTCCAACCCCCGCGGTCCACTGCTGCCATTTTGACTACTTCTCTTGCACCAACGTTCACCATGGCTGGTGCTGAGGGCCCTGTTTATGGGGCAGAGCAGTCTTTTCTATGTTTCATGGACAATAAGAACCCGTTCCAACCTCGATGGATTGGTGTGCTCGGACTCCGCTGCCGCAAACAGCATCGCTCCTGCGTCCGCATCTTTGATCTATGTGCTGGTGGAGGACCATCCTGGCAACCATACTCATTGCATTCCTGGCGGTATGCCCCTTCCAAGCGGCCTCTGCCCACTCCAGCGCCCAAACCCTCATCCGAGGATGCGTTGTTTGGGAAGTTTCAGGTGCTTATGCATTCTGAACCCATGAAGGTGTACTTTAAGGATTTGTTTAAGGAAAAGTATCCTAAACCGCCTGAACCGTCCCCTGCTCCAGCAGTCCCTATGCTGATACTGGTAACGCCACCTCCTCCACCTCTCCCTGTGGGGCCTTCTCCCCCACTGCCTCCTCTGTCTATGCATTCTGAACCCATGAAGGCGTACTTTAAGGATTTGTTTAAGGAAATGTATCCTAAGCCGCCTGAACTACCCCCTGTTCCAGCAGTCCCTATGCTGATTCCAGTAACGCCACCTCCTCAACCTCTCCCTGTGGGGTCTCCTCCCCCACTGCCTCACCTTTCCCCTGTGGAAAAGACTCTGTTGGCCCTGCCCAACACCACTTCAGGACCTGAGGTGCTACGTGCAGCGGATCAGTCATCTGCTCCCGCTTCACTGGATGAGGACCAGACGGACCAGGACAGCGATGACCCGCCCCGCTCTATTAGAGCTTTTCACGACCAGGTGCTGGATATGTTGGCGCTGCTAGACATTCCAATACCTGAGCCCCCATCCACACAGGAGAGGATACGTTCTGGAGCCTTCACCTAATCAGCACAGGAGAGCACTGGCCTATTCCTACTGGGGGACGTTCCTGTCTGAGGCCCGTAAGGTCTGGGAAAAACCTTATACCGGGCAGCACCTAAACAGAAAAATAGATGCTCGCTACAAGCTTCCCGCGTCTGACGACATATCTTTGTCTTCATGCCCGCTCCCCTCATCGACTGTGGTGGTAGCAGCTATGCTCCAGTCAAAGCTTGCCTCCACATCTTCTACTGCAGGGTCCCAGATCCTTTCCAAGGAGGACAACCTTCTGGACGCCACTGGGAAAAGGTATTTTTTAATTCGGCTCTTCAGTTATGTCAGGCTAATACTGAGCTTATCCTGGCCACTGCCAATGTGAAACTTTGGAAAGAGCTAGCTTATTTCCAGGAATGCATTCCTCCGGATAGGCACCAAGACTTGAAGGGTGGCTTATATGGCGGCATGGTTCTGGCACAGGATCTACTTGAGGCTGCGGCCCGTCACGTAGAGACTTCCGCTTGAGGCCTTATGGCTGGGGTTGACATCTCCCGCCAAGCGTGGCTGCATGCTACAAAGTTTTCAAAGGAAGTCCAGGACAAGGTGCTTGACCTCCCTTTCGAGCATAAGGAACTGTTCCATGCCTCCACGGACGCGGAACTTACAAAGACCAAGGCCAGTACTCAAACTGGCAAGTCATTGTTAGTCCTGGTGAAGACACCAGCAAAGGCACCTTACACTCAGAGGTCCGGTTATCAGACAAGGTCCTTCTCTGGCTTCATAGGGTTTCAGGACCGGCGTGCACGCCGCTCTGATGCTCCAACTGGCAGCCCCTGCCGTAAACGGCAACAGCAGGGTGGCCGTTTTTTCTCTCAGCCAACAGCCTCCTCCTCATCAATGGATGGTCTCTCCGTCGATAAAGCACCTTAATGATATTTTCAATCGGTTGCACAAGACTAAGGTGGGAGGATGAATTTCATCTCATCTGAAGGCGTGGCAGACCATCACCGAAGACCGATGGGTGTTGTCAGTCGTTCGGGCGGGCTTCGCTTGCCCCTCTCCTCTACCCCACCTTCACACCCTCCTCTCCTGCGGATTGCATCACCCTCCCTCAGAGCCGCGGTACAGAAGCTTCTAGACCTCAGAGCAGTGGAACGTGTTCCCTTTGGGGAACAAGGGGAGGGGTATTACTCCCGTCTGTTTACAGTGCCCAAACCCAACCAGGCGGGCCTGCACACTATCCTCGACCTCTCCAAGTTCAATCTCTTCCTACCCCAAGAGAGATTCAAGATGATAACGCCCTGCCAGATAAAGTCCTCTCTCCTCTCCAGAAGGGCGATTGGCTCAGCGTGGTGGACCTTCAGGATGCATAAATGCATATTCTGATCTGGAATCCACATCGAAAATATCTGCGGTTTTCCATGGGAACGGATCACTTCCAGTATCGTGGGCTTCCGTTTGGTCTCAGCTTAGCACTGTGTGTCTTTAAGAAGATGATATCGGTCATTGCGGCATTCCTCAGACTGCAGGGGATTCATGTATCATTATTTGGATGATTGGCTTCTGCACAGTCCTTGCCCACAAACCTCCTTGACCAATCTTCAGTCACTTTTTCAGCTCTTGTTTCAGCTTGGTCTGTCAGTGAACTGGCAGAAAACTTCGATGATGGTCTCTCAAGACCTGACTTTCTGAGTTTCCGTTGGGACACCATCAGTACCAGAGCCTTCCTGATGGAGGACAGGATTGCAGACCTTTCAGCCACGTGTCACCTCTTCCTGCAGTCCTCCCATATGTCAGCCTGGTGGTTCTAGAGGCTTCTGGGCCTCATGGCCTCTTGTGTGTCAACTCTACCTCTTGCACGCCTGAAAATGAGACGCACTCAGCTTGCTCTTCAGAGCTGCTGGTCCCAGACTACGGATCCAGATTCCAAGATGATTCCGGTCCCGTCCTGCATGACGATGGATCTTCAATGGTGGTCATCCGCCAACAACCTCTCAGTGAGAACCTCCTTCGAGGAGCCCTGCCCACAAGTAACAGTTACCACAGACACCTCCCTCTTGCAGTGGGGTGCTACGCTGCTTCACCTCGAGGTGACCGACTTGTGGACGCCCCAAGAAAGGCACTTCCATATCAATTACCTGTAGCTCCTGGCAAGTTGTCTGGCGCTCAAGGCATTTCAGCCCTCGATCACCAACAGAGTGGTGCGAATACGCACAGACAATTCCGTGGTGATGTTTTACATCAACAAGCAGGGGGCACCAAGTCTCCCCTCCTGGTGGACCGGTCTATCCAAATCTGGGATTGGGCTATCCAGCACAATGTGTGGCTCCAAGCTGTGCACATCCCGGGCCACATCAATGTAACTGCAGACTCGCTCAGCCGTCAATCTACTGCAAGCTATGAATGGAGGTTGAACACCGATGTTCCCACCGAGATCTTCCAGCAATGGGGCACCCCAGAGGTGGACTTCTTTGCGACATCATTGAACATGAAACCTCCTCTTTATGCTTGCAGGGATGGGCTCGGAGTGTCCTCCTGGGAGACGTCCTCGAGATTCTGTGTGACAACATGAGTGCGTATGCTTTCCCTCCTCTGCCACTAATACATCAGTCACTTTGGAAGCTCAGGAGTGCATCCAACTGCACTCTCCTTTTCATAGCGCTGTGGTTCTGGTTTTCAGACCTGAAGCACCTGTCGAGGTTCTCTCAGGTCAGGCTACCACAGATACCCGACCTTCTTCACCAAAGCAATCACCAGTTGTGCCACCCCGCCCCACAATCACGCAGCTTGCGGGCCTGGTGCCTGAGTTCCGATCATTAGCGCAGTTCAACCTCTCCGAGGACAACATACAAATAATACAAGTGGCACGAAAGCCCTCTAGGAGAGTGCCATACAGGAGCAAATGTCTCAGTTTTTGTTACTGGTGGTGTTTGGCCAAGAGCCTTGACTCCAGACAGGCATCTATTGACACTGTTTTGTATTTCATATTGGACCTTGCAGCCGCTAGCATACACGTCTTGTCTTGCAGGACTTATTTGTCCTCTATTGCGGCTCACTTGTCCATGGACAGCTGCTCTTTTTCACTGACTAACCCTGTCATCAAGAGACACTTTGCGAGTCTTCATTTGTTTCTGCCGGTCCAGACTCCTTATCCCAAATGGGATCTGAATGTAGTCCTCACTGCTTTATGCCATAAGCCTTCTGAGCCCATGGCCACTACCGATCTTAAGTACCTTTCTTGGTAGGTTGCTTTCCTGATTGTGGTAACATCAGCAAGGTGAGTAAGCGTGCTCCAAGCTCTTTCTATGGAATATCTGTTCCTTACTTTCCACAAGGATAAGGTTGTGCTTCACACTCATCCTTCCTTTCTTCCTAAAATGGTTACAGAGTTTCATTTGAACCAGTCAATCTCTTTACCAGTCTTCTGCCCGAAACCGGCTTCTGATGCTGAGAGAGTTTTGCACAATCTTGACGTTAGGAGAGCTCTGAAGTTCTATCTTGATAGCACTAGTGCACTCAGAAGCTCGTCACAACTCTTTGTCACGTTTGGCGACCCAAAATGAAAACCAGCCTCAAAAGCATAAATTTCCCACTGGGTTGCTTCATGTATTTCTGAGGCCTACAACATTCAGGGCCACCAAAGGGCATCCATGCACATCTGGTCCGTGGCAAAGCAGCTGCTATTCCTTCCCAAAAGTACATCCCTTGGCAGTCCATTGCCAAGGCGACTACGTGGGCCTCCCCATCGGCTTTTTGCAAACATTACTGTCTCGACCTGAGCTCCCGGACTGATGCCCAATTTGGCCAGGCAGCTCTCAAGAATTCATTTCAATAAGGTTTTTTTCCATACACCCGTAATACCTATTGTATGGAATCTCCCACAAGTATGGAGGAAAGGGGACATGACATAGGAGTATGACAGTTACTCACCGTAGTGACTACCTTAGTCTTAGTCCATAGTCCCCTTTCCTCTATACGCCCGCCGTCCCCTCTAAGAAGTATCCTCAATTATTGCTAAATGATCCTGGACCTGGCGATAGAAAAGGACTGAAGGACGACGCACGGGTGGAGTTTAGGAGGGCAGAGGGCAGAGCTATGGTCACGTGCGGTAGCTCTGCGTAAAAAGGACAGAAAATCCTATTTTTGATGCTTTAAAAGTGCTCCGGTCCCATCCCAAAGGATGGAATGTGCCACAAGTATGGAGGAAAGGGGACTATAGACTAGGTGCAAGGTAGTCACTACAGTTAGTAACTTTGACATCCCCCCCACCCCCCCCTGTATCTAAACCCCTGCCCTTCTGCCCTGTACTTCCCCTCCAACTAAGAGGGGGAAAGGCAATGCCTCTGGCGGAGTCTTTACTAATGTAATTCACATGCTGGCATTTTGACACCTTAAACAATACATCATCCGAGTCTGATTTTGTTTTTTTAGACAATGGAGAGCCAACTCTTAACATGCCTAAAACATGCCTAAAACAGAACAAATCTAGGTTCTCTTTTTGACCATTGCAATGCATCAATCTATCTGGCATTGCAGGGGGCGTCGCGGGTTAGCCACCTCGCAGATTCAAAACATATGCATTCACTGACTTAGCATTTAATGCTTACTCTGGAAAGTCCTGGTGAGTCCTTTTGAGCTTTTTTGAGAGGAAGTAAATTGCAACTTCCTTGGCTTATGCCTGGGTTATTCACCTCTCCAAGAAGGAAGGAACCACAACACATTTGAGGTTCAAATTAAACCCTTACAAATATCATATATACTTCCTTTCTGCAATCGAGACATATGACCCATCTTCACATATCCACATGCATGCAAGCTATCACATACACTCCTGTTCCCCTCCCACATCGCCCCCCCCTACAATGGTCGGTTTCTCTTTTACCTGCTTTCCCATCCTATTATCTTCTCCCCACTCCTTTTCTTCTGCTGACTATGGGCTAGATACATTGGGTTGGGGCACAACATGCCAACTTTCCCATAAAACGCCACCGGGTGATTTGGTGCAGTATACAAGCCTTGTAACGTAGCATAACGTCACATACGAAGAGGTGAGAAAGAGCGATTTCTTGGGTCGGGTTAAGTGGAGACTAGGTGATTACAAGTGGGCCTGTGAGAGGAAAACTGATTCAAGTGTCGAGAAGGTGGCTGCTGGACACAGTGGCGTATCCACCGGGAGGTGCAGGGGGGGCAAACCGCCCACTCCCCCAGTCCTCCACAGAGTCAAAAATCGGGACATCTTCGAGCTGACGGGGACATTTGTGCGTAACTGCTGCCTTGTCTGGAAGTGCTCATGCTGGGCAGCACAGTTTTCACACTTTTTATCTACAGTTTAACTTAATGGATGCCCCGTCCCATCCCATTTCGAGCCTTTGTTGAAGGGAGGTCTTCCCTTTCAGGGCTTCCATAAGCAGGACAATGAGCACCTTAGCAATTCAGTCATTTCTGTAGTTAGCAGGGCCTTTCTAAGGCATACGTGTTTAGTCAATTGGCAAAGTGATGGGGCATTTCCAAATAAAACAGACCCCTCCTCCCCTCCAGTCACCTACCAGATCTGTCTGCTACCAAGATAATTAAAGTGAGTCATAGAATAGAACTCCTTTTAAAGATCAAATATATACAGTTCAAGGAGATAGCACGTTTTGCAATGTCATGTGTGAAATGACACAATTTCTGGCTTTTAGACCCACAGTAAAGAAAAATTGTATGTTGAAAAAAATGTTGCATGTATTTTTGGGTGAATGTTTGTGTACATGTGTGTATGCGTGTGCAAGTCTGGCCCAAAGGTTCCGTTTGCGGGCACTGCGAGTGGCATGATGCAGTACTAAGGTCAGCGTGGGCATATTTTACTACAGATTGCAAGACTTTATTTGGGCACTAACAACATGGAAGGTGCACAGCGCAAGTATATGTTGTTGAGACCGGCCCTTTTTTGGGACTCCAGCAGCAAGAAAATGTGCTTTGCAGTCACAATGCTGGCAGCCTCATTACTTTCTTCGGACAGAAAAGCCATCAAAGGGCGACAGACCTGGTTTGTGGATAACTTGCTTCAAAGTCGGGGAATGCTGCCATGTATTGGGGGGAGAGAGGCCTCCTGATTTTATTTTGGGGACAGACCGCATCAACACACATTACAAAATATTCCTTTATTTATTTATTTATTGGGTATTTATAATGCGCCTATACAGCAAATGGTATTCCAACGTGCAACAAGACAGCAGGGGGACAGGGAAGAAAAACAAAAACAGTCCTACTAGCCCTTGCATCATTCGGAATGTGCACGTGCAGTAACAAGAAATACAAGGGAGGGGTACTGGTGGTGACCTGGCATCTATTAGAGTGTTTCATGTGTCCCCTCCAGTGTACATTCTACATTGTTACCCATTTCTTCAAATGTTTTTGCTGCGAAATGCACGATTTCAACCCATTATTTAAAAAAATGTCTAAGGGGCTAAAATCTTACAGCACGTGCAATCACTCGGTCGAATTCAGGAAAGTCATTGATACCCTTTCATTTTACAAATTCACCAGCTGCAACTGCTCTAGATGTAGTGGTTTTGTTGGCGCGGCCATGGATGCCCTTTAAGATGGGTAGTTGGGTCTTGCTGCCTTCTCTAAACACACATCTGAAGAACCCGTTTTCCCCACTCAAGAAAAAACTGGACTTTTTCTATAGTTCACGCCCCCCTCACTCCTGCCACGCTGCATACTCCCCAGCTGGACACCTTGGATAAAAAGGGGTAATCTGAGTTGGTTGTTCGTCGGGCTCCTTCAGCGCGAGAATTGGACATTGCATGCTGAAGCATTAGATAGAGAAGATGGCTCTGGCCAGGACGCAGGGAATCAGCTGTACGTTTGCTAGGATCTGCAGCAAAGCAGCTACTTCCAGCACTACTAAATCTCTAACATAGAGGGCGTCTTATGTTTGTGAGGTGATATGGCTGGGATATGCCATTGTGGGAAAGATGGCCCGAGGGTTGACTTTTACAAAGAATTACCTGAGCTGTTCATACCACAGCTTCTCAGGCTTAGAGCCTGATTCATGGAAGTGTTTTATAATGGCGCAATCCCACAGGAAAACGTTCTATGAATCAGTCCCTTAATGAGTAATCTCTTCAGTAAGATAACCTGCCACCAAACACAAGGCAAGGCACAATTCTCTTGCATGAGTCAAATAAAGGCCATGTGGGTTATCACTCTTAAAGACCTTAATCAAAATAGTTTTGCCAGAATATCATTCTCTTGGTTACATGTAATTATAACGAACTGAGAAATAATTAATGCAATTTTACTGGAAGATAATACCCCTTTTTTAATTGGGGGCAGGGTGTCTGGGGGTCTCCCCTAATCCCCCCATTTACCCATGCTTCTAACCCCACCCCGAACCACCCCCACACCTTTTAACCCCTTACCCCCACCCCCTATATATTTAGCATTCAGTATTCTTTTCAGTAAAATTGCATTCGTTATTTCCTGTTCGATATAATCACTGCATACCATTTTCATTCCAGTCTTAAGAAAGTGTTTGCGCTCCAAATACACCATGTGTAGTAAAGGTTGATTTTGTTCGGCCAAATTGACCCACCCGTTCTGTTTTTATAGCCTTACCTGATTTTGAAAAACATTTGATCGTGTTGAATGGTCTTTTATTTTTCAATCATTAGGGATTATCACATGATTTACAATATTTATGCACATTCCTTCTGACAAGAAGAAGGGGGTGGAGGGGTGACTCTCTTTTCCGTGTTCTTTCCTTTGTCCTTGACTGTTGTGTTGTATGTTCTGGCAGGGCCACATTGATAGAGGGCTCCATATACATTGCATCAAGATATTGATGTCATGAGGGTGAGAGTGTGTTTTGGGTGATTAGGGCGGTGGATGGAGCACCGGCTAATGCTAAATGTTGTTGTGGTGCAGAGAGGGAGGATATTGTTTAGGTGTTCGCAGGTACTCTTGAAAAAAAGGGAGGACTTGCTTGGCATAGTGGTGTCATCGTGCCAACGTAGTCAAAGTGTAGGTCTGCGGAAAAACAATTTTTAAAATAAATCCATGGAAAGTTTTGCACTTGGCTGGATAAATATATCAGCTTTGAAACTCAAAAAGATGCACATTGAAATTCCTGTCGCCAGAAGACAGGTCATCTTTAGAAGGTCGCATTCTGGAGGAAGAGGTCTGTACGGCCATTGGGAAACCCCCCCCCTGCATAAAGTACTGCCCTGCATGTTTTCCTGGCTGCATTTTATAAGAAATATGTTGTAATGAGGTGCTTGGAGGTGTGATGTCACTGACTGTGGAATGTGTGAGGTCAGTGTAGAGCAGTGGTCTTCAAACTTCAAACCTGGGCCCCCCCTGAGCAAAGTTTGGGCAGGCTGGGCCCCCCCAAAAGTGCCAGATGGATAGTATGTAGAAATCGCTATGAACTTTTGCATGCCGTCACCGCACCCTACTCCCAGTACAGACCATGGGCTCTCCCCACGCTACTCCCACCACTATCCCAGGGCTGCTGCCCATCCTACTCCCACCACAGTCCCATAACACAAGCATACACACATCCATACACATTTAAATAAAAAAGAAATCGGCATAAATGTACCTTCTGCAGGGGCCTGCGCGTGGTTGCTAAAATGCCCCGCTCCAGGTTGCTCTGCCCGTATGTGCGAGGAGGCGCAGGAGCACCCCTTGCACATACATACATGCACTGCCTCAGCCAGCATTTCCAATGAGCTATGCAAGGCTGGTGAAGCAAAACACCCCCAGCGTTGCATGGCTCAGTGATCATGTGCGGCTGGGGAAATGAACTGTCAAAGGCAAACAGAGTTTCCCTTTGACAGTTCTGCCATTCCAGGAGCACTCCCTCAGCTGGAAAAAGCAGCTGCGGGACTGCTCAGTGTTTCCTCCATAATGGGTGAGGTGGCCAGTGGGTGAACGCCCCCTCACCATTATGGATGAGCCGGCAGGCTTGGACTGGCCTATAGGGCAATAGGGAGATGACCGTACCAAAAATGCAAAATGCTAGTTCAGGCCAGTCAAAATGGGCCACTTTTATGGCCAATGTGGGCCAGTTTGAGGAGTTACTTCACTATGCAGCTAGTAGTTTTGACTATTGTTGCTGAATAAATATTCTTTAAATATCATAATTTGTTTACATTTGAACAAAAAACAACCCCTTGGGTACTATTCAAACAGTCTGTGACTAAAGGACTGAATATCCATTTGCAACTGCTGGCCATTTTTTCATTGGTGCCTAGGACCGTTTTATGGTCCAGTCTGACCATATGAGCTGCTCCTTCCCATTTCCTCCAATCTAAAAAAAAAAAAAAAGATTAGTCTTTTTTTTTTTTACATTTCATGCTGGGCTCTGGCGCCCCCCCTGGGATGCGGGGGCGCGCCCCAGAGTTTGAAGACCTCTGGTTTAGGGTGTTGGGATGATGTGTGATCTGGTGATTGGAGTTCTGAGGATGACAGTTGGTAGGTGGAACTGGCTTGATGGGATGTGCCGGTGTTACTGACCACAGTACTTCCAGACTTGTACTAGAAGCAGAATAAACCTTGTAGTAACCTACCTGCTGGCTTGGGTTGGTGATTGCTTCCAGAACCCTGTTATATCATCTGGCAACGAGGATGGCTCTGTCGTGGAGGGAGCAGCAGTAAAGTCAGTACAACTCCCTCCATTGTGCATGTCCCATCAAGGTGGTGCCAGTACCCCTGAACCTAGTTGGTCGTTTCAGGGAAAAGGATTCTGCAAACCGGTTAGTGCCGACGTGTGGTGACTCCTTGGTCGGGGCTGCAACTGGTGCCTTACAGCGTGGATTCCGGTGGGCAGAGCAGGAGTCAAGTGCAGGGGAGTTGCTATGTCTGGAAAAGACCCGGGGCTACGCTGATGTCGGAACTGTTGGGACTGGGGGCTAGCTAGTCTTTTGGCTGTAGATCCTGAGATTCTATCCGGGGCTACAACCAAAAGATCAGGGGCTATAGCCCCCTTAGCCCCCACCTAGCAACGCCCCTGGTCAAGTGAGGCAGTCAGGTGAGCACTTTGAAGACGGGCCAGGAGGCTGGCGGTAATTGGAGGGAGCCGCATTGGCGTAGGGCACTGTAGCCGGGTGCGGGCTGGTGGGAAGTGCATGAGTGTGCAAGGATTGGCACACATACTTTGAGGAGTGCCGCGGACTGCAGTGCACAGAAGACGGGCTCCGGGAGACAGGCAATACCGGACCAGTGCGTGGTGCAGCAGCGTTGGGGGCGGCATTCCTGTTAGGAGGCTGGCGGTTTTACCAGCCGTGGACTTATGAGGTGAAGTGCTTAGCCAGCGGCCGAGCGGAGCTGGCAGGACTCATTAGGTGAAGTGTTCAGCCAGCAGGCGGCGTTGCTGATCCAAATAGTCAAGGGTCACTAAATGACATTTTGGTCTTGGCAGGCCAGGCCCCTGTGTTGGTGTTGGTGTTGTGATTGGCACTACGCTCAGCTGTTATGGATGGTGCCACAGCAGGGCATCAAGGAATCCGGAGGGAGTGTCGGAGTGAACGTGGCGTCGGAGATGCTTTCTCCATGGAGCCGGAGACTGGTGTGATGCGGAGACTGGTGTGATGACGTCGCCAGCTCTGCGAGGGCCTTTCCCGCGTGACCCGTTGGATCTGCAACGTGGATTTGGAATGTGGCGTCTTCCCGACGGGTATAGAAATGGTCTGTGGAAGAGGAACTGTGGACGGTGAAAGGGGAACAAGGGGGCCCACAGTGGCATGTGGGTTGCCCACGGAAGGGTTATTTGGAAAGAAGAGGAAGTTTCAAGCAGCAGTTCCGTTTGCAACGCGCAAAAAGGACGTTTCTTCCTACGTGTTCCAAGTGCAATGTGGAACCGTGTCCGCAAGAGGAGTTTTGCAGGAGTTACAGCGTAGTTGTGTAGAGCCTAAGGGAATTTGATCCGGACCTCTGGCAGTTCTACGTGGGGATGAAAACCCTTACTTTAGCAGAGCACTGACATTCCAGGTGTTGGGTGAGGCCGGTTGAATGGTGCCGCGTGTTATGTGTTGTCGCCTCAGGGTTTTAGTTTGGGATTTGTGCTCTTTTTGTTGGGTGTTAAGGGCCAGTATGGTGTGAGTGTTCATGTGGTGGCCCTCGTATTTAAGAGTTTCTCATTGTTTTGCCATTCCCATGTTTAACCAGTTTCCTTTCCAGGTGGGGTTTGGACTTGTGGGTGTGGGGCTCAGAGTTTTTGGTTAATTTCGGGGTGTTGGGCATGAGCAAGTGGAGTGTCAGACATCTACGAGACTACATGGGGTTGAACTTGTGGGCAGAAGGTTTCTTTACCATTACTGTTCGGTCGAATACAATGGGAACCTGTTTGAAAAACCTTCTAGTGGAAATATGGCGTTATGTTTTCAGCATCTTTCTAGAGGAAACATTTGTGTTATGGTTCTCGTTTCTAGTATGTTGATGTCTTCGTCTGCTTTGTGGTGGTGGTCGCAGCTGGGGTGGTGGCTGTGTGGTTATGGTGTGTATGAGTGTAGGTGTGTATTTGTCACGGGGAATGCAGCCAACCAATAGGGGTGTTTGCAGGGTTCGCTGAATGCCGGGCAGGCTCAGTGTTGGAGGGTATTTGGAGTCAGCATTTGGCCCAAGGGGTGTTTGCGGTTCTTTGCCTAAGCGGTTATTGGCCTAAGGGGTGCGGTTCTGTTCTAGTTCCGTTTTTATTTCAGTATTTTGGGTTTTCGGCCGTGAAGTGGTGTGGTTAAGGTTCTAGCTGTTGGTGGTTAGAAATTCGATTGCGGGTAGCTTACTCCGTTTCAGGATACCAGCCGGGTCCTTGGTGGAGTTGTGGTTTACATTTTATGTTGTTGATTTTTGGTTGGTGTGCGCATTGGGGCACGGTGGCATATCATGTTCTTTTCCGTTATCGGTGGCAGGTGTTCAGGTGTTGGGGGTTTAAACTGTTTTGGCAGCAGTGGCAGAGACTTGGGGTCTCATAGCGTTGTGTGCGAGGGGGTGTTTTGGTTAGGCAAATTGGGTACAGTATGTTGTAGAGCATCTGTTGGTGGTCAATTGGTTCGGTATGTTGTAGAGCGTCTGTTAGTGGTGTTGTTTGCGAGCAGTTGTGGGGCATCAATTATGGTGGCCGTGATCACTTTTATTCGGTGGTCCGTTCCAGTTGTTTGTTCTGTGAGTTATTGTGTGGTGGAACTGTTATTAGGATTTATGTGCTTGTAGTTGCTCATCCTTGAGCTGGGTAGTGCCAGGCGTGGCAGGTCTGGTGCCCTGAGGGGCAGATCAGGGCAGAAGGAGGTTTGTGCACTGAGGGGTTTGGCAGTTAGTTTGTGACAATCCGTGGGATGCTGGAGCGTGGCAGGCTCTAGGTTTCGAGGGGCAGCTCGAGACAGTTGGAGGTGCGTGTTTTGTTTTGTTTTAGTCCTTGGTGGGTTCAGTCCAGGTTGAGGGGTAGGTCATTGGCCCCTATTTTAAGTCAGTGGGTTTATCCTCCAGTTGGTTCTGTGGGGGAACGGAGTAGATTGTGTAGATTGGTTGAGGTGGTGATTTGGTTAGATAAGTGTTGTGGTTGAGGCAGGGATGTCATTTCACCAAAATGCCAGGGGTAGCGGAAGTGACATCACACAACCCTTGTCTCCCCTGATGACATTACAAGAAGTGATGTCATTTGACCCCACCCCAAAGTGATATCGCAGGAAGCGATGTAAAATCACAACCTTTCACCTGTTGAAAAAACAGGAAGTGGCATCACATAGCATTGTACACTACGAAAAATATGGTTACGATATCACTATAATGTGATGTACATTTCATACAAGAATGGATTTCCATATGTATCATTAAGATCAGTGTGTATAGGCCCATATTACGAAATTACTGTGAATGAAAGCAGACGTCCATGACCAAATGATAACGATGTGTTATTATATAGCACTTACGCTTAAGCGCTTCATATAGAAAAAATATACACCCAATATCACCCAACCTGTGTTGGCACTCATTTATCAACCTCAGAAGGACGAAAGGCTGAGTTGAGGTGTTGAAGAACAGACTAAATCAGTGACTCACTCCCTGAAGTGTGCCTAAAATAAACCTTTAATGAGTCTAGCAATGATTGTATAGAATTCCAGAAAGACACATTATTTGGTATTCCTATTATTTCTTATTTAGGGTTAGTGCTGAAAGTGTTAGACTTGTGGCACTCCTGTTCTTATTTTTCTTATTTTTTTAAGGGGCCTGAACAAGAAAGCCAGCCACTCCAGAAGAAAAGAGCCATATGGTGCTGGTCACAGCCCATGAGCTTAAATTACACACAAAAAAATGATTTCCCAATCCACAGTTTTCCCCGGGAATGGTGGGGAATTCCTTAAGTCCCTGGACGGAGGCAGGCTGTTTGTGGTTGGGAGATTTTAAGCACCAACAGCAAATCATGTCCTTTGAGCAGTATAAACAAAATTTCGACCTGAGGGAAGGTGATAGACAACTAACCTTGTTTGAAAAATACATTACTACGCAATCGGGGTATAAACATTTGGTTTCATCACTATATAAATAATTTCTGAAAGCCCTGGGATGGTGACCTGGCCTTATATCAGAAAGTAGGAGAGGACGCTGGGTCGTGTCGTTGTCCAAGAGGACCAGGAATTCCTCTGGCAATAATATCCCAAATTGATCAGATCCATCCAAATATTGGAAATCTGGTACAAAGTTATGCTCCAGTGCCACCCCACCCCGGTGAGATTACAGAAGATGTTCCCAGATATGTCATATGAGTGCTGGCGGGCTTGCAAAGGAAGGGGAGACTGGGCACACATTTGGTGGTCTTGTCCGATTATTCAACCTTTTTGGGAATAGGTGATATCTTCAATTAGCTGCTGTAAGTGGACCTTGCCCTGGGGATGGATACTTGCTTATTGGGTCTTTGGAATAAAGGAAAAGCTCCATAAAACAGGTAACAATTGAAAACATCGATAATTATTGGTAGCCGTCCTAGTTGTGGCCAGGAACTGCAAAAAGAGGGACGCCACTATGGAACCTGAATATTTGACAAAAATGTGGAACATTCTAACAATGGAATGGGTAACATAATATCCAATGGGAGCATTTGAAATTTCAACAGGATTAGGGTATGGTTTTGTCTTACCTATGCAGTGACTATCAGATCCGTGGTGTCCGCAAAACTTGAAAGTGTTGGATATACTGTAGGAATCCTCTCTGTCCAATATATACTGCAGAAACCCTGGTCATCAAAGGGGCAATGTCTGTCTCAGTTCTCCAGAGGAAGGGGAGAGGATGGGAAGGGGGGGCTTTTGGGGTGCTGGTGTTGTATTGTTGTAAATGGAAAAATTTCAATAAACATACCTTTAAAAAACAAAGAGCAAATATACTCTCAAAACTGTGTTAAGGCATTCTGTGATGGCCCAAGCTGATAGCTGCAGAATAGAACTATTTAAATCTTTGGAAGAAGGACATTATGGTTGATGTAAGGGAGCATGTGGCCACCGAATGCCTGTTTGTGTGACAGAGGCATTTATGTGTAGATGTAATCATTGTGGATCAGTGAGGTATGGTCTCAGTTACTTTTTCTGTAATTAACTAAGTGTAATGGCCTGTTCCAGTCGAACAGAATGGGGGATATAACCCATTAAGCCTGATCATTTTCTAGAATGGGGCGGATTGCTGGAAAGCTACTAGTGAGCCATGGACTGTGTTCACCCACTTCTTCATGGTTATGCAACTCATAACTGCACCACAGGGCACCGCCCACCTATATGCAGGAAGGAGCGAAACCCATGATGGGTGCGTAAACCAGTTGTGTCTGTCATGCCAGGTACCACGTGCATTAAATATCAGTAAAAAACAAAATAGAAGCATTATAAAAATGGATCCTTCTGCTTAGCAGATAAATATCAAACTTTGTAAATGTGTTCGTTTAGCAGATAAATATCAAACTTTTTAAATGTGTTAGTTTATCAACTAATTCGTTTTCATTGAATTTTTCTAAGAATATCAGTTTGTTTATACATAATGTGTTGCTGTCATGACCCGTAGAACTTGCCCCTTCTGGACTTCCTGGTCGCGCCGGGGCTTGTATTCTTTGTTACTCCCAACATGGCCGCAACAAGCAACTTGCCTCGCACCAGCTTCCACGTCGCACATGGCACGTTCTATAAATTGGCCACCCTCCCGCGGCCCCGCGTGTCTCAACGCTATCATTAGGTAGTGACTTGACGTGTGTGTGCTGTTCGGCGAATCCACTATTCCTAGATCCTGGTTCCTTCTTCCTTCCTTCACCCCTTTCCTCTATTCTGCTCCTGGAATCCCCATTCTTAGCGACCGCTACCTATTTTCCTGGACATCCTGGAACAGCGGCCTTCCCGGAACTCTGAACGTGCTCTGCAGCCGGACGAGACTCGAGCGAACCTATAGAAGACCCGATCCGTCCACAAGAGGAATCCTCCCACGGAACAGAGCAAGAAGCGATCTCAGGTGAGACGGGGGAGATTTACGACAGTTTGAGACGCCCAACGACCGATTCTGATACTGCTATTGAGAAAGCAGTCCAGGACCTTATGCGTGGCATGCAAGAGCTCACAACTGAAGTACAGAACTTAAAGGCTGAGAATGCTGCGTTAAGGCAGCTTGTTTTGTCTCGCGAACCCGCTAATAAGGACATTGTGTTACTGGGTGGAGTGTTCGACAAATATGATGGATCGGCAAAATCCTTACGTGGATTCCTGGATTCCTGCTTGGTACATTTTACTTTTAAGCCCTATTATTTTTCAACTTCTAGGGCGAAGGTGGGCTCCATAATCTTGCACCTCACAGGGAACGTGTTGACCTAGGCCACTCCCTTAGTCAACTCAGGGGATGCCCTCTGGGATGATTATGATGGATTCATTCAGGCACTCAAGACTATGTTCGACCGCCCAGAACAGGTTTTTAATGCTCAGGAACGGTTACTTGATTTCCGACAGGGTACTCAGGATATGCTAACATACGTTATTAGATTCAAACAACTGGCCAAAGAAGCGGATTGGTCCTCTGAAGGAAGTTTCACTCTATTTTGCAGAGGTCTAAACAAGGACATTAAAGGATGAATTAGGCCGGGTGGCTCGTCCCAGTTCATTCCAGGCTCTTATGGATCTAGCCATGCAGATAGACTTCCGAATCCAGGAAAGAAAGGCTGAAAGAAGAAAGACCAAGACACCCTTTCAAAAGAGTTCCCTTGAGACCTCTGTTAAAACCGATTCTGCCGCAACCCCTGACACAGATCCGGAACACATCCAAATCGGAGCCTTCTGTGGGCCTATTTCCCCTCAGGAAAGGATGAGAAGGATCCACACAGGCCTTTGCATGTATTGTGCCTCGGATAAACACCTTGTTAGAGAATGCCCTCTAGCCCCTCCACGGCGTTCGGGAAACGCCAGCTCCCGATCCTAGATGGAGCGAGGTGTCCGGAGAGAGATGTTTGCTCCACATCTATTCCATCCTTGAACTCTCCTGGACAAAACTGTTTGGTGATACTACAGGCCTTCCTCTCGCCCGCCAAAGACAAGACCTATCCCATTCTGGCCTTGGTGGACTGCAGAGCTATGGTAATTTTCATTGACCAAGACAGGGTTGTTAGTCATCATATTCCGTACGAGACACGAAACACCATGCAGCCGGTGGAAGCAATTGACGGAAGACCCATCTCTTCAGGACCCATAAGCCTGCAGACTAAAGAGATCCAACTTTCCATAAACTATCATCAGAGCGGATTACATTCGACATCATTAAGTCAGCCCATTACCCCATGGTTTTGGGTATGCCCTGGTTACAAAAGCACAATCCGTATATCAATTGGACAGCAGGATCATTATTCCTGGGCTCAGAGTTCTGTATGTCCCACTGTCTATCCCTGGACCCCTCCTCGATAACTCCTAAAGAACTTCCAAGAGATCAAGAAACACCACTCATGGTTTCAATATCATACAAGTTCCAGAGGCCTATCAGGAATATGCTGATGTATTTTCTACTGCCATAGTCCAAGCCTTAGCCCCCTCACAGGCCTGAAGACTGTGCCATAGATATAGATCCCTCAGCGCTAATCCCTTCGGCCGAATGTTCATTCTTTCCGAACCTGAGTAAAAGGCCCTTCGGGAATACCTAGACACCAATCTTGAAAACGGAACCATAAGACCCTCCAAATCTCCAGCGGGTGCTTCATTGTTCTTCGTTCCCAAGAAGGATACCAAGGAACTCAGACCTTGCCTCGACTGTCGAGGCTTAAACCAATGCACCCTCAAAGATCGGTACCCACTGCCCCTGATTTCGGATATCCTGGAAGCTGTGAGAGGAGCCGTAATAGTCACGAAGTTGGATCTCCGGGGCGCCTACCATTTAATCCGTGTCCGGGAAGGGGACAAATGGAAAACAGCCTTTAGAACACCCTTTGGTCACTATGAATACCTAGTCATGCCTTTTGGACTAGCCAATGCTTCTGCAGTCTTTCAGCGTTTTATGGACAGGGTGTTCTCTGATATGTTGTTCCTCTTCGTCATTGTCTATCTGGATGACATATGGATTTTTTCCAAGGATCCTCTAAAACATGAAGAACATGTAAGGGCAGTACTACAACGACTTCGTGAACACAAACTGTTAGCCAAACCAGAAAAATGCTTGTTTCACGTTACTTCTGTTCACTACCTAGGATTCATCCTTAGCCCAGAAGGATTTGGTATGGACCCTTCAAAGGTAAAGGCCATACTGGCTTGGCTCGCTCCCACATCTGTGAAACAGGTGCAATCCTTCCTGGGGCTCCCCAACTTCTACCGAAAGTTTATTTCTACCTTTTCCAAGATCGTTCAGCCGATCGTTGCTCTATTGAAGAAAAACACCCCCTTTATCTGGTCTACACCGCAAGATAAAGCATTCCAACGATTGAAGACAGAGTTCACGCAAGCCCCCATCCTGACCCAGCCCGACATGAATCGCCCATTTCTAGTGGAAACCGATGCCTCTAACTACGCCAGAGGGGCGGTTTTGAAACAGGAACTTGAGGATGGACTGGAACACCCCATTGCTTACCTTTCACGAACCCTGACCCCCAGCGAGACACACTATTCCGTCCTGGAGAAGGAACTCTTGGCCATCCGCCAAACCTTCACTGAATGGCGACACCTACTTCTGGGTGCTAGATATCCAGTTCAGGTCCGCACAGACCATCGGAATCTCCAAATCCTACAGTTGTTGGAGTGCAGGAACAGTCGTCAGGCCCGTTGGGCCTACTTCTTTGCCCAGTACCAGTTTCAAATCACTCATGTTCCCGGATCACAAAACATGATTGCTGACGCCTTATCTCGACATCCAGACTACGCAGCCACTGAGGACAAGGCCTATCCTAAGATGTTTCCCAAAACTATCTTTGTAGATCAAGCAATCAACCTCCTGTAAGAAATCCGAGTGCAAACCCAGTGCTCTGACCTCTGGAAGGATATTTCAAGGAAGAATCCATGGAATCTAAGAGTCAAGGAAGAATATCTATTCAAGGACAATGCACTGGTCATTCCTACGCAGAAATTACAACACAGGGTAATAAACCTCTGCCATGATACCCTTCATTCCGGTCATCATGGTATAACTAACACCCTCCGTTTTATACAAAGACAGTTTTGGTGGCCTCGAATGAAGACCGACGTACAACAGTACGTCAAGGCTTGTACTGTTTGCAGTCAAAACAAACATGATAACAAGAGACCGGCGGGTCTTCTATTGCAACTGTCGCTGCCAACAAGATCATGGGAGTTTATTGCTACAGACTTCATTGTGGAATTACCACCTTCCCGAGGGTACACGACCATCATGGTAACCATAGACTTGTTCACCCATATGGTTCATTTTACACCTTTGTATAAACTACCATCCTCCTCAGAACTGGCTTGAATCTTCCTGGAACATATGTTCCGTCTTCATGGACTTCCTTCCAAGATCATATCGGACCGAGGACCTCAATACGTCTCACAATTTTGGAAACATCTGTGTCGTTTTCTAGGGATCCAACGTGCTCTCTTATCAGGTTATCACCCACAAACCAACGGAGCCACAGAATGTGTAAATCAAACTCTGGAGCAATATCTTCGTTGTTTTGCCACCAAGGTTCAGGATGACTGGTCTCTCCTCATACCCCTGGCCGAGTTTGCCTACAACAATTCCGATCACTCAGCACTCAAGGTCAGCCCTTTCTATTGCATTCAAGGTTTTCACCCATCCATTTTACCTTCTGTTCTTCCTCATCCCACTCCAGTACCTACTCTCGACTCATGGATACCGACTCTCATCAACATACACAAGGAAGCCAAGGAACAATTGAAAGAGGCTCAAACACGCACTAAGCTCTATGCGGATTCCAAGAGAAGATCAGCGCCCTCCTATTCTGTTGGTGATCAAGTCTGGTTGTCCTCGAAACTATTACCGCGACATCTACGGCCAAACAAATTGGCCCCTCGGTACTATGGACCATTTTCCATAAAGGAAGTAATCAATCCTGTCTCATTCCGACTCAAGCTACCCGATTCCTGGAAGAAAATACACCCAGTCTTTCACACTTCCCTATTGAAACCTTTCATCCAATCCTCCTGAAAATCCTGCAGACCCAGTCCTGTTGTTGTGGACGATCAGCTGGCATATGAAGTGTCCAGAATATGCGATTCCAGGTATAAACGGGGTCGACTTCAATACCTGGTTGAATGGAAAGGCTACCCTCCTAGCGAGAGAACCTGGGAACCAGTTTCTAACTTAAATACCCCTCGACTGCTTAGAAGATTCCATCTCATACACCAGGGCAAACCTGGTGGAACAGGTCTTCGGAGGAGGCATGCTGTCATGACCCGTAGAACTTGCCCCTTCTGGACTTCCTGGTCCTTATCGCGCCGGGACTTGTATTCTTTGTTACTCCCAACATGGCCACAACAAGCGACTTGCCTCGCACCAGCTTCCACGTCGCACACGGCACGTTCTATAAATTGCCCACGCCCCTGCGGCCCCGGGCATCTCAACGCTATCATTAGGTAGTGACTTGACGTGTGTGTGCTGTTCGGCAAATCCACTATTCATAGATCCTAGTTCCTTCTTCCTTCCTTCACCCCTTTCCTCTATTCTGCTCCTGGAATCCCCTTTATTAGCGACTGCAACCTATATTCCTGGACATCCTGGAACAGCGGCCTTCCTGGAACTCTGAACGCGCTCTGCAGCCGGACGAGACTCCAGCGAGCCTATACAAGACTCGATCCGTCCACAAGAGGAATCCTCCCGCGGAACAGAGCAAGAAGTGATCTCAGGTGAGACGGGGGGAGATTTACGACAGTTGCAATAGTACTTCTTTTTAAAATGTTTTTCATCTTTGATTTAATTAGTTTAAAAAAATGGTATTTTGTTTTCATTGTATGTTTCTTTTTATGTACTTTTTATAAGGTGATTTTAAATCAAAATAATTCTAAAATACACGAGGTTTGCATGGAACTATGCAAAAACATCCTTCTGGTGATATAGATTTCTTTTTACAAATGTTTCCTGGATTAATATTCAACTCCGCCATTGCTGATGAATCATAAATACACATGGTCATGAGAATGTTACCCGCTATTGTGTTCTTTACTTCCACGTGAGCAACTCAATTGCTATTCCTAGTGGATAACCTCCCTTTTATTTATTCCAAGTCTCCCGTGCAAGTGGCACGCCCCATTTCAACTTGCAATTTGAATACTTTTATTTAGAAAAATCAGACTTCCTAAAACATACAAACCATAAGAAAAGTAAAATAAAAAAATCCTGCTATAATCACAGCAAAGTCTTTCGGAACAGTTCCAGTTACCCCTTAGACTGCACACAACAAGTCCTCCTCTGTCTTTGGAGAGCGGTCGCTTCAGGGCAGAGCTCCCTAACCTGACGCCATAGCCGCATCCATGTGGTTGATGGTGGGGGTGCTCTGGGCCCAAGGCTTTCTCAAGTAGCACTTAACAGCAAGGGTAACGGTACTTTCTTCGGTCTGGCCCTACTCCTCCCTGTCCATTTATTATCTCTGCAGAGCCATATAAAGGTTTTATGCCACCTTGGGTAAAATGCCATTTTGGTTCCCTTGACCTGCAATGGAGGAACATTCTATATTTTTGGGACCAAGATGGTGCCACTCTGCTGACAGAACTGTAATGTCCTACTTCTATTGTTATGGAAAGGAGCCGTGTCCTCTTCTTCTTATTCTTCTTAATTATAGGATGTGTGGGCGGACCCACGCAGGTGTCTTCTTTCTGTTGTTATGTTTGTGGGTAGCAGCCCACGTGGTTTTTCAACAGTGCCAATACGTTGTGGGGCAGTGATTGGACGGATGCAAATGGGGAACTGTTGGAGGGTATGGCGGATGAATTGAGTCTGTTTTTGCTGAATGACGGTTCGGGCACACGATTGGATGTGAGGACTGGGAAGTTGTCGTGTTTGGATCTAACCTGGGTGTCTGCTGCGATTGCGGGTGAATGTGACTGGATGGTGCGTGTGGATGGGGATATGGGGAGTGATCACTCTGGCATTTTAGTGACTGTGAGGGGTGAGGTAGGGGTCAGATCCCGGATGCTTGGGAGTCGGTTGAATTTTAGGAAGGCTGATTGGGAGTTGTATAAAAGATTGTGTCAGGAATTGATTGTTTCTCGGGATAGGGATGGGGGTGGATGAATGGAATGAGCATTTGGTGCAGGGAATGAGAGCGGCGTCGGTAGCGGCAGTTCCGGAGGTAGAGAAGGGGAAAAGGGGGAGGGTAGAGGTTCCTTGGTGGTCGGTGGTCAGTGGAATGTTCACAGGCTGTGGCAGCGCGTAAGAAGGCAAGGGCCAGGGCGGTGAGAACGGGAATGTTGGAGGATTTGTTGGCATATAAGAAGGCGAAGGCGGTGGTGCAGAGGGTGATTAGGGAAATAAAGCGCAGATATTGGAGGGTCTATTGTGGGTGTCTGGGGAGTAATTCTGATGCGGGTGAGGTTTGGAAGCAGTTCAAGCGGATGTCAGGGTTGATGAAGCCGCAGGGTGGCATGTCTGTGTTGTTGAAAGGGGTGGAGGTGGTCAGTGAAGATGGGGAGAAGGCGAATTTGCTGGGGGAGCATTTTGCGGGAGTGCACAGTTCAGAGAACTTCCCGGAGGCAGTGAGACTAAGTATGGGAGTGGTTGAGGAGGAGATGCGGGAGTTGTTGGCGAATGTTGGGCCTTGGGAAGAGCAGTATGAGGCTCTGTTTTCTATGGCGGAGTTGGATGGGGCGATTCGGAAGGGGAAGTGGTCAAGTCCAGGGGTGGATGGGGTCATGTAGGTATTTTTGGAGAAGTTGTCGGTGGAATGTAAGTTGGAGGTGTTAGCATTGTTCAATGAGATCTGGAAGAGTGGAGTATTACCGAGGTTGTGGAAGAGAGCGATTGTGGTAGCGATTTTGAAGAGTGGCAAGGTCCCGACGGAGTGTAAGTCATATAGGCCGATTGCGCTGACTGTCGTGTTGTGTAAGGTTATGGAACGGATGGTAGTTGAGCGCTTGGGGTTCTATTTGGAGTCGAATGGGTGTCTGAGCGATTTTCAGAGTGGGTTCAGGAAGAATCGGTCAGTGACAGATCCGTTAGTGAGGTTGGTGAGGACGTTCTTTTTGGATTTGGAGAAGGCGTATGATATGGTGTGGAAGAATGGGTTGCTGGTGAGACTGTTGGAGATGGGTGTGAAGGGGAGGATGTTTCGGTGGATTAAGGCGTTTTTGGCTGACAGGACCTTTCAGGTGAGAGTGAGGTGTTGTCTGAGGTTTGGAAGATGGAGAATGGGACACTGCAGGGGAGTGTGATTAGTGCAATGCTGTTTAATGTGATGGTGGACGGGTTGATTCGAGCTTCGGAGGGTTTCGGGTGTCAGGTGGATTTCTTTGCAGATGATGGTGTGGTATGGGTAAGAGGGCGGAGTTTTTTGTTGGTGCAGAATCGGTTGCAAGCTGCGATAGTGCGTATGGAGGAGTGGTGTGGGAAATGGGGCTTTTCGATGTCTGTGGATAAAAGCGTGAGTATGGTTTTCTCAAGGAGAAGAGTGCAGCAAGGGTTGGACTTGGTTTTGAAAGGTGAGAGGGTGAAAAGCGTGGAAGAGTTTCGGTACTTGGGGGATGATTTTGGATAGGAAGTTAAACTGGAATTTGCAGGTGAATGGAATGGTGGATAAGAGCAAACGAAGGTTGAATTTGTTGCGGGCGGTGACTGGGAAAGAGTGGGGTGCTCAGCAGAAGTGTCTACGAATGTTGTATAAGGGGTTGATTTTGAGTGTGATGGATTTTGGATGTCAGGTGTCAGTGGGTTTCACGGCGAGTCAGAAGTTGCGTTGGACAGGGTTCAGGCAAGGGCATTGAGGGTGTGTTGGGGTGTGATGAGGTCCTCTCCAGCGAATGTGGTTCAGGTGCTTGTGGGGGAGATGCCGTTGGGGTTGAGGAGGGATGCGTTGAATATGAGATGGTAGGTGAAGTGCAGTGCGAAGAGTGTGGCTCATCCGGTGCGTGAATGTTTGAAGTATAATTGGAGGTTTGATTATTATAGGGACCGGTGGAGGAGGAAGGGGGGCACTTTTGGGTTTCACATTGTGGGAAAAGGCAGTGCAGTGGGGTGTGGGCGATTTGATGACTGTGACGGATACAGAGTTGGAGAGATGGCCGAGGTGGATGATGGGGTCTCCAAAGGTGTGTTTGGAGTTAGCGAATGTGGTGTCGAAGAAGAGAGGATTGCGGGGCGAGATCAAAGCTTTGGGTCAGGCGTATGTGGCAGGAAAGGAAGGATGCAAGGTGTTTACGGATGGTTCGAAGGATCCTGTGTCTGGGAGAGTGGGTATGGCGTATTATCTGGAAAGCACTGGGGAGTATAAAGTGGGACGATTGACTAATGATGTGTCAATTTGTACGGCTGAGTTGGTGGCGATTGCATTGGCGATTGATAGGGTGTGCGAGTTGGGGTTAGAGAAGGTGGTGATATTTTCAGATTCATTGAGTGGGTTGCAGGTGATTGTGGCGGGGATGGTGATAGGAAGGACGTGATTATGGACATCAGGAGGAAGATTGATCGGTGCGTGCACGGGGTAATGGATTTGGAGTTGGCGTGGGTCCCCAGTCACAGTGGCATTTTGGGTAATGAGTTAGTGGATCTGGCGGCAGGTGAGGGTATGAGAAGGGGAGCGGTTGATGTGAGATTACCTTTGAGTGTGGATGAGGTGAAGGCGGTGGTGGTGATACGGGTCATGGATGAGTGGCAGGAGAGGTGGGTGAGTGGGGTGAAGGGCAGGTGGATGTTTGGTGTTTGTGGGAAAGTGTCGGTGAAGGTGGATGCGGGGAGTCTGGAATGGAGGAGGGGGAGGAGGTGATGCTGAATCAATTGAGGATAGGGCATGCGGGACTGAATGATTGTCTGTTTCAAGTGGGGAAGCGTGAGTCGAGGGATTGTGCGGTGTGTGGGGTGCCTGAGACTGTGGGACATTTTCTGCTTAGGTGTGAGAGACATGTTGAGGAGAGAGAATTGATGAGGGTTCGATTGTCTGTGCTGGGTGTGGCTGAGCTGAGTGGGAAGATTTTGCTGGGAGGTGACAGGGAGAGCGGCAGGAGGAGGAATAGTGTGATGTTGGATTTTGTGAGGCAAATGGGGCGGTGGGAGGAGTTGTGAGTTTATGTAAGCTAAGTATTGATTGGTGGGTCTGGTGCACATCATCCTTTAGGATGGGGAAGCGCCTGCGTGGGTCCGCCCATGCATCCGATAATTAAGAAGAAGAAGAAGAAGCCCACGTGGTTAATATGGGCGGAGCTTCCGCCCAGGCGCCAGTTCACGCCTGATTAGTAAAGCTTCAACACCTATATTGCATGACTCCATGTCCCATCATCTCTACGTCTTTTATTCCTGTTTCGTTTAATTGCATGAACCAAGGGGTCAACACGAACCTTCAGCGGCTAGATGGAATTGCTTTATGGTGAAGTTTGCGCTATTGCCCACTGTTATTAAGGAGAGGCTTCAGCTGCCCTGTAGCTTGCTGCTATAGAGGAAGAAAAGAGGCCCACGCTCCAGAAGTCCCACAACGCATTTACAGCATCGATTGCCAGCGTGCCACGTGACCACGAGCGCAGCCAAGATGGAGCCGCTCAGACTTGCACTTATGATAAAGCCTCCTGGCTTCAGGGGGCAGCTAGGCTCCAACAGATGAATGCTAGGCGTCTTGGAGCGACTCCAAGGAGCGCAGTTCCCCTGTTGCACTTAATGCCCTTTTCATGGTTTTCAGCCTTGAAGGTATTTCGTTTTCAATTATCTCGGTGCATCCCACAGTGCTTTGAGATCGCCAATAAAATGTTTTTCACATGTAAAGGTTTAAAAGTGCTCAGGGGCACACGAAACATACATTTGGACGGGCCACTTCAGGAACTGGGCAGGGCAAACTTGGAGGCTCCGCCCCCACTGTTCTACCCCCAAGGTCTGATGTGGGGCCAACTATCAAATAGTACATTTTAAAGCGCAAATGCAGAGCAGCGATAGAAGCCTTTCTTGAAAGTAGCAGCTTTAATGTTTTATTGCGTTTGTGCAAGTACGTTTTTCTGCACAAACACAGGAAAACGTGAGCGCAGCCAGTTTCAGGAAAGGCTTCCCTCACCTCTCTGCCTAACAAAATACAAGTGCGCACATCAGCCTTCCAGGGGTTTCAGCTGGTCCCCTTGGCTTCTCCTTTAGTACTCCCTAAAATTGAACCAGGACAAAGGTCACACTGCGTGCAGCACGCTCTGCTTACTTCCTGTGTGTACGTCCCACTATTTGGCTGCCGCAAAATTGCTTCAGAGCTACAGGTAAGAAATGTGTAGGTACACCTTTCATCATACATCACTTTTCACTGACTAGTCACCCAGTAATTGTCATGGGCCCTCATTACGACCCTGGCGGAGAGGGGTTTACGCCAGCGTAATGCATGGCGTACCTCTCCGCCAGATTAGGACTTTCCGTAGCGCCATGGCGATTTTTACGCCCGGATTTTCCGGGCGGAAAAATCCATGGCGCTACGGGTCCCCTCGTTAATTACGCCACCGTATTCTACGGTGGTGTAATTAACGCCTTCCCCACTCCCATTATACCCTATGGGGCAAAAATGGGAATGGGGAAGGGTAAATGGGGATTGGGGACTTACCGCCCTGCCCCCATGGCGGAGTTGGCAGCTCTGCGCCATGGTCCATGGTGCAAATTGCACCATGGACCTCCGCCAGGGTCGTAATGAGGGCCATGGACTGTTTGGTTTTGTTAGAGTGCTTTTCTGAGTGGAGTTAGGGTTCATTAATCCCACGCGCTAGGATTATCATTTATGATAATCTAATAAAACACTAACTGCACTGGGTACATCAACCACACACCCTTTCCAGAGATATAATGCTCAAATGCAAGAGCCTAAAAACTATTCTCTTTGCAGTGTGAGCTGTACAAACAGGGAATTCCCTCATACATTCTTCAAGCATTGGTTTCCAGTTAGAGATTTGGGGAATTTGCCATTCAAGGTGCATTTTCGTGTTTGTATTTCCTATGCTACCTAGACATTTTAGGCCATAGTTCAGTTCACATATAATGCCTCTAACAGCAATACGAGGGGTTTAATGGCACGAGAAGATAATCTTGAGCATTTGGGCATGCATCTGTCATATGAGGGCAATATCTGGACACGCAAGGCTGTATCTCCCAAATGACTACATCTGGCAACTCAGGCGGTTACTGGAATAAGCAGGGCTAGAATTGGAAATGATTTACTCTGGGAGCCCCCCAGCAACAGTTTCATTTCCCAACATAGGGAAGAGGTTCACGTTGCGCACGTCATATTAGAATAATGGTGTGGCTAGGTTAGATGCAATGTTGACGCGACGTTGCAATTTAACATGTGTTCAATGTAGGTAAATGGATTGGGATAAATGTTACTAGAAGTGTTACTTTGTGTTTAGTTTGGGTACATTTTAGATTAGCATCACTAGCAACAACAGAAGTCATGGGTCACAATATAATTGTGAAATGTGCAATGTATTGTGGTTAGAGTGGGAAGCGAGGAGCCTTATGCGCGCGAGAAAGAGAAGTCAGCAAGAGGAAAGCCACTGTGAGGGGTGCGACAGTCCTGAACAATGCACAAATGGGATACGATAATGGTTTAGATGGGAGACATGTTCTGGGATATTAGGGCAATATGGGGTTCATTACGAGTTCATGGGAATATCACAGATCACTGTTCCCCCATAGCTGGGTTTCGTGTAGGCCGCAGAGAGTTTGGTTTGCGGAAGTGAACTTTGCATGGCCTGAAGGGTTGAATGACGAGGTCAGTGAAGGAGGAATGAAGCAAACCACACCCGGGCAGCGGGTCATAGCATCAAATGGTTACTTGAGGCAAAGAGTAAATGAAGTGCGTTGGGTTGTGGGTACACGATTAGATGGGTTTGTGGATGTAGGGAATACATCTCCTGGGAGCATGGAGCCTTTTTGTTAAGTCCAGGCAAATGGTGGGTTGAACTGGTGCAAGTTTATAAAACACATGGAAGGGGTGCTGAAGGGCAGGGTTTGCCAGTGTTTTATGGGTTTCGTTTGGGCTTGTTGGAAGAAAAACCGGATGTGTGCTGAAGGCTGTATGATCTGAGATGGTAGCCGCAAATAAGGTGATGCCTTATGGAACGCAGAAGGAATAACATGGGACGCCAGTGTATCTGGGACGACAGTATGTTTATTGCTTGATTAAAAACATGGCTATTTGTTTCTCTTCCTCCTCTTGTTTGAAGTGTTCTTGTAAAGGCTTTGCACATCACATAATGGGTTAAAGGTTTCCTACCAAAATGGGGCAAGTCATACATTAAAATGTATTTAGATAAGGAGATTATGTTTAGAATGTCATGACTGATTATGGAAAGAAAGTATGTGGGAAGGGGATTGTGTTTTGTCAATGTGTCCAATGGGGCTTGAGAATGTAGGGGCTTAGATCTCCTTGTACAGGGTTAGCCAATGGGATTTTTGAGGGATGACCTTGTTACAAAATATGTGTGATTATGTAAATTGTGTAAATGTTTATAAAAGCTGCAACTTTGTTGAGCACTGGAAGGAACTATTCATTTTCAGCTTCAAGAGGCTGACTAAATCCTTCTGGTCATTAGCATGCACTATACTTTTCTGACAAAGTGCATTTACTCTCCATGGGAGCGGCTTTTTGGATTTTGGAGTCCTACAGTTTGTTCTTTTTCACCTGGAAAATAACCAAAGAGAGGGGTTCCCTCTGTATTGTTGCTTGCAAAGTATAAAAGGTGCTACCTTTTAAATGTACAAAGCTGGATTTATATATTTTCTGCAGAGTACATTTCTAACAAGTGATTTCACAGGCATCCTGATCAAACGTCAAGTGGCCTTGTGGGTAAATGTCTCGCCCCCTGGTCCTAATGACTAGTGATGAATCCTGGCTTCCGAACACACTTAATTAACCAAATGAAGGGTGCAAATGGATTTTTTCTGATGCAGTCTTTTTTTGCCGGGTGCTGAACTGAGGAAAATCCAGGCAAAAGTCTAGCAGTGGCCATAAAATGATAGTTCCTGAACATAAGAGACAGAGCGTGGCATATTATAGCAGCCCCTGGACACGCTATCTTATGTTACCATGCATTTGTACTACACCAAATCACCACCGTAGTAGATTCAAAGCACCGATCCTGGCCCGTGGCATATTATGCCCACATATTAGGAAGCCAGGCCTTAGTCTGCTGGGAAGGAGAGTGAGAACAAGATGGAAGTGAGAGGAAGGGAAAGTGGGGAAGGAGATTGCAGACACAAGGAGGGGGTCGGGTGGGGTGGAAGTGCTTTGAATTAATGGGAATGTGTGTTAGTCCCCTATAATGGATTATCTACCAGAGAGATGTGACACAGAAAATGATGCATTGGGTTAATATATGCATTGGGCTTGCAAAGCAGTTTTCGAAAAATGATAGCATTGTTAGGTGCACGAAGGGTTCAAGAGCACACTCGGGCCTTCCTGGCAGATATTGAGGCTTAGAATATCAGCAGAGTGTTCATAGTGCCACAGACTAGTTCCAGAATATTCATTAAGGGACAGCCAAGCCTCAAGTGGTGGCTGAGATCAAGATTAGGATGTTTGAGAAGGTGGATGTTATTGCTAACAAAAGGCAGAGGAGTGGGAAAGACAATTAATAAAGTAAAATGCGATTATCCTTGTCCCTTATAAGTAAGGACAAACTGTATGTGTGTTCTTCTTTCCTCTTGGTTATCTTATGCGATAATGCCTAAAGCAAAAGACAAAATGTTGGTCGGGTGAGGAGTACTTGCCTGTCTGCTGCGCCGGCTGGTTGCTTGGTTCCCTTAGTCTCACAGGGGCCCAGACTCCTCCACGACCACTCTTTATTGCACTGACTCCTGTCCTGCCACACACTTAGGGGGTGTAACCGTAACCCTACAGACCCCCTGCCTCCTTGCACTTACCTAGAACCACGCTACTCTTGCTGCAGTTACTCCGAGGGCCTCATTATGAGTCCGGCGGTAACACTGCCGGTGCTACCGCTGGTGTTGCTGCCGGACTCGTACATTTTTTCGAGTGTAAGTGCCTATTCCCATAGAGCCCCATTGGACTTTATGGGAGAGGGGACTCGGAAGCGCTAGCACCGTTGCTAAAGGTGCCAGTGCTTCCGTGACCTGTCTGCTTACTGTGCCAGCTGCACCCAGCAGGGTCAGACCTGTCGGGCCGACAGTTTGCCGGTCTGGAAACAAGGGTGGCGGTGAGCTCACCTGCACCCTTGTTTCTGGACCAGCAAACTTAATGAGGCCCAGTGTCTTGCTGCCCTCCTCACACTTCCCCTTTTCCTCTTCCTTGCACTTCCCCCCCTCTCCTTCCCCTTGCACTTCTATTGTCGCACTTGCACTATCCGAATGACTCTAGGCCTAGTAGGATCGTTTGTTTTATCCTCCCTATGTCTTCCCTCCCTTGTCTTGTGGTGCCTAGAAACACTTATGTACAGGCGCGTTATAAATGCCATATCTTATCAAATGCATCTGTGAGCACCTTTTAGGATATGTTGCAAGACTGGCACTCCGAAAATGGGGGGATTGTATGATCCTCTGATAACAAAATAACCAGGCTCAGAATTTGCACTCGCAACAAGCCATTGTCTATTGTTAATTGACTCTTGGCGAGTGAGAAATGGTGTGCTGTGTGTTTGTTTAGAGATGAAGTGGTGAGTGACTTTTTATTTCTGGAAAGTAGATTGCAGTCGCTGCACAGCTCAGGGTTCCTGTGCATGCAGTTGCAGGGAGCTGTGTGTGTTTCATGACTGTTACCAGAAGTCCATGACATGCTTTGTTGCTTTTATTGCAGTTCATGGCATAGTAAGGCCACCTCAAAGGACTTCAGAGTAGAGAGAATCTTTCAGGCTGAAAGCTAACAACGTGCAAACCAGTGTAATCAAAGACCAGCATTGAAGGGCCCCTCAGTCAGCTAAGCAAAGTGTAGGGAATGGGCATGAAACAGAAGTGAGTGTGTTCCAAAATGGACTCACAGACAATAGAAACAGTGATATGTGAAGCTTGTATACCTGGAAACCCATTCAATAACAAGAGTTGAGACTGGGTGCGTGTCACAAAATGTTATTTTGCCATTTTCACGACTCCCTGAAAAATTGGCACATTTTCAAGTTTCATTTTGACAAAATGTTCTGGTGTTTTTCTTTGTAATGCCACAAAGTTATTATACTGCACCAAATCACCACCATAGTAATCTCAGAGCACCTCGGCTTGTTCTTTTGAGCTAAACATTTAAGGACATGAGCACATCTTTGGCTCAGAGATGGTCAAGTTTGAAAGCCTTGCACAGTGCCGAAGTGTCACTGTGAGACTGGGCATGTTGAACCGTGCCCCAAAAAATAGGAGAGAAAAGCCCTTCTAGTTACTCCCCTATGCATAGAATGGGAAGATTGTCTTTTTATTATTAGGACTATCCATAGCTTTTTTCTGCCATAAACTTCACAATGTTTGCCCTTTAACACGAACTAGTGTATCGAGCAGCGTTGTCCCCATTTTCATGTATCAAATATATGTACAGAATATAATATTGTGAATGGAGGATAGCACAGGGGCAATGCGCTGGTCTTGGAAGCAAGACTACGCAGAGCAACAGGGGTTCGAATCCCGGATCCGCGCTTAGAAACCGAACTCAGGTATGAAAATTGTTTTCATTGTTGAGCATGGGAGGAATGTCTAGCCCCTAGCAGAGTTTAGCAATATAATGAGAAGAAACATTATATTGTGGCAACCGGAAGTGCTAGTGGACAAGCAGCAATAGGTATCGGTTCACACAGAAAGTGTGTGAAACAAACTATTGATCATTATTAGGAGTAAGAGGACCCATGTGAGTACAGAAGAAAGGCAATAAGAGATACAGGGCCTCATTACGACCCAGGCGGTAAGTTACCGCCTGGGCCGTGACTTTACCACCATGGCGTAAACTACGTTTACGCCATGGTGGTTGGCGGACTTACCGCCCCATTCCGAGTTTGGCGGGGCGGTAAGTCCCCAATCCCCATTTACCCTTCCCCATTCCTATATTTGCCCCATAGGGCATAATGGGAGTGGGGAAGGCGTTAATTACGCCACCGTAAATTACGGTGGCGTAATTAACTCCATGGTCCCTTAGCGCCATGGATTTTAACACCTGCTAAAAGCAGGTGTTAAATCCGCCATGGCGCTAAGGGACCTCGTACTCAGGCGGTAAGGGTCGGCGCTGTTTACGGCGCCGTAAACCCCTTACCTCCTGAGTTGTAATGAGGGCCACAGTCTTTCAAATCGATAGCATTTTCCCAAGATAGGTGCAAACAGGTGTGAGCATAGAATAGCATAAGATATACAAGTATGCCCATATCTAACGGAAAAAACAAAGAAGACTTTGGATAGAAGGTGGAGTAACCTTTTTGATTCTAGTAATAGGAAAATGCCATTTAGATATATTTGGCACATGAATAAGGCTTTGAGGATAGGCAAAACAATGTATGCCTATTTTTTATTTTTTATTTTATTATAAACTTTAAAAAAAATAAGTTTCACATTTCCAAATTAAAATAGTGTCTTTCATAGTTCTTGCACATGTCCTTTTCCTTATGCATTCTTGTTACCATATTATTTGTTCCAAAAATATAACCAGTGCAAATATAAGCTTTGTATTTCTTCCTTCGCACATGGTATGCCACCATTCTTCCCCATTCAGCGCCGGTCTACTCACAATAACTGAACCCATCACTCTTGTTCGACGTGATCTTAGGTGCTGCAGAGATTCGTCCACATTTTGACAAAAACGACACCTCCTATCCATGAATAGATTTATTCTTTTATTCTCCATCTTTCAAGAATCTCGTTTGTTGGAAATAAATTGAAGCAAAATTTTATGAAGAGGTGACGATAGGTCTCACTAGGACATTTTTCTAGGTACTTTGGCACATTCTACAAGGCCTTTACTTCACTTACTATGTTCTCATAAAGTCTGTGTTTTTGTCTTTGTTCTCTGGTCTTGATCCAATCCCTCTCCCAAAGTCTCCTTTTTACAGCCTCAGGGTTAGTTTTTAGAGTTTCCACATTGGAGCCAATGTCACTTAGCAATATTATGTAATTTTATAGTTGTTCCATTCTCTTAGAATTGGTTCTGTTTTATATTTGTTTTCCGATTGCAGAATTACAATTTGGGGAGCGATATTGTCCACTATTGTTTTCCTATACATTGAAATAACACTCTAACTACTCTAGCATTTATAGGAACCAACCCCAACTCATACCTTATGATGCTGGTCGGTACACACCTTGGGAGGTGCAGAATAGTTCTCCAAAAAGTACCCGCCAATGTTTCCCACAATTTCCATGGGCAGCACAGTGCACAGTCCACTCCGTGGGTTATTGCCGGCACTACTTTCTGTTTGTAGTACGTAATTATCGGCAACAATGAGAATTTTCAGAATTCTTTACGAACCCTACACCCCTGTGTGGTTAGTTGCTTATTCTTTGCCTTTATGCTTTGTACACATGGCGCATCGTTGGCACTTGAATGAATGGGCATACATAGATATCTTGTGATGTCGACTTGATTCGGGGTTTCTATACCCAGCTACCTTCAGTTTGTTTCTGTTCTTCATTCCCTTCAGGTTTTGTGGGGTCAGCACCCCAGTTTTGTTTACATTGATATTCAGCCTGTTGTTCTCCATGTATTTTTGTAATGCATTCAGCTTCCTCTGCAGTTCTATTGGTGTTTGATCTGCTATGACTAAGTCGTCTGCATAGAGCATCCACCCTTCTTTATTCCAGTTGATTTTGGGTGAAAATGAGTTCACATCCTCCAACACTTCTCCAATGTCTGACATGAAGAAATTAAATAGCATGGATGCCAAAGGGCATCCCTGTTTAACTGCCCTATGTGTGTCCATTGGTTTGGTTAGGAGGCCAGCTTGAGTTAACCTTATCTTTATTTGCGTTTTTGAGTGGAGGGCTTTGATTGTAAGAAGTAGACCTATAGGGCAATTCCACTCTTTCAGCTTTGACCATAGTAGCTCTCTATCGATACTATCGAACGCCTGAGCTAGGTCCATACGTGCTAGGTAGAATTTTTGTCCCTGTTTAATTGATTTTGATTGAATTACAGGTGCAAATATTTTGGCTAAGACATCTAATGGCGTGTTTGGGCGGCAATTTTGGGGATCAGTTCTTAGGCCCGTTTTATAAATTGGCACTATGATCACGCTATGTCATGACTTTGGAATCTCTTTATTTTTTATTATGCGTGAGAACAGCATCATGCAAAAGTCTGTCCATTCTTCCTGTGACTCTTTGAGCATTTGGTTGGTTAGCCCATCAGGCCCTGGTGCTCTGGGTGAGCTGGCATTTTTTATTCTTTTGGCAATATTCTCCCTATCAAAGTCAACATCCCATTTGTCTGTCAGTGGAAGTACAGGATCAACCGAGTTCCCTTTTTTTTTTGTAAAGGTCTTCAAAATGCCTTACCCACATTTCTTCTGGGACCATGTTACTCTGAATGGTCTGCTGTATGTTATTTGCTTGATTTATCAGCCCTCAGAAATCTCTTGTGTTCCTGTTAGTTAAAGCTTTTAATATTGCCTCAGCGTCCTTTTGCTGGGTTATGAACTTGTGGGGGATGAGCCAATTTTTATACCTTTGTTTTAGGGCCTTTCTTTTTTTGCTCCTTTCTGTCGACATCTGATGCACAGTGCTTCTTAGGTCTTTTCTCTCTTTTTCTTGACAATTTGTAGATCAAAGGTGTGGTTGGTTTTTAGCACACATTTAAGTGCCTCTCACACTTTTTTTGTGTATACTTGAAGTAGCAGCATGTGTTCAACATCGATTTTATCTTGCAAGTTCAAGCTTCCAAATTTCCTGTGCATTTCACACCTATCTTCTGTGCTTAAGCGAATTTTGTTTTTTTCTGATTCCACCGACAGCTTTGTCTTCCATGTCTCCTGTATTACAGGTTTTATCAGGTTGTACTCAAGCTCTAGTAGTTTATGGTCACTGTTTTTCATGGGTTTGACATGTAGCGATACGATTTTATGTGTCGCTTTTCCTGACATGAAGAAGTAGTCCAATGTTGACGCTTGAGAACCTGTCCTCCATGTTGCTTGTGCTGGGATATATCCTTGTATGTCACCATTGAGCATGCAGATTTCTCTGGTTTCCAGTTCTTTGAACCAGATCTTACCTTGGATGATCTTCCTGTTGAGTTTTCTGTCAAGTTTGAATTTTGTATCCTTAACTTTGTTGGGGAGGAGCTAGCGCCTACCTGCACCCCTCAAGTGCTTTACAAATTAGGCAAGACTTCTAAGCACTATAGCACTGAGAAAGCTTTTTTCATGCAAAAAATAATCACACAGAGGCGTGGCCAGTCCCTAAATAAATATAGTTATTTGTTTGCATTTTACATTTCAATCCTAACTATTAGTTGAATTAATTTGTAAAAATGTTACATTGCATTTAGTTTTCTCATAGCACAGTAAAGAGCAGGTTCTCTGCCAAAAAGGAATGTGGCTTGCGCTAAGAATGGATCGCAGAGCTCATGCGGTGTTGCGTCACTGAGGCTAAGGCTTGTAGAGAGCACGAAGTGGCTGAGCAGCAGTTCCTGTCAATCACAAGCCAATGGAGACTAAAAAAGATTCAGCACAACAGAGTACTAGGAAAACAAGTTTTTTTTGTAGGAATTACTGGACCACGTCAAATATAATTTATGGAGTAAGTGTTGAGAGAATGGTGGGAAGATGTGCTTATGTATGAATGTTTATAACATAGTAAATTATGCCAAACAAGAGCGACAAAGTATTCCTGCATATTCAGTATAATGTTATGTAGCTTGTCCCAAACGGAACCTGGCCATGCAACACTGGAGAGTCTGCAACAACCCTTGTACGGCAAGAAGAACAGTTTCGGAGGAGCTCTGCTGGAATCCAGTGACCAAGTCAAGAGTATTTAAGCCCCAGCCCCAGCACCAATTTTCAGGACTTGGGAGCCAGCCATGGAGGACAGAATGCTGGTTGGATTTCCCCAATCCTCATGATCTGTAAAGATTAAAGTCTTGTTATCACTTGCAAGATAGACTCATGGTTTTTAATTCCCTAGATGGGTGCATTTACTCTGGGGTATGGTGATTATGGGTCCCCTGTATTTAAGGGGCACCCCTGTAAATTGGGGTTTGCTTTCAACTGCTTCTAGACAGTCAATGTTTAAGTCACCACATAAGATTATATTTGGAATTGATAGGCAAATGTTGAAGTGGTCAATCAGTGTTATTACTTGATCGATATACTGGGTTGTGCCCGTTGCTTTATCTTGCCAATATAAGTTAATCATCACAATTGTGTAAGTTCAATACAATAGCCAGTATGTATGCATTGGGGTTCATGGTCTTTATCACACAGAATCCAGTTTTCTTGTTTATTAAAATTTACCGTCCAGATCTCGGCCTCCCCTTCTTGCCCTTTATGGCAGGGTTCAGGAAGACATCATAACCTTCAGCATAGGGTTGTTCAGTTAACCAAGTTTCCTAAAAACGCAAGACATAGAATTGGCTAAGCTTATGGAAAACCCCTTGTAGCAAAATGCGTGTGAATTTATCATCTTGTTGATCGTGGTAATATCTTTTATTGTTTGTGCACAGGGCCTTAGCTAGCCACTGCCATGAGTCTGGTATGTTTCCTTGTCCTACTATGGAGAATGCTCTGTCTTCTGCTTACATGATACACTTGCATCAATGCTGGGGTCCGAATAACATGGGTACGCAAGATTAGAGTAGGTAGGACAATGAAAAATGCTGATTATGTCTCAACAGAATAAACACAGCAAAGAAAGAAGAAGACCGCAATCCCACGCTAGCAGGTGGAGGACTTCAAAAGTACAGAGAAAATGTTCAGCATGGTAGACAAAGCCAAAGAAAGACAGGCCTGATTGCTATACTAATGATACATCATTTAAATATGCACCAAGTTCTTTCAACTTTGCAGAAGAGCAGCTTACAGTTCAGTGGGCTGACAATGCCAGAGAGATGATCTCAGTAAAACTATTTTGAGAAAAGAGCAAAGGTCTACCCTAAGAAAATAATTGACCGCTTTGCTAAAATGTAAAGAAATGACTGTACTTCTATTTTGGTTTTCTACAGTGAGCAGGAACCCACACCAGCGTCTCCTTCTTCAGCTATGGATGCACCAAGAAGAAAGAGGAGCGATTGAAGAAGCACATCCTTTTTTGAACATATGTTTTGTTATGTTGTCTGTCTTGTTTTTTTTATTATTTGATCATAAAACAGGAGACTGCATGACTCTTTTGGTTTGAAAATGTCAACCAGAGGAAATGTTTCCTTTAGTGCAAAACGCAGTTATTAGAAGAAACTAAGGCCCATGAAAAATAGGGCAACGCAGAAAAAGTAAAAAACATACATCTTTTTTTACTTCAGATCATAGCCAAGTCCTGGTATCATCCTGTATGTATTTAGTATAAAGTAGCACCAAAATGTGCGAAAAGAGAGAAAGGAGCAGCCACCCTGTTATATTAGAAGAAGAGAAAATGCAGTAGAGATTGTTTAGGAGGAAGGAGTGTTTAAAGAAAATATATAGGTATTTTAAAGGTTGGGTTTGAAGAGACAGTACGGACGATAAAAACACACTTATTTTTCAAGAGAAACTCATTTAGTTTTATATTACAGATGGACGAGAGATACCTACACACCAGGTGATGGATGGCAACCGATCCTGCGAGCAGAGAGAAAAGATTGAGGGACCCAGCCAGATGCCCAGCTACAGTTGCTTTGTGTTTGAAAATGATTCATATGAAACTCCCACATCCTTGTGTTCGCCAGAAACAATTGAATGCCCCCCCACCGACTATCTGACTCCGAATAAAGAAGAGTGAGAAACCCAAGTACTTTATGATGAAATTAACAATTAACTTAAAAGGACTGGGCTATGTGTAAAGGACCTCAGAACATGCTGCAAAGCAGCCCAAAGGACAAATAAAATGACTCACCATGAAGACGGATTGTGGATGCGAAATAGTCTAAAGCAAGATGAATTGGGTGGAAGATGTGTCAATGGATGATGTACCGATGGAAGAAAATATGTATGGAGAGAGGGAAGGAGAGAAGGAAATGTCGCAGGGTGGGAGGAAGGAAAAGGTGTACAGTAAATGTTTCATGTGGACAAATAAAGAGGAAAATGGGCTAGTGGGTTCACTCAAGGAATGATTTCTCTTGATTCTTGTAGTGTCTAGAAATTCACTTTTTGTGTATGTCATGTTTATATTTAATTGGGTAATGGGAGTAGGATACAGACAATAGCAAATAAAGTTGTTCTTGAGGATACACACATAAAAGTTCAAAAAGGGCAAAATGTTGCAAATGATCTTCTGACAAAGGGAGATATATGTTTTAGATTGAAAACACTGTTGGCTTTGTAGAAATGTTTTTATGAAACGTTCCATGTTGAGAGAAAATCACCACACTAAGGGGCGTGACAGAAACAGGGATGTATAGGTACACTGTATATGGGGGAAGGTGGACACTTGGTATAGTGGTCGTGTATTGAATAGTTGTGTAATACATTCTCAAGGGGGGAGTGTATAAGAGTACTGGACCCCTGCCCCCTCAAACTGAATACAGATAGCATGGCAGGCTGATTAGTGGTCCCAGTATTGCAAACATCAGAATTATAGTGCTTTTTAAAGATAAAGAGTGCATATAGGGTGACATACATTTTTGGGGTCAGAATGACTCAGGAAGTAAATGGTGTCGCCAGTATTACTCACACATCATGAATATGTAAAAATGTAGTCCGTAAACTGGACAGAAAATGAGTTATGCTCAAAAGTAAATTGGTTTACCATTTGGTAGCCCAACATCTAGGCTGGACAGACAGATATTTTCTAAGTTGGATGCCAAAATACAAAATGGCTTTGGGAGCAGGTGTCAAAAGTCCTTACTCATACAGATAATTAATTTTCTTTGGCAGCAGTTCACTGTAGATAAGTACGTCTGGTATGGTATATTTAGAATTTCTCGGCAAGAAAAGTAGACATGATTGATAGCAAATCAGATAAGAACATGGGGAAGCTACAAATTAGAAAGAACAGCTGCTTAACTAGCAACAAATAAGATGAGCTCATGAGGTTTCTCACAGTATTAGCTGTCAAGTAAATTTGGCAGAGCTTCGAGAGCTGATAAGAACTGTTTCTTGGCAGTAGTTTAAAGATGTATAATTATGTTTAGCTGTGACTGGAATGGGTTAATCAGTCTATGTGACAGTCAGACTGAGCATGCCAGAAATTAGCTAATGTGGCTTGGCGAGCGACAGTTAAGCCAACCAATCAAAGACAATGAGGGCTTATATTATAGTTAAGAGAACCAATTAGAAATGTATCCTGAATTTGCATTAAACCATTACGTCATTGAAATAAGCCTATATATGCAAGCTGATTGTAGCAGCTCAGTGTGCTGTTTCCAGTGTCTTCTGAACCTGTAATAAAGATGGCTGTGAAATTTCATCCGGTCGTCCGCCTTGCTTTGTTCTTGTTCCAGTGCCATTGTCCACATATGTCCCGGTTGATGAGGGGATGCAGAGGGTCCCCCTTTACACTTCCATGCCATCAGGATAATTGGTTTAGCAATCATACAGCCCTGGAGCAGCCCGACTCTCTTACAAAATGATACCTCATCCAATGGAGACACGTCCCCGAGAATTAAGATTGATGCTTTCATTATAATAGTGCAGTTCAAAACCAGGCTCAACCTTTCACAGAACCCCCTCCCCAGAAGTCTCTTGTCTTTTTTGCAAGTCCAAACTAATTGACTCAATGAGCCCTTTGCCTCTTTGCACTTCCAACATAGGTCACTCTCCAAAGGATGTCTCTTGAACATACGGTCTGGAGTCCAGTATGCCCTAAAGAGGATTTTAGTTTGAGACGCTCTTAGACCCTAGTCCATGCTGACTGAACGGACATTGTTACAGCATCTCTGCCAGCAGCCTGGGTCAACTGACTCACCTAGTTCACCAGCCCAGACATTAGCAAGCTCAGGATCCCCTTTATGGCTGGATAGCAATACTCCGTACATTGTGGCAGCCTAATGTATCGCACAATTGCAAAGCTCAAGCACTGACCAGACTGCACTCTGCAACGTCGATGGTTGTACATGATCAATTTTGGCAGCAATGATTCCCCCTCAATTGTCTGTACCCTGCATAGGTGCATTCACTCAAGTCAAAATCTTGGCTGAGACATGCAAATGGGATCTATTTCCCATTGGCATCCAAATCCTTGATGTATCTAATTTCTCCCAGGAACCATGATGGCCAGAAGAGTACTTTCCCATGTACAGTCAGTGCCGGATTCAGCCAGATCGATGCATCTTGGAACAAGTACGGATCACATCCTATTCGATCCGACATGCAGTGCCAGCATTCGCGTAGTAAGGCTGTCAGTGGGTTCTGTAGGCGAGATGGTCTCGTAATCATCGTCAACAAGCCATTGGGCGCCAAGTGAGATGACAATGCATTACTTACCGTAAAAGCATTTCTGATGGTTGTATCTGCTTAGATTCACATGCTGTGCATAGGTCCGACATCCAGTGGTCACTGCGGAGTATTGCATTTTGTTTTTCGTAGTCGAAAAGGGGACGTCGACAAGGCGTGTCTGTAACACTATCCCTATAGTGACGTGCGTTGTACCCACAATCCCTCACGCGTCGAGGTCCCTCTGTTTGTATTTTTCTGCCCTGAGGGAGCCTTCTATACGTGAGTGAGTACAGAAAAGAGAGAAATATAGGAAAGGATGTCTATGTTCCTTCCATCCGAGTGGGGAGGAAGGGTGGGCGCATGTGAATCTAAGCAGATACAACCATCAGAAATGCTTTTACGGTAAGTAATGCATTGTCTTCTGATGTTTGTTAATCTGCTTAGAATCACATGCTGTGCATAGACTAGCGAGCAGTACCCGGAGTTGGCGGTGGGTTATGAGAAGGAACAGTAGAGAAAAGATGTCTTAATACTGCCTGTCCCACCAGGGAGTCAGATCTAGAGTGTGCATCTAGACAGTAGTGTTTTGTAAAGGTGTGCACAGAACTCCAGGTAGCCGCTTTGCAGATGGACTCAAGGGAAACATTTGCAATGAATGCTATGGAAGCCCCAGTGCCTCGAATGGAATGTGCTCTTGGCTTGAAGGGTAGTTCTCTCTTAGCAAGAGTGTAACAGAGAGTGATGCATTGTACAATCCATCTAGATATAGTGGACTTAGAGACTGCATCTCCTTCTCTTCTTCTGCCTCCGAGACAAAGAACTGATTAGTCTTTCTCAGTGTTCTGGTTCTTTCCATGTAGAACATGACAGCTCTGCGTACATCTAGTGTATGCAGACTTTTTTCTCCCAAGCTGGAAGGGTTTTGAAAGAACGTTGGTAGTTCTATAGATTGGTTTACATGAAATTTCGAGATGAATTTTGGTGCAAACCTTGGGTGTGTGCGAAGAACCACCTTATCCTTGTGAACTGTTACGAAGGGGTCTAGTACAGAAAGAGCCTGTAGTTCACTTACTCTCCTAATGGAGGTGATAGCTATTAGGAAAGCAGTCTTAAGAGTGAGGTTTTTAAGAGTTGCCTTGTGCATGGGTTCGAAAGGAGTGCCCATGAGTCTGGAAAGTACCACGTTTAAGTCCCATCCGGGAGCTGGGTTAGCTATCGGGGGGTGTATTCTCTTTACCCCTTCCATGAAGGCCTTGATAACTGGTATCTTCCACCACGACACTTTAAGTTGGGAAGTGGTGTATGCAGAAAGTGCCGCTAGGTGGACTTTAATGGAATTAAACACTAGACCTGAATCCAGTAAATGGGTCAAGTACAGAATAATGTTAGTGGCAGAGCAGTCAACCGGGTTGATGTTCTTACTTCTACACCAGATGACAAATCTTTTCCACTTGCTAGAATAGCAGTGGCGAGTATTAGGTTTTCTGGCTTCCCTGAGGATGTCTATACATCTTTGAGGGAGATGTAAATGTCCAAATTCTATGATCTCAGGAGCCAAGATGCTAAGTTCATGGTCTGAGGGCATGGATGCAGTGTCCTGCCCTTGTCTTGTGACAGCATGTTGTACGGGCAGGGAAGTTTCATTGGGGGAGATAGGGACATCTCCATCAAGTGAGCGAATCATGGCTGCTGGGCCCGCATTGGGGCCACTAGTATCATGGTAACCTGCTCTTGGTGCATCTTGTGCACCACTTTGTTGAGTAGGGGAGTCGGGGGAAAGGCGTAAACAAATTTCCCTGACCATTGCATCGACAGACCGTTCCCCTTGGACTGGTTTTGGGGGTACCTGGAGGCGTAACTTTAGCATTGTGAGTTCTCCAGGGTTGCGAACAGGTCTATTTCCGGGAAACCCCATTGCGTGAAGACATCTAAGACGATGTCTTCGTGCAATTGCCATTCGTACTCTTTGGGCAGGGGGAAGTCTCTGCTGAGTTTGTCTGCTAGCAGATTGAGTTCCCCTGGTACATGTTGTGATAGTAGGAACATGTTGTGTTTGAGAGCCCACTTCCATATATTCTGGGACAGCTTGGACAGTCCTGGAAAGTGAGTGCCCCCTTGCTTGTTGAGGTAGTACATGGCTGTGGTGCTGTCTGTGAGGACCATCACTGTCTTTCCTTGTAAGTGTTCCTGAAAGGCTTTCAGTGCTTTGAACACCGCTAGTAGTTCCAGCAGGTTTAAATGCTTGGATGCTAAACTCGGAGTCCACACTCCGTGAGCAGTCTGATGAGATAGGTGAGCCCCCCATCCTGTAAGGGACGCGTCTGTGGTTAGAGTGGCTTCCACTGCGGGTGTGGCAAAAGTCTTCCCTAATAACAGGTTTTCCTTTGTCCACCACCGTAGCGAGAGAACCAAGGCCTGCGAGACCACCACTAGATCGTCCCATTGTCCGCTGGCCTGACACCACTGGCTGTAAAGCCACTCTTGCATTGGGCGCATGCGCAAGCGCACGTGAGGTACCAAATAAATACATGACACCATCATCCCTAGCAAGCGCATTGCTTTGCGTACCATCACCTCTCGACCTGCCACATAACAGGGGATCTGAAACAACATGTTTTGGACCCTCTCGTTGGAGGGGAAGACGAGGCCGTCCCTTGTTCGAATTAGAGCCCCTAGGAATTGTTTGATTTGGCTGGGGTCTAAGCTGGACTTCTTTTCGTTGATGGAGAAGCCCAGTTGGGACAAAAGGTCTACGGTCTTTTGGGTATTGGAGAAGCATGTTTCGTAAGAATCCCCTGTTATTAGCCAGTTATCGAGGTAAGGGTATACCGGGATGGATAACCTGCGCAGGTGGGCCGCTGCCACTGCCAGTACTTTCGTAAATACCCTTGGTGCAGATGTTATCCCGAAGGGTAGTACTCTGAACTGGTAGTGTTTGTTCTCTATCTTGAACCTGAGGTATTTTCTGTGCGCTGGCAACATTAAAATATGAAAGTATGCATCTTTCATGTCTAGTGTTGTCATGTAATCCCCCTGTGATAACAGTGGGATTACTTCCTGCAAGGTCACCATACGAAACCTTTGGGGTTTGACAAACTTGTTCGCTGGACGCAGATCTAATACAGGGCGCGTGGTTAAATCCTTTTTGGGTACAAGGAAGTACACTGAATAAATACCTTCTGTTACCTGAGATAGGGGGACAGCCTCTATAGCTTCTTTTTTCAGTAGCTCTTCTACTTCTTGAAGAAGAATAGTGAGGTGTTCCGGTGTCATGCGTCGGTTCCGTGGGGGTCTGTATTTCGGGGAACCATTGAATTCGATGCAGTATCCGTGGGCTATGGTGGATAAAACCCAGCGGTCTGACGTTATTCCCTCCCATGCTGAAAGGAACGATGTTAGCCGGCCCCCGACCGGTGATGCATGGGAGGGGACCCGAATCTTCGGGTCATTTGTTGGTATTGGGCGTGGGGCCTTTGGGACTGGAGCCGCGCCCTCTTCCTTTGCCACGACGTTGGCCTCTTTGACTGAACTGGGTGCTTTGGTTAGAGGGCCAGTTGGTAGCAGAGTAAAATTGCTGTTGGCTTTGTTGCTGGCGTTGGCCACGAAAGGAGCGTCTATTGCCATAGCTGCGTCTGTTAGGTGGCCTAGAAATTTGGTCAAGAGTCTTGATGGTATCAAACTCCTTCTTCGCATGTTCTAGGGCCTCATCAACTGCTTTTCCAAACAGATGTGTTTCTTCTATGGGTTTATTTATCAGGGAAGCCTGTGTTTCCGGCTTAAAACCCGAATTGCGCAACCAGACATGGCGTTTGAGAAGTAATCCCTGAACCAGGGAACGGCCAGCTGTCTCTGCGGCATCTAAGGAGTTCTTTACGATGCCCTGGTTTACAAGAGTTCCCTCTGATATTATAGCTAGCAGGCGTGAACGCAGGGGTTCTGGTGCGTCCTCTGCTTCGCTGCGCAGCTTGCTCCACTGTGCATCTGCGTAGCTAGCTAGTAGGGAATTGTTATTTGCAATCCTGGTTGAGAAGGCGGCGGAGGTCGTGATTCTCTTCCCAAGTGCATAGAGCTTCTTGCCCTCTTTGTCAGGTGGTGCCTCACTAGTAGATGGTGGTACCCCCGCTCTTTTTCTTGTATTAGTCACTACAAGGGAGTCCGGAATAGAATGTCCCCTGATGTACAAAGGGTCAGAGGACGAAGGGCTGAAGAGCTTTTCTATCCGAGGGTTGACCCCTCTGACTAAGGCCGGATTGGAAAGGGAAGGAGTTATTCTTCTCCATAAAGAAGCCAGGAGCGGAATAGACTGACTGACCGGGGCTTTTTCTTTAATAACTCTTTCTACAAAGTCTATGTCCGGAAGAGTCTCCCCTGTGTCTATTTCAAAATGCGCTGCTGCCTTGCGCAACAGTGCATTAAGTGAAGGTTGGTCATCTATGGGGGAGGTGTTTCCAATAGGTGAGTCCTTGGGAGGAGAAGGCTGAAAGACATAAGGGTCTGAGTGCACTGATGGGGATTGCCAAGGCTGCACTGATGGGGAGCGCCAGGGCTGTGAAGTAGCTGTATCCTCTTCAAAAGCTCCTGCACTAGTGTAAGGGTCTTCTTCAAACCTCTCTTCCTCATGTTCTTCCTCTCCACCCAAACACTCCTCATCTTCCTGGAGGTATTGCTCCTCTTCAGTGAGGTCATATGCGTCTGTAGAAGGGGGAAACAGCCTAGGAATCTTGACCCTAGGGTCATCCTGGGTCCATTCTCTTGGTCTTTTGGGTGTGGGTGGGTTTTGGCTACCCAAAAACCTTTCCATTTTTTCCATACAAGAATGGAGTCTTTCAAGGGTCTCATGGGGAACCCCTGAATAGTTTAGAGGGGGGAAATCAGTGTTTTCACCTTCAAAACGCTTAGAACGCTCCCACAACGTCGACGAAAGGTTTCCATCGCCCTCTGAAAAGCCCTCCGGTAGTTCAGAAGTGCCCTTAGATGAAGGGGGCAGTTCCTAGCTACTTTTGTGCTTTTTCGGCGTTTCTATATCTTTTGGTGCGGTATTCGACGTCTGTTTCGTCGTCCGCTTACGTTTGTCCTCGGAAACAATTCTCGCCAGGCTCTCGACAACGAGTTCGTCAGTAGAGGGTTCTGGAGTCGACGTTGCCTGCGTTACGCATTGTTTCTCGACGGCCGCTCTATGGAGCGTTACGTCGGATGTTTTTGAGGTAGCGCCCGTGTTAGATGAAAGCCCAATCGCTGGTCGCGGCTGCGTTTGCGGGTGGGGCTTGAGACCCTTACGGTCTGAGGTAGACGCCGGAGTGCCCTGCGTCCGCTTCGGCGCTGATGGATCCTTCGTCCTCGACGAAGAAGAGCCGTGGGTTGTGTGCTTAGGCCTATGGGGTCTGTGTGCGTCCTTGTCGCCGGGGTGTTCATCCCCATAAGCAGAGCGTGAGCCGAGCCCGTCGGGGCCGGGGACGGACGTCGAGGAGCGCGAGCGCTCCTTCTGGGGGTTAATGACTTCCGTAACGGACGTCGAGTTATCACCCTCCTCGTCACTTTCTGTAACAGCGGCGGCGGGTGAGGAAACTGACTTCGACATAGCGTAGTCCGCCCACCTCTTAACTTTCCGTTCTTTAAGAGTTCTTGGTTTCAAGAGCTTACAGGCCGCGCAGCTGTCCTCTTTATGATCGAGGGGCAAGCAACGATTACAGAGCTTGTGTTTGTCCTTCCAAGTGTATTTGCCCCTACAGCGTGGGCAAAACTTAAAAGGTGTCCTCTCCATAGCTGAGGCAATAAAAACTGGTGATAACAACCCCAAGGGAAAGATAGGGGAGAAAGAAAGACATTCTCGACGAGAAGATAAAAGTTCGAACCCCCACTCTCCCTACTGTATTTTGGCCGGCGAGGCCTGGCCACGTGTTCGGCAGCGCCGAAGGATCTCCTCCGTCTCTTCCCCTCCGTCGAAAACTTGCTCGGCGGAGAAACAGCTTCACAGCTAACGTCGAGGGGAGGGATCTTTAACAATAAGTATATATAAAGGACCGAGGTCCGTAGTAAGTGTTTAGCAATGTCTCTCTAGGAGCTCCGCGTAAGGCGACCATAAGCTGGGCGGAAAAAAACAATCTGAGGGACCTCGACGCGTGAGGGATTGTGGGTACAACGCACGTCACTATAGGGATAGTGTTACAGACACGCCTTGTCGACGTCCCCTTTTCGACTACGAAAAACAAAATGCAATACTCCGCAGTGACCACTGGATGTCGGACCTATGCACAGCATGTGATTCTAAGCAGATTAACAAACATCAGAAACACTATTACACTCCAATACGATGTCATCCAGTTGATCTTAGTCAGACCTTGTAACCCGACATAGATGCCTAGAAGTGAACGCCAGATGATAGTCGAAGAAGTTCGACAGATTCATACCACTGTGTTTCAGTGGAAGCTGCAACTTCCATAATGTTGACTTTGCTGGCTTGCCATCCCACAGGAATTTCTGTATAATAGTATCCCGTTCTTTGAAAATGTTTCTGGGTGTCTTGATGGGAGGCATTGAGAGGATATAATTTACTCTTGGCGCCATGTTCATTTTGATGCAGTTAATTTTGCACTGCAGTGAAAGTTTCTGAAGTGACCACCTGTCTACGTCAGATTTTAGATTGGGCTTTATCGAGTCAAAACTGATCTTTGGCAAACTCTCCATCTTTGGGCCAATCCAGATTCTTTGGACACCACTTAAAATCAAATTGGTCCCACGTGTGTTTCGTGCATGTTTTTTCCTTCCTACTCCGTAGGATATGTAGAAACTCAGCCCCCCCTTCTTGACATGAACACTTTCTCACATACCGATTACCATGAAAGACAATGGACTAACACCAGAGCCATATACCTGACATGTCCCAACACAAGGGTCAGGCAGAGTCAGGCAATTGCTGATAATTACACACACCTGACTTCCCTTCCCTTTCCCCATAGGGATAAAAGGCGGAGCCCCAAAGCACACTGGGAGCAAGGCCAAACCTATGAAGAAGCAGCTATTCCAGGACAGCAGTTCCAAAGGAGGAGAAAAACTGAGAGCTGAAAGGACAACGAGGAGGGAATTGCCTTTGCCCTTTTTAACCCAGACCAGCAGAACCTCCAACAAGGGAAACGTAAGACCGGTAGTCACAGCTGGTGAATTGTGCGAAGAATGTCAGCGGTACATGGGACCCTCCTGCACTGATAGCCAGGGCGTGGAGAAGCGGTTGCCATCATGGTACCGTCCTTGACTCCAGAGGCAGGAGACACCAACAGAGTTCGCCAGAGCCGGTGAGTAAGAGCTGATACTAGATCCGACTGTGTTGGGCTCAAGGTTGTGAAGAGCAAAATTGTATGAAGAAAGAAGACTAAAGCACAAAGGTCTTTTGTACGCAAAATAGGTATCAGTTAGAGTGGTCCAGCGCCACATGGGCTCATTCAAAGGACTCTGACTGATGCCCCGCTCCTGAACAAGGTCAGTATCTTGGACTGGGATATCGAAGTGGTCCTGCAGCGGGTTTTGTTGGATCCTGTGCACAGTCAAACGTCTTCGGTTGTTATAGAAACTACAAGAACCAGGCGGCCTTAAGGGAGGCTGGCGTAAGGTGTCAAAGTGGTCATACGAGGGTAAAGCCAAACACCTTGTACAGTCGAAAGTCTTTGGCACGTTGCCGAGGCAAATGTGAACCCGAGTGAGGGATGCCTGCGAATTGGGGTGGGCATTAATACACCGTGAACATTGTGACGACAAGTATGAGCCCGACTGGGAGAGGCCAACATTGAGAGAAGGGTTGGAGCCCGGCTGAGGGGGATCCAAAGGAGCAGGTTACTCCCTATGTGCAGCTAAACCAAATTTCTGTCATGAGACCTAGCTGCATTCTGATGGCAGAGGTGTTGTGCTTTGTGTTTTTGTCTGGTGTATGGAGGTGAATGCGTGCGGGTAGGTGGCCGTGCCTGCAACTAGAGTCCACCAACGTGGAGCGTAACTAGGTACCTTGATCCTCAGTTGGAACTTGCTTTTGATGTGGCCGTGGAATCAGTTTGTCCAGTCTGCGTCGAGAGTTATACTTTACCTTGCTCTGGAGAATATGCTGGGGAGGCACTGACAGTGTCATGACATAGGTGTTATGAAGGTAAGCGCGAAGTGGAGAAGGTTCATCAGGTTGCTGGAAGGAAGAGCTTGGTTTTGAGGGCCTTCCTGAAGGAAAGATGGTCCTCTTTACGATGGATGCTGAGTGGAAGAGAGTTCTAGAGGATGCAAGCTTGGATGGAGATAGAGGATCCTCTAGCTCTGATGGAGTTGAAAAGGGGGGGGGCGGTCACAAGGAGGAATGTGGAGCCAGATCTAAGGTTAATGATGGGCTGGTAGTGTGTAAGCTTATGTTGGAGGAATTGAGGGTCTGTCTTGTGGAGGGCACGGTGGGGAATGCACATGGCCTTGATAGTCACCCTTCAGCTGATAGGAACCCAGTGAAGCACCCTAAAGGCAGAAGGCACATGTTTTCTGTGTGGTAGGACAAAGAGGAGCCTAGCTGCAGAGTTTTGGATCCATTGGACGTTTCTGAACTGATAGGCAGTGGCGCCCAGATAGATGGAATTGGCATAGTCTAGGCAGGAGAGTTTGACAGCCAAGAATGCTGAAACTGTGAGGGTAGGAGAGATAAGGGAAGTTTTGTCTGAGAGTGCAGAGGTGACAATTACATGATCTGGATGTGGCATTGATGTGGTAAGAGAGTGTTAGATTTGAGTCCAAGGTGAATCCCAGGTTCTTTACTGAGCTGGATGCTACAAGCAGGGATCCTAGGGAAGGTGGCAAGGGGGTAGGTTGGGGGAAGAGTGAAGTTTTGATGCAGTTCAAGATTTCGTTTTTACCAGGGTTAAGGAGGAGGTGGGAAGCTGTCATCAAATGGTCTATTTCTGAGAGGCAGGTGAAGTTAGCATGGGAGGAAGCAGGGGTTTCGGTAGAAGTTGAAGAGGGGAGGGGATGGGACAGGGAGGCCCACTGTGGAACGCCTTTGGAGACAGGGCAGGGATGGGAGGGATGATTTGTGATTTGTTGGCAATGAAAGAGGAGATCCATTTTAGAGAGGATTCCATGATGCCTAGTGAGTGGAGTCTTTCTATGATGATGGAGTCGTCGATAGTGTCAAAGGCAGCCGAAAGGTCAAGGAGGATAAGTGCAGCACAGCCTTCTGAGTCCGTCATTCTTTTCACGTCATCCAAGATGGAGACGAGGGAGGTTTCCATTCCGCAGAGGGGTCTGAATCCGGACTAGGCAGGGTTGAGTAGGGAATTGGATTTTGTGAAGAGGCTGAGCTGGTTGTATGCTGGGCGGTCTAAGAGTTTGGCAATGAAGCGGGTGTCTGCAATTCAGTGGTATTTGGAAGGAATGAGGGGGTCGAGGGTGGAGTTTTTAAGTAGGGATTTGACGTGTGAGGTTTTGAAAGCTGCAGGCAAGAAGCTGATGTCAGTGAATGGTTAATTATTGATTTAGCGATGCTGCTGAGAAGAAAGGCAGTGAGATCTGGAAGGATGACAAAGGGGGAATTGCCCTTGCCCTTTTCAACCAGACACACAAAGCCTCCGAAAGGGAAAGCATAAGACCGGGAGTTGCAGCTGGCATGCGGAACAGGAGATGTCAATTGTACACGGGGGCCTACCGCTTTGATAATGCAGGAGGAGCGGGAAGCTCCTTGACTCCAGAGAACAAAGAAGCCAACGGAGGAGCCAGAGGAAGCTGATAGCAAACCGAACTGTGTGGAGCCCAAGGTTGTGAGTAGCAACATTGTGAATGCAAGGAATTTGTACACGAAAGAACTTGTGTGTGTATTTGAACTTTAAAGAAAGCCCAGTTGAGGTCCAGGTGCAGAGGGGTCTGGTGCCACTTGGGCGCTCATTTGAAAGACTCTGACCGGGACCTGCTTTTGAAACTGCAAGAACCAAAAGGCCCCAGGAAAGGGTGGCGTGAGGCGTCAGAGTGGTTCTATAAGGGTTACGTCAAATCCCTAATACAATCGAAAGTCTGTGACCCGTGGCCAGGGGAAAGCAAGAGGAAGGGAACCCCCCTTTCCAATAAGATTGTGAACTGTGAAATAAGGCCATAGTGAACCCAACGGAGGGAGACCCACTTTTGCAGAAAGGATCCGAGGTTGGTGGAGGGAGATCCAAAGAAAGCTAGGAAAAGGGAACTGACGCTTTCTGATGAAATGAGTGAAACATGAACTGTGTTAAAAATACATGAACTATTTTAAAGAAGGCTGTGGTGAACCTGATGGAGGGGTGCCCATTTTCGCAAACAGGATCCGAGCCAGACAGAGGGAGAGTCTAGCGGTGAAAGTCTATCGCCCAAGGTGCAAGACCACAGAGAGAACCTTTGTTTGTTGTTTGTGTATCAAGAGTAATACACCTGTGAAAGCCCGGCGGAGGGAGATCTAAGTGGCAAAAAGCAATCGCCCAAGGTACAAGAATACTGAAGGAACTGTTGTTTATTTGTTTGTTACTTTGAATCCGCTACAAGAATACTGAAGGAACTGTTGTTTATTTGTTTGTTACTTTGAATCAGCAGGCCTTCTAAGGCAAGAGACTTTGTAGGAAAGAGACTTCGCCTCTGAAGGTTGTGATATCGATTGAACAGGAACTGTTAACCTTGTGCACACGGGGACCAAGGAGTGTGCTGTGCTGGAGAGTCCCACCTTGTCCCATGCTTCAAACATGGGGAAGAGAGACCCAGCCATACTATCCCGACTTTTCATTATTTCAACACTTCTTTCTTTTCTGGTGAATGTTATCCCACACTCTTTTTGTATTTTAGCAGTAAGTAATTGCCAATAGTTTTTTTTTAATTGGCCCTTTTCATTTGACAAGACGCCACTAGGACGGCCTTATTATTAGATGGTCGCAGCTTGCTCCTATGTTAGATTTAGGTTTAGATTAGGCGTTTATCTCACCCTTGTAAGGTTCAATAGACACCCTTGAACTGTGATCACTTGTGTCTGTCTTTACTGTTGCCACCATGAGTTCCTTACACCGGATAGTTTCAACTTATCTTAAAACAGGGTTCGAAATTGAGTTACGATGAGCAGGAGCTAAAACCAGTTCCTGCGTGTAGGACATCATCCTGTAGGCAGGAGCTACCACAGTGGAACCAGGAGCTACCAGAGATGCTCCTTTAACGTTCTGACCATGTTGTATGAACTGTTGTGTTTAAAAGTGTATTACATGTGTTCTAATTCTTCTTTATTAACATTCTAAAATACTCAAAGTTAATGTCACATTTACATGTTTGGAAGGCACCAGTTGGCCCTAGGAGCAAAAAGCAGCTCCTGGTAGCGGTTGGTTTCAAGCTAACCACGCTCTTCTAGGCTAGAAGCAGGAGCTAACAGCTCCCAGCTCCCTTCATTTTCGAACCCTGTAAGATGATGTCTAGGACAAATTAACATGTTTAACAATAGGGCAGGTTGAGGTTATTTTAGTCAACAGAACTGGAATGTTATATTTCGATAGAGCAATGGGAGGGACTATTAAGGAATACATTTAATGCAAAGTTATATGAAAACTTGCAGCTTGTACGACAAACGATATTGGGACATCTGTATTGGAGTACTGTTAGAATGCATAAACTCGGTTTATTGGATAATATCTGTTGGGGATGACATACATTACTATACTTGTTATTGAGTTGTTCAAGGGTTATGGACTTTTCGTCTGAAGTGTTGGATAGACTGAATAGATTTAATGTAAACTTCCCCAGAAATCCTATTCAAGTTTAATTATTGTCAAAAATAGATGGAAATGAGATAGCCTATGGCAATAGGGGATGGGCTGACAGAGCGTTGGTGGTTTCTGAGAAACAGATATTAAAAATTGGGGTTCTCACTCTACCTTTTCAACTTTAGGACTGCAAGCTGGCAGGATTGTTTTATAATCTGTCAAATGTGAGAAACCTGAGGCGTTTCTCCCAGGCTGTATCCGGGGATCACTGACTCAGGTGGCCAGGGAAGGGCCCTCGCTCTGGGATCCCAATCCTCGGGGTGGACACGTGAGGGAGGAACACCTGCGAAGGGGACCCTTGGAGACTTTGGGAGCAACGCCCCTGGGTTAGACGCGGTATTTCCCCCTTCCGACACTCCCCTACCCAACACCCCCTCAGTCATTATGGGATACTGTCAATCAGATCCCATCAAACCCCAGAATACTTCTATAACAACAAGAAAGAAACACAAAAGGAAAATAAAACCACCTTTGTATATGCACCCCCTTCACCTTGATAAGAACCCCATGATTTGATACATTCCTTTCCCGACAACTACAATTCACATATTTCCTCCCCACTACTGTTTCCCAAAACCACTGGGACGAGGAAGAGGCAGACGAGAGCGATGGAGATTACCCATAGGGACCAATACACCATGAGGTCCTATGGCCGGTCTCCTTGTCCCACTAACAAGGTCAGGCAGAGTCAGGCACAGCTGGACAATTGCTCACACCTGACTCTTATTACTCCTCCCCACCAGTATAAAAAGGTGGAGCACTGAGACACACATCAAGTGAGCTGGGGAAGCAGAAGGGTGCAGAGAAGCAAGAGAGGGACCGGTGGATCTGGAAGGAACCTGGAAGACATGGAGGAAGAAGAAATACCCAGACACTGAGCCTGAGTGTGCAGGGGAGATTTCAGTGTGGAGTAGACGCTGTGCCTCCATGAAACCAAACTCAGGGGCAGTTGGGGTTGCCTGGCGGCACCCACATCAAAGCTCCTCCCCTGGGCAAAATTGGGGGGCTCAGGCCTCAGGGGAGCAGGTGGTAAGACCATGTCTCCAGGTAAACATCCCCTTGTGCTCCTGCTGCTCCTAAACCATGGAAAATGACATTTTTGGGAGCGAGCGAAGTAGGAGCAAAATAGAGACAGATGTATTCTGGGACTGGAAGTCCAAAACCCTTTCTTTTGAGAAACTGTGAGCTAAAGGCCTGAGCCCAGCTGAGGGAGGCCTAAACAGGTCTGAGCCCAGCTGGGGGAGATCTGTGAACTTTTGAGCAAAAGGCCTGAACCCAGCTGAGGGATGCCTAAAGAGGTCCGAATCTGGCTGAAGGAGATCTGTGAATTTATGAGAGAAAGGCCCAAGCCCGGCTGAGGGAGGCCTAAACAGGTCCAAGCCCGGCTGAGGGAGGCCTACTGTGAATACTGAACTAAAGTGGAAGACAATTCCAAGGCCCGATCGAGGCAGACCTGTGGAAGTGTGAACTGTACTATTAAGCGAGGAAAAAGGCACAAAGGAGCTGCACGTCCAGAGGGTTGGCTGATCAGGTGAAGGAGAGTGAGAGGTCAGAGAACCAGGGGAGAGAGTCTGCAAGCGAGAGCCCCTTATTTGCCAGAACGCGAGAGCTCCTTATTTGCCAGAACGCGAGAACATCAAGAGGCCAAGAAGTTTATGAGAACCAGCCTGGTTGGAAAGAGACTATTGTATCCCGTGCCACAAGCTGACAGCTGCCCTCCCGGGTGAACTGCAGAGTTGGGGAGGTACCAGCAGATTGAGAGCGCCTCGACCTTAACTTCAGTTCAAAAGCCGCAAAGGTAGCAAGCCACCCTTCGCAACCAGTGAGTCAAGTGAGAGGATGAAAGACCGGTTTGTGTCGTGGAGTGCTTGCAACAATTGTGTCAGAAGCTGAAGGTTGTGCCTAATGAAAAGCAAACACGAGTGAAGATTAAGTAACACATATGAAAAGAATAGATAAGGATACAGAGTAATCGAGTGGTCAGGCGAAGGATGAAAGCCCAGTCGAAGGTCTCTGTGAAATGTTCTACGAGGTTTGATGTGTAAAAAGGAAGACTTGAGCCCGACCAAGGGAAGTTTTGACATGGTGCTAGCAAACCACAGGGGAAGGGAACCCTGAGAAAGTGAGTGATGAAAACAGACTTTGTTGGCTTGAGCTTTTGGTTCAAATGTTCAAATGTTGAACTTTTGGTTTTGAGAAGGAGAGGCTTAAGCCCGAGCGAGGAGAACCTTTGCTAAACTATTTAGAGACATTGTCTGCATTACCACGAGACTTTGAAAGACAGAACCAGCTGCGAGGTGTTCACCAGACAGAGTGTGTCCAAGTGCTGGTCTTAAACTCACGTGTCATATGACAATGTCCTTATCTAAATGGAATGCAGAACAGATCTTGGGAAGGGAATTGGGACCTAGCTTCAACGCTAGGGCATCAGGGAGGGTCTTAAGATAGGGGGCCTCTAACTCCACTCATTACAAAAGCTCCTAAGGAGGCCACAGGAGGGCATTCAAAACAAGGGGCAAAGCAGGAGGGGATCAACTTCCTCTGAGGAGGATTCGATTCCGAAGGACATACCCCCTTCGATAATTTAGGAACCAGCTCTTTTAGAACTGCCAATCCCCCCTCACCCTCCAAGGTTTCTGAAAGGGCTTCAGGACTGCCCACTGTACCCGAAGTCCTCCAACACTCCAACAGAAAATCCAGGATCTTATGTGGATCACAGTACAAGGGATGGATTCCTCGATCCATACACATATATGTGTGATCACTGCACGTTTTTTACTGTGCATAAAAAAGTCAAATTCTTTTTTATCACATTTTGCCGCACATATATGGAGGGGAGACCCCCTGCAGAGCCCCATAGCCCCCATATTTATGTTTAACCCCCCACATATATATGTGGCAAAATGGGTGTGTAAATTTGGCATTTATGCGCAATAATGGGATGCGCAGTGATTGTAAGATACCCCAACACGCCACTGCAAAGACTTGGGATGAGAATATGCCCTTCTAGTGGATTGTCACGTCGTACCCTGGACTGCCACAGCCGCATGTCCCAAGGGCCTAGATCCTGGAGGCCCTGCCACTCAACCTCTATGCCAAGAGTTTCATGTAGGACCAGCTCTACTGCACCCCGCCTGAAGTAGGGGTGCAGACTTTGGTAGCAGCATCTCCTGGGTCACTGTAAGCCCATGTAACAAAAAGACAATTTCTCTTGAGCCAAAATGGGACTACGAGAATGACTTCTGCTTGATCCTGCACTATTTTATGTTACACCCTCAGGATCTGTGGAACGGGAGGGAAATCACAGAGGAGGTAGTCTGGCCAGGAAAGGAGAATGGAATCTCACCCCCTATCTCAGGTTCTGAAAATTAGGAATCATATAATGGAACCACTGCATTAACCCTGGTCACAAACACATCTTTCCCCAGAACCCCGAACCTGGAACAGATCCGAGGGATCGCTTCCCTGCATAGTGCCAACTCCATAGACAAAGGAAACACCCTACTCAGATCATGTGCGACAATGTTCAGGACTCCCTGGACATGCACTGCTGATAGAGCCAGAATACCGCCACCTGAATATGCCGCCTGCCAGTCGCATCAGGGAAGGCAGCCTGGTTCTTCCTTGCCTGTTTAGGTGAGCTTTCACCACCATGTTGTCCATTCACACCCTGACTGGTGTGCCCTGAAGAAGTGGAGAGAAGTGCAGTAGGACCACATACACTTCAGCCAATTCTCTACAACTGGAGAACCTGGCGCATTTCAATGCCAACCATTTCCCCATCTACTGCAATGAACCACTGTTGCCCTCCAGTCAAACCAACTGGCATCTCTTGTTAGGAGGACCATGTCCAGTGGATCCATATTAGCTCCTTTAGTAAAAGTCTCAGGTTTCAGTCACCATTGCAGGAGACCCCTGATATCCCTCAGAGTGATCATGACCGTATACTGGGTGCCCTGCGGGGACCAATGGCTCATAATGTAATTTACCACCTGCTTCAATTGATACCATGGCCAAGGCACCACAAGCAGTCATTGCAATGAGCCCTGGCACTCTCAGCCATCCCCTGACCATAGCTCGGAGCGTGCTCAATATCTGATGGTGACACACCTTGAGCCTTTTCTGTCTTGAGGTACACTGGATACCATCTATATATACATCTAGAAGCAAGCACCTATGCACTCCAACATCAGTGTTGGAACCAAGCAGGACTTCTTGTGCTTCACAAGGTACCTGGAGGATCCAACAACTAGCACAATTGCTGGTAGGCTTCTCTGCCCACCAGAGGCATAGACAGGTTAGGTCATGAGCAGGCAAGGCCCACCCAAAATCTGTAAATGCCCCCTCAGCAGCGCTGGGTGGGCCTTTACAGATTCTAATGTCACTGCAGTGGCCCCAAATACATTACCTTCAGGTCCCACTTGTTAGAAAATCCTGGCTATCCCTCTGTTGCCCACTCCATTTTCCTATTGACAATTAGCCAATCAACCAGATGTCGACGGATCTGAACCCCCTCCTGATGGAATAGGGCCATCAAGGAATATCCTTGGGGCGAATTTCAGACTGTGAGAAAGAGCCCTGTATTGGTAGTGACTTCCGAGTACCCTGAACTGGAGAAATCTCTGCTGAGCACTCTTAGGCGTCCTGTAGCTCCAGCATCATCGGATAAAGACTCTGATGAAGCACTGGCAGAATATTCTGCAGCATCACCACAAGGAAGTGGACACATGCAGTCCACATATTCAGCACTTTCAGGTTCAGTATGAGCCGAAAACCCTTTGATTTGCACACTCGGAAAACATAGGAAGAGAAGACCGGAAATTCTTCAAGCTTCAATACTGATGCTAATGCTCCTTTACTATCCCCTCCAAGCTGAACCCGGCTTCCCTCTTCTTCAGGAGATCCAGATGTGTGACCACTGCCAGAGCCTGAAATGGGGTCACCATACGCTCCAGTGCATAACCTTCTGACGCAAGAGATCTTGCCCATGAGTCCTCTACTAACGCCCAACATGTGTCCCTGAAGAACCTCACTCTGTCCCCAACAGCCTGGAATCCCAGACAGTCAGGATTGCAGATTATTGCCCACTGTGGGGACTGCCTTCATGGCTGGGAAATCCTAAAGCCTGGTTTGGTCTTGGGAGATCCTCTGCACTGGTTAAACCCCCTTGATGGTGGCGACTATTGATAGGTTTTCTTCTCTAAGTCTTTCTTTGTAGCGGTTTGTAGTACTTGAGACCCTCAAAGGATTTCTTTACCATTGAGTCGAGCTCTGGCCCATATAAGAGAGAAACGATGGATGACATGTGCAACACCATGTATTTCTGATTGACTAGTATGTACACCTGGCACTATGCCGCTGTTATAGCTCCCGCCATGAGAGGAAAAGCCATGTCACAATCCACTGCTGTATCCAACATCAGCCAGATCAATTGCTATATGTACAGAAGGATGTCCCTACAGTTTCCTTCCGCTCCATGTCCTTGTACATCTACTGCATGTTCTCTAGCAACTCTACTCAGTGTAAACTGGTAGATCCTGCTCTCAAGGACAGGCTGGATGCAGCATACATGATCTTCAAAGAGGCGTCCACCTTATCATCTGTTGAATCAGGAGGAGCTATATCCTCTGCTGTCAGGGTGGGTATCATTGCGTCCACTTTTACATATCCCGGCAACTCAGGCTGACCCCCTTTCACTGGGTTTCATCATTTGGACATGTACCAATGGGTCAATCCACTTCCCATGGTCCGGCCATTCCCCAGTAATGGCGTGCTGAGTAGTGTTTATGATGGGAATGTTGTCGCTCCCCAGAATATCATATCGGCTTAGGAAGTCCATTTCCTCTTCCTCCTTTAGGCAGACGCTCTATCGGCTCACAATTATTTTTCAATAAAGCAGCCCTCGCATCCTGAGTAATGTATCTTTCCTTAGCATCGAGTTCCTCTTCACCCCTATCCTCTGGCATCTTGATACTTCATTCTGTTTTACGATGCCTCTGCTATGGCCAAATCCATTAATTCCTTTAGTTCAGTACTGGTGATTGTTCTATGGGACTTTTTCGGCCCTCCTGCCAATGCAGTTCCCTGGATCAGCGTTCTTCCCCATGCTTTTGTGAGCCAGACAGAGTAGGAAACCTGGTGTCAAATCTTCTTGACCTGGGGCTGCTTTTCCTATGATTTGTCTTACATGAACATTTGCCCTCGATGATATGCCCAGTTGCCACTCCCCGCAGTCCACAAGGTAAGCAGCAGTCTTATTATTTTGCCAACACAAGGCATCTGCCAGATCACCAGTAACAGCCTGAAGGGACTTCTCTCCCAGACCCCTTGGATCCGACAAAAGCCGTGAGCACACGTTTCCATCGTAGAACAAGAACACTTTCTACTTGCCTCTTGCATTTTCCCCACTGCGTCCACCCTTCTGCTACACCGAATGATGTTATCACACACCATAGGGCGTACTCCCTCGGCTGCTCGCCCACAAGCCCCACTTGCAGCATCCCAGCCTCACATCTCTTGTGTCCTCCCTTTGGGCCCTCTGGTCCCTTCCACAGCAGGCACGGACATCAATGGGTGGCAGGATAATAGCCCTCACTATGAGTTTGCCGGTATCCTGACAACAATTGCACCAGGATACCGGCAAATTGTAATACTGTTACCGGCACTCAGTCTGTAGATTGTCCACTGGATTCCGAGTGCCGGGTATAAATGCCCATTCCAATCCATGGGAGGATTTTCAGGTATTACCGGCACCTCTAAAACCAGCAATCTTTGCCAGTAAGGTGGCGGAATGACCTCCACCTTTCAGCTTTCAGCTGGAGGTCATTCCTGCTACCTCACCGCCCAACTTGTAGTTGGCCGGTGAGGAAATGTGCCGGTATACGGGAATACCGGCACATTAATTCCGCACCAGCCAACTTGTAATGAGGGCCAACGTCCATATCCATTCATTTGCACCAACATTGAACACCCAAATCAGGCATATTTCACGCAACAAGGAGAAAAGCATTTTAATTATTCAAATTATTTCCATATACCTTTGAGAGAGGGTCAGGGGGAGAATTCCGTCTTCTTTCTCCTTTAAGTAAATCTCAACCTTAGATATAATTAACATACTGGCGTTTGAGGCTATAAATGGCATTAGATGGCTGAAATTAAGCATATGAGGCTGTACTAGCACTTGGCACAGTCCCCAGCCTATCATATTCTTTGTGTACCCCTAGATTAGTATGACTGCATGGCATAGCAAGGCAGCATCCTAGCTAAAACTTGGTTGGTAATCAAAATAGCTGTGTGCGCTAGAGTAACTATTTATTTTGTTCATGTTTTTAGTGTTGTGTAGCCACAACCTATGTCACCTGACATGGGAGGGAGCCGGAAGGTATGGGGTTTGGCGTGGGCGAAAGGGGCGGTTCACAGGGTTATAGTTCAGTTACGAGTAGGCACCTGTAGAATAAAGAGGTGTACGACCTACTCACTGTGCCCATGCCTGATTTCTATGCAAGTGCAGGTTGCCGTGTGGTGTTGTGTCCAGGCAGGGCAGACCCCTACTTGGTACTCTATGTTGGCTCCAGGTTCACAGCATTCACCTGTGTATACTCTCACTCAATGAGGACGGGAGACACGTACAGGTTCAACCGTTCTTTATTCTTTCCAACTTCTAACTGCCCAAACTCTCCCTTTGTCCCTCCCCTTCCGCCCTCCTCCCGCCCTGGCGTGCTCTTCCTTCTTAAAGGAGCCACCTCTCTTTATTCACCCATAACATCTCCCCCTTGCTTAACATGAAAGCTGGGGTCTATATCTGCTCGATGAACCTCACGGGTCTCTGCAATGTTGTTTGTGGTCTGCCCGGGGACACTCTGGTTTCACCAACTCTTTCGATCGGAGGGCTTGCACTTTCTTCAGACCCAAGGTCCTTCGTTCTGGTCTCTGGAGTTTCAGGATCCTCAAGGTATAGCCTTTTGAAGAATGATGCGTTCCGGGTTATCTCGCCTGGTCCTCCCGTTGATGTTATCATGGGCCCTTTTACGGCGGTGATCACTCGGGGCTCTGGGCTGTAGCGTGTGTCTGTCTTCCTTAGTTGTCTTTGTCGAACCAGGACTGTCTGTCCTACCTCGAGCTGCGATTCTTTTGCTTTCCTTTTCATGTCGGCCCATTCTTTGGCACATGCTTTCTTTTCGCCATCTTGTTCCCTTATGGCTGTATCTTGTTCCGGGGTATAGTCTTCCCATTGGGGAATGCGGGTCTGAGGTTTGTATTTTATCATCAGTTCAGCTGGTGTTTGTCCTGTCGCATCGTGTGGGGTATTCCGATAGCTCCTGAGCATGCAGCAAATTGCTGGTGGATGTGGCGTTTGATCTGGTGGTGGAAGCCGAGGTGGTCTGCCAGTTTTGTGAATTCCCTGAAATGAGGGTCCATTGTCTGTCTTTACGATGGTTGGAATGCCCCATTCGCTGAATAGTTCATCTATGATGGGTGCTGCCTCGTAGAACGATGTCGAAGGTACCTGTTTGACGAATGGTAATCGTGAATATCCTTCCTCTAGAGGTCCATAAAAGTCTATTGCAACCCTTTGCCAGGGTCTTTCTGGTAGCGGTATTGGCTGCATCGGGTTTGGGTCTGTCTTTTTCGCTGCTTGTTGGCAGGGTTCGCAGTGAGCTATGATGTCTTCCACTATGATGTCCATATAAGGGAACCATATGTGGTTTCTTAGAATTTTCTTAATGTTCTCGATTCCCCTATGTCCTTCGTGGGCTATTGTCACTAGTATTTTTCAGAGATCTTTTGGGGCCACCAGTCGTTTGCCTCATAGTAGTATGCCTTGGTCTATGGCTACTAGTTCCGAGTCTATCTTGGCTATGCGGCTTAGGTCTTTCTTGTCCGCTCCTTCCCCTCCATTACCTCTTCCATGCATGTTTTTCCATTTGTTCGTGCGGGTGAGGTGTGGGGCAGCTTTGATGGTGGGGTCGACCCTGCTTCTGGCTGCAAATACCTCTGTTGAGATGGTGGGAGAGATAGAGTTAGTGGACAGGTACGCAATGTATTCCTCCGCTTCGCAGACTAGTGAGCCATTGTTGTCCGCTGTTGGGTGTCTTGACAAGTAGTCAGCCGGGTTGGCATCTCCCCCTTGTTTGTGTATTATGGTGTAATTGTATTCTTGAAGTTTTATGCCCCATCGTTCCATTCGGGGGGGCATTTTAGTTTTAGGGTTACCGGATAGGAACAGTAGGGCCTGGTGGTCTGCGACCAGTGTGAATCATCGACCGATTACAAAGTGGTGGAACTTTTCACAGGCCCACACAGCTGCTAGGCTCTCTCGTTCTGCCTTTGAGTAGGCCTTTTTGGTGGGGGATAGGGCTCTGCTGGCGTAGGCAACTACTGTGTGTTGAGTTCTGTCTCCGGGGCTGGCACAGAGGCCTACTGGGCTGGTGTCGACTGTGATGATGGTATCCCATTTGGGGTGGAAATAGGCTAGTTGACGGTGGTTGGCCAGGCTTTCATTGATGGTCTGGAAGGCTGTCTGGCACCTTGAGTCCCAGTTGAAAGGGGTGTCCTTCTTGAGGAGAGTCCGAAGTGGGTCAGTGGTGGTGGCATAGATCATAGATTTGGAGGTACCGTGCGTAGTATCCCACCATTCCCAGGAATGATCGTAGTTTTGCTGTGGTCGTGGGGGCGTGAAGGTCAGTGATAGCTTTTATTTTGTCAGGGTTGGCTGTGATGCCTCTATCGGAGAATATGTGTCAGAAGAATCTGAGGCTGGTTTTGTTGATGTCACATTTAGGGCCATTGAGTGTTAGGCCGGCATCCTGTAGAATCTTGCATACCGCAAGGAGTGCCCTGTCATGTTGTTCCTGGGTTTTCCCAAAGATGAGGATGTCGTCGCTGTAATTTAAGGCATTGACTTCTGATGATATTAGTCGTCTGATAGTTTCTTGAAAGATCTCAACGGCTGAGGATATGCCGAAGTTAAGGTGTTTATATCTGAATAGCCCCTTGTGTGTTGCAAAGGTGGTAATTGGTCGAGAGGCTGGATCTATGACGAGCTGGTGGTAACCTTGGTTAAGATCCAACTTGGAGAATTTTGTTGCTTGATTTAGCCTGACGGCATATCTTCTAGGCTGGGTCCAGGATGCCTTTCCCTCTGGATGGCGGCGTTGGCAATGCGCATGTCGACACATATGCGCAGTCGTCAGTTGTCTTTGGGGATGATTACGATGGGGGATACCCAGGGCGTGGGTCCTTCAGCTTTCTCAATGATGTCGTTCTGTAGCAGGAGTTGCAGTTCTTTGGACACTTGTGCTTGGAGATGGAACCCCACTTTACGGGGGTGTTGTCATACCGGTGCTACATTGGGGTCAATGTGTAGTTTGATGACAGAGTCTTTGAGCATTTCTACTCCTTCAAATAGTTTTGGGAAACAGGTTTTGAGGTGGTCTTTGTCAACAGGTTACTGCCAGGACCTCTTGCCTGTCCAATGTGTAGCCCTTTATTATTTCCAATGGTTCGTAATTGGAGGCCAGTGAGTGCCAGGGCTCTGGCTGTACTGTAGCTGAGGAGGCATCACCCCACTGAGCGGCTCTGGATGACGTGTATTGTCGTTGGTACAGTGAGGCCTCTGTGGGTCAGGTCGCAGAGGAATTGGCCTTTGGATGTTAGGGGCAGTGCTGCTCCCCATTGGAAGATGTGTGTTTTTTCGAGTGGTGTAGAGGGTAGAGATCCGCTATTGTGTGGTGTAGTTCTTCATTCATCACGTTGACGGTAGCCCCGGTGTCGACAACGATTTGGTTCCAGGCATTCCCCATTTGTACCGTCACTCTGGGAGCAGGCGTGTCGTCGGTATTTATGCTGAGGAGTCTGACATATTCTCTGTCATAGCCGTCTTGCAGGTATAGGGGGTATTGGTCTTCTGCAATCAGTGTCCTTGGCGGGGAAGTGTTGTATGGATCATAATCTGGTATCATAGAGGTCATGCTACTTTTTTTCCTGGGTTGTTGCGTGCCCCCTGGTGTAGGCCTCGTCCAGGGTGGTCATTCGGGGTTGGTCATAGTGTTGGTAGCCATAAAGTTCATGAGGTTTCCTGTCAGGCTCGATTTGTAGGTCTTCTAGGGCTCGTACAGTGTCCAGACGTTGATGGGTCATTGTGGGATAAGTCATTCCTCTTTCAGCTGGCTGCCGGTCATGTTGTTCTCTTTGTGGTTCTGGGTGTCAGCCGGGATTTTGTGGATTTTGTTGGCGTCCTGGTCCTGTTTCGGGGAGTTGTTCTTTGCACATGGCTTGGAAGTGGTTTTCTTGGCCACAGCGCATGCAACTTTGGCGGATTGCAGGGCATGGTCCTCTGTGGGGTATTCAAACCTGCATCGGTAGCATTACCTGCCACTTTGAGGTCGTGGTTGGGCGGTTCTAAAGGCCTGCCTGTTCTGTGGGCTTTTGTACCTGGTGTATGGTGTCATGGCTGCGATGATGTCCCCCTTTTTTGGATTTTCGATGGCCGCGGCTTGGACGTCTGTCCGCTCATATACTCTTGCTAGGTCAAGGATCTCTTTGAGGGATAGAGGTTTTTTTAGGAGGCGTTTTCTGAACATTGATGATATGCACCCTTCGATTATTCGCAGTCAAAATTGTTTCGTCATCGTTGAAGTTGGCAAAGTCACATTTAAGAATATTCCTCTGAAGGCGGATGACGAATTCGCCTATGGATTCATGAGCTAGCTGGGCTCATTGGTTAAAGTCATAGTGCTCATAGTCTCTGTTGGGTGTCACTACCAGCTTTCCATTGATGTCTTCCAGAAGGTGCTGATATGTGGCACGTTCTTGCGGTGGAATTGTTCGTATTATGTTTTTGATCTCTCTTCCTGCCACATTTGTGAAGATGCTAATTTTGTTGGGAGGATCCTGTGTTCCGATGTCACCTACAAAGTCTTCACATTTTTCCACCCATTCTTCCCACCGCTGTCCCTGATCATGGTGCGGATTGAGGGTAAATGGGTTGGGTTGTCTCATAAGGCTAGTGTGGGATGTGGGGCCAACATTGGCAGTTGGGAGTGCCCCAGCATCAGCAGTCATCTGTGCTTGATCAGTCATGGTGATTCAGTTTGTGGTGTTGTGGCGTGGTGATCTTGTGCCGGCTTTGTTGGTTGCTTGCTGGGTGTGGCAAGGCATGTAACTAGCCCTTCGGTCTGTTGGGGCTGTTAGCGGTATTGAAATGGGGGAGGCCGCAGTCAGGGTGGTCCCTTATTGTAGGTGCTCCTGCCTGCGTTTTGTTTTGCTTTAGTATCAGGCGGTTGAGCGTGCTCCTTTTATTTCCTTTGTTTGTTCCCTGTGTGACAAGCCTGGGTGGTGTGTGTCGCAGGTTGACTGGTTACTGCGTGCCACTTGAGTTATTGGGGTATTGTCCACATGCTGCTGTGCCTGGATGGCAGGCTATTGTGCTAAGTGGGCCTTCTGTTGGTCCCAGGGGGTGGCCTTCTACTTCATGCGAGGGTAGGTTGGTGCGCACTAATCTGTGGGCCTTCAGCGTGTCCTGGTGCACGGTTGGGGTGGGTTTTCTTACCGGTGCTCTGTGTCCTTCTCGGGTTATGTCCGGGCCTCTGATGACTTCACTGCTGGTGCATAGTTGTTCGCGTGTTCAGGCGCATGTGTACGGGCCCCTCTCCGCCTCCTCACTGTGCTGCGGGCACTTAGCATGTATCGGAGTTTGTGTCTCTCTTGACTCTGTTCCTTGGTTTCTGTTGGGCTTGTAGTCGCTGCGATGGCTCTCTTCTGCTGCGGTATGGCAATCCGCTCCACTGCTGCTGGGCGTTCTGCCCGTTCCGATCCTTCTTACTGTTGCTGGGCGTTCCATCCGTCATGCGGCACGCTACGGATGCAGCAGCTTCTTTCTCTCGCTGCTGGGCTCTTCCGCCCTCCCTGCGACACGCCGTGGATGCGGCGGCCCCTCTGTTGTCCTGCTAGGCTTTCACGCCCGACCTGCGGCACACCGTGGATGCGGCGGCTTCATCGCCAGTTGTTGGATCCAGCTTCACAGCATTCACTCGTGCATATTCTCACTCAATGAGGACGGGAGACACGTGCAGGTTCAACCGTTCTTTATTCTTTTCAACTTCTAACTGCCCGAACTCCCCCTTTGTCCCTCCACTTACACCCTCCTCCCACCCTGGCGTGCTCTTCCTTCTTAAAGGAGCCACCTGTCTTCATTCACCTATAACACTCTACATTGGCGACGAAGCAGTAGGCCTGCTTGTGTTGGTACGCGGTGCTCACGAGCAACGTTCCACATGCGTGGAGGAGTAAAGCTTGGCGTGCTGTGATGTATGGGTGCAGAGCCCAGCAACACAGACGTGAAGCAGAGCTCCACCGGTAGCGGCAGTTGGTGTACTCCCAGCAGCGAGGGACCAGTTTTCCTGTGGGCGCGAGACACGCATTGCCTGACCAAGAAGGAAGTTGCTCTCCCTGGCACATATCCTCCCGGAGCAAGCGAAGAACGCCTGCAGCATGCGCAGTGAGCTGACACACTGGGAGAGTCTTGGGCAGATGGTTTGCTGCAGGAAAGACCAAAGGGTCTAGGATTCATGTGAGGCTGAGCCATAAGTAAGCTATGCAGAATGTTATTAAGGAAGGCCAAATATATCCCAACCAGTCCGTTTGACACAGCTGCTGAGAGTGTTAGCAGCCAGGAGAGAAGGTGAAAGGCCTGTTCCACTGGTGGCTGCGCTCCTCCCCAATGTTGGAAACTACGTGAGGCCAGGTCAGTGGTGGCAGGACAAGTTGGACGAACAAAGGGGCGTCTATTTCCCATGTGCAGGATGGAGCCATAGTCACATCCAGTTGCCAAGGGGGAAAAAAGCAGGCCAAGAGAGACATCTAGACATGCCATTAACATGCACCACATCAGGCCAGGAAGGCTCACAGCCCCCACCACAAGCGTGCCATGTCTGATACTGAAAATCTCACGCTGCCCGTCACACCGCAAGGGGTTTTACCCTTTAGACAACAGGAGAACTTGGCCTTGCAACTACCCCACCACTTTGATCTCTCTGAAACCAGCAACCTGGGTCCCATATGGACCTGATGGGCAAGAGACTTTGATGTATACATCAGGGCCATAGGCCCCATTGACAAGAAGCACTGCCTACTGACACTGGCCATAGGCTAAAATGTGTGTGACATTGTGGAGGAATTCCCAGTGGGCACAACAGACTAATATTCAGGCTTGAGAGCTGCCCTCGCAGTATTTCACACCTCACACTAAAGTGTACTACGAACATCACGTGTTCCACACGACCAAACAGAACAACAGTGAATCATTGGATGCTTCTCTGAAGCCGCCTCTGGAATTCACCTAAAACACTGACAACTATTCCAACAAGGAGGCTCTGCTGTCCCAAATCCTTGCAGGGTGCGTTTCAGAAAAGACTGCTCCAGAAGCCACGGTCGCTGGAGGAGATACTGCGGTTAGCAAGATCTGACGTGGCGTTGGCACTACAAGTAGAAGCCATGAGCAACATTAAGGTCTCAAGTGGACCATCAGAGATGGTAAACAAGATGAAATCTACCCATTGACACAAGGGCAATAGCAAACTCTTCTGCTACCGATGCGGATACAAGTTCCTGCACAATGGGGTGTGCCCCACATTGGGAGATCAATGCTCGGTGTGTGGGGAAGATAAGCAGTCTGCAGTATGTCCTGCAGTCAAGCAGGAGGAGAAGGGGGTGGTACCGGGATGCCATGCATCAGAGAGAAAAACAGGGGGTCCGAAGCAGGGGCGCTACAGCTATCTGAGGCACCTCCACAAAGATACAAGGAGAGGAAAGAGGAAGGAAACATATGAAAGGACGACACCAGAATGGTGGTCACACCACTCGCCGACATCGCAACCTAAGAAGAGGCCTTAGAGATATGTCAGATACCTGGTGGAGCAGTCCCAATCGGACAGTAGGTCCAGCGAGTCATCGTCAGAAGAGCCGCGAAAGAAAGTGTATCTCTACGCATTGGGGAATCCCACTGCAAAGGACCAGAGCTCTGTACAGTTACTACAGGTGAATGACCTGCCGGCTGAGTTTTTGGTTGACACAAGGGCTACAGTTAATGGTATTGGTGAGGAGGTCTATGGCAGCATTCCACACACCCCCAAGCTCAGACCAGCAGAAGTGAACATCTACCTCTACAGTTGGGAGACCATGCTACCGTGCAAAGGCTATTTCAAGGCTGAGCGCAAATATAAAACTCAGACCAAAAGACTGCCCATTCACATATTGGAGGCCGCCACGAAAAGCGGGTGCATCCTGAGCTACAAGGCAGCTTTGGACGTGGGGCTAATACACGTGTTAGATTGGCTCATGGCACACAAATATATTGACTCATCGTCCAAAATTGAACAGCTTTTCTCCACTCTATTCAAAGGCCTGGGGAAACTAAAGAACAAACAGATCAGGTTGCACATAGACATCAAAGTACGCCCCGTGGTGCAACACTACAGAGGAATCCCTGTGAACATTCAGAGACAAGTGGAAGATGAGTTGCACATGCTGCTGGAGCAGGGTATTATTGAACCCGTGGTAGGGCCCACCCCATGAGTCTCGCTGATAGTTCCTGTCCCCAAAAAGGGCTCAATTGCCATCAGACTGTGTGTGGTCAAGCGCCGGACAAATTAGGCCATAATGAGGGAGTGACACCAGGCCCCGAGGATCACTGACATGGTTCAACTGCTCAACAGAGCTAACGTGTTTTCCTGGGTCGGATTGGTCCCTCGACCTTTGGGCCCGTGGCTGGGCCGAAATCATCTGGGGAGTGGCGGCCGGTTTCTGTCCATGTCTGGGCCGGTTTTGAAAAATAAAATTGAAAAAAAAAAAAAAATATATATATATATATATATATATTTTGTTTTTTCTATTTTTTTTTTTTAATTAAAAAAAAAGCCTTTCATCCTTCTGAGGTTGATAAATGAGTACCAACACAGGTTGGATGATATTGTATGCATATTTGTTCTATAAAAAAGAACTTAAGCGTAAGTGCTATACAATAACATTGTTATGATTCCTGCCCCTCATGTCCCCAGCCCTCCAAGATGTCAGGCTGGAGCCCGGCCACGATCACCTACATGGCCCTCAAGGGCCTCTCCATCCCTCCAAAGACCCACTTGGAGTCAGACTTGGCGCTTGTGGCACCAGACTCACTCACTCCCATAGGATAACATTGGGGATTGGACTTGTAGTGCATTGATGGGGACAAGATGGATGCCCCCACATATTTCCGTTCCCAGAACTGCATGTGCGGTCTAGTCTTTTGGGTGTGGTTCAGCCCAGAGACACATGGGATACCCAGAGACTATTTAAGCCACACCCAGGCTGAGAAACATGCTTTGTGTTTTCTGCACCTGCAGCGTGACACTCACTGTGTTCGGATCGGTCTCCAGTAGGCCTGCATCTTTCTTCTGCGCTCAGCTCCTGCAAGAACAAGAACACTGCTAGGAACAGCCTTACCTTGCGGCGCTTCTGCCCATCATTCATCGCTCCTTCTGTTCTGCGGGCATCTTCGGCGGTGTCATTTCCATCCCAGCCCGCCGCTTCCTAAGGAAAAGGGAAAAGAACAGAAAAAAGGCATTAGTAAGCATTCTGCAAATCTTCGCTTATTTTTAAATACTGTACGAGCTTTCAATGCTCACCTGAATCCCAGCCGCTCTGGGGGAACTCTGTCTCCGGAACTTCTCATCCATCTGCAAGAGGGAAAAGACCCTCCAGGTTAGCGTGGAAACATCTAGAGGCGCCGCATACTGCGCTTACCCACCGCAATTGTTCTTCATAACCGGCATCCACGCTGAAAACTTCGAGGCACCTAAAAGACACAGAAAAATAACTCAGTTCAATGCAAATACGAAAGGGGTGCATCGCGCATCGCGCTCTCACTCACCTTCAGCGCTACTCATCTTAGCAGCACGCTGCCATCCCCGGACGCTGGCCATCATCTAAGGAAGGAAAGGAACGAAGTTAGAGAACTGTTCAAAAGACTCATTATACTTACCTGTCGGACTCTTGCCAGTGAAGTAACTAGGCAGCAATGAGCCCGCATCAATCAACGCGCCCCTGCGCTGAAAGCAGGACGGGGAGCACACTATCCAAGAAAACAAGGTGAGCTGTGGATCAAAGGGAAGGGTTGGACCCCGGGGAAGAAGGGGTTCAAGCACACAGAGACAATAGGGAGTTAAACTCTACCAATCCTGTATTTCAGGCCCAGTCTCCAGTCGAATAGCCTCCAGGGAAGGGTTCGAGGTCGTAAGAAGTCAGAACAGGCTGAGTGACGTCCCCATGGATACCAGGTGTGCGATACAGAACGCAAAACCTCACATCAAAATCCACCTGGACGTCATGGAAACGTCAGAAACCGACCAGTTAGCCCACATGTTAGGGCAGTTACGTTCCGAGGTACATGCAGCCAGGCAGAAGACCAACACCCTGAGGAGAGAGCTGATGGTAGCCAAAGAACGCACTGATGATTTAAGCCGGCAACTTCTCCAGTCACAAGCAGGGCATGCACCATTGCCGGGAAGCGTGCCCTCGATGCTAGTGCCATCAGCCAATCCCGTTCAGATATCCCTTCCTGGGGCAGTTCCCGATCCCGGTTTATCCCGATTTACGGGGGATCCCAAGAGGTTTGCAATGTTCATGAACCAGTGCCGCCTGCACTTCCTTTGTAGGCCAGGGGCCTTTCCGAATGACCAATCACGGGTCGCTTTTGTGCTATCCTACCTGAGTGGTAGCGCCGTGGACTGGTCTGTAACCTTTGTGGCCCAAGACGATCCTTTGCTGCATGACTTCAGGGGCTTTCAGCAGGAGATGGAAAAGCTGTTCGCCCGTCGTACTCATGGGCAAGCATTAGACAATGAACTTCTGTCCCTACGCCAAGGGAATCAAGACCTATTAACATACATAGCCACATTCAATAGACTCGTAGTTGAAGCAGAATGGCCAGTGGAGAAGAGAACCACGGTATTTCATCAGGGGTTGCGGGGGGAGCTCAAGGATGTTCTTGCACAAGTAGTGAACCCCCCGAAAGACTGCTCAGAATTCATTGACCTTGTTGTTCAACTGGATCATAGGTTGCAGGACCGAAGAGCAGATCGAACCAGACCGGACCCTCGCCCTATGTATGTGCGTTCAAAGGACAATACTGCCCGAACAACGGAAAGTTCAGGAGAACCAAAGCAAATCGGGGGGTCGGATCCCCCTTGACTAAAGCGGAAAGGAATAAAAGGAGACAGCAGTAGTTATGTCTGTTCTGTGGAAGGTCAGGTCATTTCCTTAAAGAGTGCCCTGTGAAGCCACGAAGGAGGCCGGTAGGGGCCACGGACAAGGAAGATACCATCAAGGAATCGTAAAACTCCCCAGCCCGCCAAGTGTAGGGGTCCACTTGTCGAGCGAAGAAAGTGAACTACAGACCTCCCATTTTGCACCATCTGTGGTCTTGATCAATCATCAACCACCATCTTGGATGCACGCAGTAAGAGCATACATAGACAGTGGAGCCGTTGGGAATTACATCGACCAGGAACTTGCAGCAAAGATGGGGCTTCCGTTACGCCCTAAATCAACCACCGACACTGTTACCACTGTCGACGGCACGGAAATAGCTTCTGTTCCAGTATCCCAATGCACTGCAGCTTTAACCCTTCTGTGCCAGGATGGACACCAAGAATCTATAGTTTTCGATCTCATTAAGGCACCACAGTTCCGGTTGATTTTGGGAATGCCATGGTTGGTAGCTCACAATCCTCGAATCGATTCGCGAGCAAAAGAATTGGCCTTTCCTGAGACTTGCGCCCACACATGTTATCGCCAAGAGAAACAACCAATATACACCAGAACCTCCACGCTTGCGACTGTGGCAATTGGCACCCTTCCAATTGAATACCAGGACTTTCAAGATGTCTTTCAGAAAGAACAGGCTAATACCCTGCCAACGCATAGACCATACGATTGCCAAATCGACCTTATACCCAGCGCACAAATCCCTTGTGGGCAAATTTACGCACTCACGGAACCAGAAAACCAGCACCTGAAGGCCTATCTTGACCAATACCTGGCCAACGGGTTCATCCATCCCTCGAAGTCTACAGCAGCCAGTCCTCTATTCTTCGCACCGAAAAAGGAGGGGGACTTGAGAACGTGCATCGACTATCGTGCACTGAACCAGATTACCGTAAAAAAATCGCTACCCCCTGCCACTGAACCCTGAATTGCTTGATCAAGTCAAAGATGCCCAAATCTACACCAAACTAGACCTGAGGGGGGCATATCACCTTGTTTGCGTAAAATAGGGGGACGAATGGAAAACCGCTTTTCGCACCAAATACGGCTTGTATGGTATCAAGTAATGCCCTTTGGCCTTTGCAACCCGCCTGCTGCATTTCAATATTTCATGAACGATGTCCTATGGGAATTGATTGATGTCTGTGCTCTAGTGTACATTGACGATATCCTAGTATATTCCGTATCAAATCAGGATCACGTTAAACACGTCCGATCCGTATTGGAGAAACTCTGTCAACACCAGCTCTACGCCAAGCTCGAAAACTGCTCATTCCACGTCTCTGAGGTGGAATTCCTGGGCTTTATTCTCAGCCCGAATGGAATCCGAATGGATGTACACAAGATAGATGCTATCCTGAACTGGCCATCCCCAAATTCATTCAAGGGGGTTCAAAGTATGCTGGGTTTTGCAAACTTCTACCACCGGGTCATCCCAGGATTTTCGCAAATCGTGCATCCCATCACGTCATTACTAAGGAAAAGCAACAAAAAGTTCCAGTGGACAACAGAAGCCGAGGAGGCTTTCCAGGAACTCAAAGCAAGATTTACATCTGCCCCAATCTTACACCACCCTTGCCATGATCTCCCATACCTGGTGGAAACGGACGCCTCAAGCATGGCTATGGGAGCCGTCCTCCCACAAAAGGACCCTGAAATGGGACAGTTACACCCTGTTGCCTTTTGGTCGCGTAAATTCACAACCCCTGAACTCAATTACGCTATCACAGACAAAGAACTCCTGGCCATTAAGTCAGCCTTTAAGGCATGGCGGCGCTACCTCTTGGGCGCCAGACACACAATCACCATAATAACTGACCACCGGAACCTCCAGTACCTAAAAACGGCAAAGGCCCAATCCTCACGACAACTACATTGGGCTCTTTTTTTGCTGAATATGAATAGGTGATTACATTTCGACCAGGGGTTAAAAACAGGAAGGCCGATGCCCTTTCCCGTATGGGGGTGGAAGAGCAAGGGTATCAGACCCCTGACCCAATAGCAATCATTCCGAGTGACAAGCTCCTAGGAATCACAGCAACCATAACTCAGAAAGAATTACATGAAGAAATCCAAAACCTGATGAGTCCGGAGCAATTACAAGCGTGGAGTGCACAAGGAGAACATTACTTGATAAAAGATCAGTTGCCCTACTTCAGGAATCATTTATTCTTACCAAACCAAGAACTACGAGAACAAGTCATGTCCGGTTATCATGATTCCTTGATCAAGGGCCACCCCGGAATCGCTAAAACCCTAGCCAAGTTAAAACGAAATTATTGGTGGCCCACGTGGTGTAAAGACATTATCGAATTTATCCTATCTTGTGGAGTGTGTGCTCAAAACAAGTCATCCAAGCAGAAACTGGCTGGGCTATTACAACCATTGGAAATCCCACCAGCACCCTGGCACAAGTTGTCCCTCGATTTTATTACTGTCTTACCACTCAGTCAAAGGTTTAACACTATTCTTGTGGTCGTGGACCTATTTTCAAAAATGGCACATTTCTTTCCTCTTAAGGGGCTCCCAAATGCTTCCACTCTGGCAAAGGTATTTCTTGAAGGCATCGTACGGCTCCATGAGTTTCCTTCAGTTTTGGTCTTAGACCGAGGTACTCAATTCGTATCTAACTTCTGGAGAAAATGCTGCTCTATGGCCCAGATCGACATCCGGCTATCCACCAGTCACCATCCCAAAATGGATGGTCAAACTGAGAGGACAAATCAGACGCTTGAGCAGTATCTGCGTTGCATATTACACCAAGCTGAAGGAAGCTGTTTCGACCTATAATGGTAGCTGAATATACTTAAAATAATTCCCTACACACCAGCACTGGGCAGACACCCTTTTATACCATGTATGGCAGGCACCCACGTACTTCTGAGTTTGACGTTACTACAATCCTGGAAATGCTAGCAGTCAAAACCATCCACACAACCATTTCTCAAACCTTTAAAAGGGCAGCTGAACACCTACTTCAAGCTAAGAATCGCCAATAGAAGTTTGCTGATCAACACCGAGCAAAGGCCTCCAACTACCAAGTGGGAGACGAAGTCTGGCTGGTGTCTAAACACGTGTCCATTAAAGAAGCCCGAACTTTCCATCCAAGATACCTGGGTCCATTCACCGTCACCTCTGTGATAAATCCTGTGGTGGTCAGACTAGCTTTGCCATCAAACATGCCGATTCATCCTGTGTTCCACGTGTCTCTCCTTAAACCTGTTCAACCTGGGACCAGTGTAGCAATGCCACCGCAGCCAGTAGTAGTCGTCGGGGAGCCAGAATTTGAAGTCAAGGACATCCTAGATTCAAAGTACGTCAGATCCAAATTATACTACTTAGTAGACTGGAAGGGGTGTGGTCCACAAGACAGGACAGGGGAGCCTTGTGAGTACATCCATGCACCTTGCTTGCTTAGACGATTTCATCAAAACAATCCAACCAAACCAGGACCAGACAGAAGAGTCACCTTGAGGGGGGGGAGTGCTGTCATGATTCCTACCCCTCATGTCCCCAGCCCTCCAAGATGTCAGGCTGGAGCCAGGCCACGATCCCCTACATGGCCCTCAAAGGCCCCTCCATCCCTCCAAAGACACACTTGGAGTCAGACTTGGCGCTTGTGGCACCAGACTCACTCACTCCCATAGGATAACATCGGGGATTGGACTTGTAGTGCATTGATGGGGACAAGATGGATGCCCCCACATATTTCCGTTCCCAGAACTGCATATGCGGTCTAGTCTTTTGGGTGTGGTTCATCCCAGAGACACCTGGGATACCCAGAGACTATTTAAGCCACACCCAGGCTGAGAAACATGCTTTGCGTTTTCTGCACCTGCAGCGTGACACTCACTGTGTTCGGATCGGTCTCCAGTAGGCCTGCATCTTTCTTCTGCGCTCAGCACCTGCAAGAACAAGAACACCGTTAGGAACAGCTTTACCTTGCGGCGCTTCTGCCCATCATTCATCGCTCCTTCTGTTCTGCGGGCATCTTCGGCGGTGCCATTCCCATCCCGGCACGCTGCTTCCTAAGGAAAAGGGAAAAGAACAGAAAAAAAGCATTAGTAAGCATTCTGCAAATCTTCGCTTATTTTTAAATACTGTACGAGCTTTAAACGCTTACCTGAATCCCAGCCGCTCTGGGGGAACTCTGTCTCCGGAACTTCTCATCCATCTGCAAGAGGGAAAATACACTCCAGGTTAGCGTGGAAACATCTAGAGGCGCCGCATACCACGCTTACCCACCGCATTTGTTCTTCATAACCGGCATCCACGCTGAAAACGTCGAGGCACCTAAAAGACACAGAAAAAGAACTCAGTTCAATGCAAATACAAAAGGGATGCATCGTGCTCTCACTCACCTTCAGCGCTACTCATCTCATCAGCACGCCGCCATCCCCAGACGCCGGCCATCATCTAAGGAAGGAAAGGAACGAAGTTAGAGAACTGTTCAAAAGACTCATTATACTTACCTGTCGGACTCTTGCCAGTGAAGTAACTAGGCAGCAACGAGCCCACATCAATCAACGCACCCCTGCACTGAAAGCAGGACGAAGAGCACACTATCCAAGAAAACAAGGTGGGCTGTGGATCAAAGGGAAGGGTTGGACCCCGGGGAAGAAGGGGTTCAAGCACACAGAGACAGTAGAGAGTTAAACTCTACCAATCCTGTGTTTCAGGCCCAGTCTCTAGTCGAATAGCCTCCAGGGAAGGGTTCGAGGTCGTAAGAGGTCAGAACAGGCTGAGTGACGTCCCAGTGGATACCAGGTGAGCGTAACAAACATTTTATCATTTGGCCTTGGACGTCTGTTTGGATTCACAGTCATTTAGTGTACTTAGGAACAATGCTATTTGCTGCCACTTCCTGTTTTGTCAAGGGGTGAAAGGTAGTATTTCATTGCATCCCGGGATGTCACTTTGGGTTGGGGTCAAATTACATCACTTCCGGTGATGTCATCAGAGGTCAAGGGTCGTGAGGCGACGGGTGGGCCACTTTTTTGAGGCGAGGGGTGGGCCACTTTTATTTTGGTGACCGGGCCTATTTCTTGTCCCGGTCCACCCTGGTGTTTTCAAAGCTGGGCCTAAACAAAGGGTACCATCAGCTGGAGCTGTGTGAAGAGTCCAGGTGCATAACGTTCATCACGCATCTGGGTCGCTACAGGAATAAATGCCACAGCTTTGGGGTGTCGTCAGCCTCAGAAATATTCCAGGCAGAGTTCTACAACGTTATTAAGCCTATCCCCAACTGTCTTAACTACAGTGACGACATCCAGGTGTTTAGGAAAGACCAGCATTAGCATGACAATACGCTGCCCAGGTTATGCAGGGCACTGGAAGTGGCCCATCTAACACTCAATAGCGAGAAATGTGAATGCAGCACTCAAAAATGCATCACCACCCGCTAATCTATCGGATCTGTGGTCATTCTTGAGGCTTGCCAGCTATTGTACCTGTTACATTCAAGGCTTTGCATTGGTGAGCAAGCTGCTGAGGGCTCTCACAAAGAAACATTGAAGTGATCCGGGGCCATCCATGCAGCGTTCGAGACCAACCGGCAGTGCATCTCATCTTCTGAGAACATGGCTTACTTCAACACTGCAAGGGAGATGGAGCTCACAGTGAGCACCAGACCAATAGGGCTCGGTGCCATTCAAGCACAGGTGGACCAAGGAAAGGATGGCAAACGGTATAATATCTTATTCGCCAGAAGGAGTGTCTCAAAAACAGAAGAGTGTTAAGACGGATTTCTGAACTCTGACCTGGTGGGCAGAGGTTCAGAGGGCCAGCCTAGTTTCTTGGAACAGGGTAACCTTCTGGACCAGCCAGACCAATCAAGGTAGCATTGACGGCGGTCAGGACTAGGTCTCAGGAGGGGTGAGGGTGACTGAAAGACTTCAATGAGCACACAGAGTAAAGGACACTTACAAATCACTCCCAGCAAGGTGTATATATATACTGTGTATATATATACTGTGACTGTTAACAAGCCACTAGGGAGTGGTGAAATGCGTCAGGCTTGAATACTCTCACTGGGAGAATTTTCCTTTTTTTAAACGCTGCAAAATGAAATAAAGGTTGTTTTACACATTACAACCGAAGTCGCAGTGTTTGCTACTGGCTTTCCGTGTATTTTTATATTAATGGAACACTTGTTGTGGAGTGCTGCTCGTTTGGGCAGTTTTTTGTGGAGTTTTCTGTGGATGCCGTTCACATTTCATATATATATATATATATATATATATATATATATATATATATATATATATATATATATATATATAATACAAATACATTTATTTCAAGGCCTTTAGGATTCAACACACAAATAAAATCACAGTAATACTTCTGAGCTAACACAATCCTATCAATATACATATATACAAGACCAATGGGGTCCAATGGGTTAATGCAGGAAAATGGGCCCACAACCTAAAAGGGAAGGAAGCAAGTAGTGCAAATAGTCTTTTAGGCCCTTCTGAATCAAACATCAATCCTAACTGGAAGGCAGTCCAATCCCTAAAATGAGAGGAGCCTAGTGCTCAAATGTACTTGGGGTGCTGGAGCACAGGTAGTGCAGATGGGCGAAACAGGGTCTTTTGTAGGGGCTGTAGCAGCTCAGGAAGGCAGGTGAGGTGATGCAGAATAAGTTGCCACTATTCGAGGAGGGTCTCCCTTTGCAGGCAGAGCAGGTTTTTAAGAGTTGGGAATAGTTTGCTCATTCGCACTAGCAGTGGAAAGGAGAGGGGCCCTCAGGGGCCACTCATGCATAAAAATGGATGGATGCACTAGGTGCCACTGGTAAGGGTTGCAATTACTCACTGACCCCCGGCACACTCCGGACCAAACTTCAGCAGTCGAGTCCACTTCGGTTGCAGGTTCAAATGCGGCAATCTCGCGGCTCTGTGGCTTTCAGCAACGAAGTTACAGCATTGATTCCCAAACGGGACAGTGGCGATTTCTCCACTCCTGGTGGATGCATCAGGCCAGCTCCGCTGTAGAAGGCCTCAGGGCACAAAGGGGCACAGCTGCAATGAGGTTGCAAAGTTCATCACCACAGCTGGGTGATACGATAACCGCGTGTACTCCGGTTCGAAATTCGGTGTGAGGGTTCTGTGAACACAGAGCTTATGGGGTACCAAGTTTCAAGGGCCTCCTCGAAACTCCGGCGGTATCAGGGCAAAGGTCCTGCGCAAGCTGGTCATCCCACTGGTTGGTCCAGGGATACTTCTGAAAAGGCTTACTTGCAGGTTTTGATGCCGCGAATAGTTGGTCCTACTATTCCAATCGGTTGAAGCGTCTTCGCCGACCTTTCACGACGATCAGATGCAGAGGGGTCCAGCGGGACAACAGCAGGTTCAGGGTGCCAAACCTTCCAGCGGGTCACCAGCCATTCCTCAACTCGGCTTCTTAGTTTCACGATACGTGGATCCTATCCTTCGTTCAGTGAGAACTCCAGAGATCGACATGGTATGGGTGTTTGGAGCCTTCTCTTATCCAAAATCTCCTTCGCGCCAAAATGAAGAGGACCCAATGGGAGATCTGCTCACATACAGGCATACCATATGTGGACAAATCATGGACCAAGGTGGTCCCAGGCATTCACAGCACACCAGACTCTCTGGCACCCAGTATGTGTATTGGAACCAGACAGTCCAGCACACATCCTGGAAACACAAACACAAGGGATGCAGATGCCTGCGAAAACTTACTGTTTCGGGGGAGAATGCATGCACAAATAAGGACTGACCCGGATCGGCTCAACCTGGGAAAGGTGAAGGGGTAAGATGGCCAAAGGACAGGACAAAGAACCTCGTGACATGGCCATTGTGGAGTCAGGCCACCTATTTGTGCCAAACGCGGTAACCACGGTTTACCAGGAAGGAAAGGGTTAAAAATACATGAAACGATAAGCTGCCACCAGCCCTGTCCAAGTCACATCTGCACTTCTCCTAAGAAATCCTTCGAGAGTATCTAGGGCCTTTAGAAATGACAGGAAGACCCACGTGCACTGTACTGTAAGGTACACTGTGCACTTTTAACATGTTGCAGAAAAGTTGCAACATAGACAAGGACTAAGGGAAACACAGTCCCCCAGTACTGACTGTCTTTAAGGGCATGTCAGTTTCCCCATAACAAAGTGAGCGAAAAGCTCAGGGGAGTGCAGCTGAAGGCTGTGCTCCTCTGGTAAAGTCTGACTATGGCGTTTAAACAAAGCAAAGAGTTGGGGGGTACACAACTGGAGGGAAAATTACACATGAAATGGAAATCTTTCCTAACAAACAGGCATACTCACAGGCCAAGAAGGAGGGATTGGACATAGTGTGGGTCTGCGAACACTTTCATTTGTTCCTGTATGGCAAGCCATTCACGACAGTCACTGACCACAATGTGCTGTTGTTCATTTACAGGAATCTGCAAGCAATAATGCCTCCCAGGATAGCCAGTTGGGGTCAGTGGCTTCAAAACTACGATTTCTGAATTGTACACTGGCCGGGGAAGGGAGAGAGCCCGGCAGACTTTTTGTTCTGCCATCCCATTGCCTTAGCTATAACGAGATCATCAATTTCAGACCAATATTTTCACTACATTGTGCAGGCTGCTACCCCAAAGGGCGTTGACATCCCACAGATTGCGCAGGAGACAGAGAATGACCAGGCAATTAAAATCATCCTCCGATGTCTAGAGTCTAGAGTCGGACTGTTGGAAGCATGCTAAGCAAGCGGGAGAGTGTGCCAGTACAGAGGTACAATGGGACATTTGAAGCCTGTCTCTCGTCAAAGAAGAGCTTACCCGTTCGGAGCCTGTTACTAAAAAGGAGCCAGGATCGTCATTCCTCGAACACTGCAAAGAAAGATACTGGAACTAGCCCATGAAAGACACTGGGGTATGGTGTCCACAAAATGACTGCTGAGGAAAAAAAGGTGGGGTTTCCCCAACTGGATGTGCAAGCGGAAGACATCCTCAGGAACTCCCCCACCTGTGCAGTCATCAAACCACACACGAAGCCTGAACTGTTGCGCATGACTATCTTGCCAGAGAAAGCATGGAATAAGATTGCCATTGACGTCTTTGGTCCCATTGATGGGGTGAATACATATTGGTGGCCATGGATGAATACTCTCGATTTCCGGAAGTTCAACTAGTGAGTTCAACGGCTGCCTACTACACCATCACAGCGCTCGACAGGTGGTTAACACTGTATGGCGTGCCGAGAGTAGATCAGACAACAGACTCCATTCGTGGGGCAAGATTTCACAAAGTTTGCAGAATACATGGGGTTCAAACATACGAGGATCATGCCCCTATGGCCTCAAGCTAATGGGATGGTGCAGTGCTTCATGAGCAACATCAAACGCAATGTTCAAATTGACTAGAGAGCCCATTGAGAAAGTATTGTATCAACTACTTCGGGAATCCCAGAATACGCTGGAAAGGCCCCGTCAGAACTCAAGTTTGGCCGGAAACATCAGGACTCGCTTACTCCATGTCTTCTCCCCCGAGGAAACCTATTATGAAGATCAGAGCATGATGGAGAATGATGCCCATGCCAAAGAGGCCATAAAGCATCATGGAGACCAGAGGCAAACCCTCAAGGCCAACATGCAGCCAGAGGACATAGTGCGGCAGCCCCGTACTCACAAGCACATGGCAGCTTTCGACAGCGTGCCACTGACTGTCACCAAAGTTATAGGGTCTCATCACTGCAGGGAACAAATGGAGGAAGGTAACCCGAAACTCCTCGTACTTCCGGAAGATACCAGATGTTCTCCTGCGACAATCTGAGGATGATGAGACCGACCAGAAGCCATTTAGCGCTCCTTATGAAGGAGATCGAGAAGATTCTGGTAATGACCTGGCAGACTAAATGGGCGGGCGGAGCCCTAGAAGAGGGCAGGTGAGCGACACTGGCAGGCCTCAGAGGGTGAGAAACAGACCTCAGAGACCAATTGAGGAAATGGACTAGATGTTGACTTTGTCTTTAAAAAGTGGGGAGGTTGTAGTGTCGTGAAGCCACAAAGCATGTCACCTGACATGGGAGGGAACCGGAAGGCATGGGCAGTGGGGTGGGCGGAAGGGGAGGTTCACAAAGTTAGAGTTCAGTTAAGAGTAAACACTGTAGAATAAAGAGGTGTACGACATACTCTGTGTGTCCACGCCTGATTTCTTTGCAAGTGTCAGGTTGTTGTGTGGGACTGAGAGTCCAGGCAGGGCAAACCCCTACCTGGTACTCTACAATGTTAATGCTTATTTTTGTTTTTTTAAACATCTGTGATGTCCTGTCGTGTTATCCGTGTAATTCTGTAATATTACCTGGGTGATCTGGAGAATTTTCTGACTTCCACTCCAACATGGATTTTGGTCAATTGATGTGCATTTGAAAGGGGCCCTGAGGGCTATGCAGAGGGATTGCTTGTTGATGAGGGCGGTATAGGAGGATTAGCGAACTGCGAGGGCATTCTCAACGTGCACAGCGAGCGGCCGAGGCTGTGCAACATGTACACTACAATTACCTCTAATAAATGTAACCTTTTAATCAGAGGCTTTGCTAGGGGGAGCAGCTGAGGGGGATATAGCCCCAGGTCTTTTGGTTGAAGCCCCGGCTAGAAGTTCAGGGGTTACAACCAAAAAGGCTAGCAAAAAAACTCAATTCCCTCTTGTGTTGTTAATTTACCGGAATCCCGGTTGTTTGTCATCTCTGACAGGCGGTAGTACTTTGCACGGCAGTACTGACGTCCGAGTTCAGTGTGTGTCACAATTGCACTGTTGTTCCTGGTGCGCTGCGCCTTGGTTAGGTTTCATTTCCGCTTTCTCCTGTGCCTGCGGCCTCCCTTTTGAAGACACGACTGGCCCCTTTTCGCGGTAAAGAACAACGATCCCACGTTGCGGGAAAGGTACAAGTGGTTCAGGTGTCTGGTGCCCGAGGCTTGCAGACGTGCAGATCGTGGGAACTCTCTCCACGGGTACAGCCAGGAAGGTGGGGTGCGGCCTACTACTGCGTAGCATTCTGCGCATGTCACCAGGTGCTAGCACTCGGGGCTGGCGCTGGGCGTGGGCAACATGTACGGCTGCACTTGTGCCCGCCCCGGCGTCCGTCCGCTAGCACAGGCTAGATTCATCCTAGTTATGCACTGCAGGCATTTAGGAAGTGACGTTGCAGGAGTTATGTGTAACAAAACAGTGCTTGTTTTTAACAGGACTTCACTGACGAACACACATAGGGCATCATTCTGAGTCGGCCGGTCTGGTAAAACAGTGCCGGTATTCACGGATACTGGCACTTTAACGGACCAGCCGACTAATGGTGTGGGTATGGGGTTACCTCCATCAAGTAATCCGGGCGCCCTACCGGCAAAAAAAGCCCTCATTACCAGTGCCGGTAATGTCGGCAAATCCCCTCATGGCGTCCTGCAGGACTCCACGAATGGGGATTTACACCATCACTCTGACACCCGTAATCCAGCGGCAATGCCGTCGGACCGGGTGCCAGAAACAGTATCAAGATTTGCCGGTATCCTGGCGGTTCTACCACCAGGACAGCCGCCAGCATACCAGCAGGTTCAGAATGAGGGCCATAGTGCTTATAAATCGAGTGGCTGACTGCAGCACCAATAGCCCATTCACAGCTCCAATTAAGCCATTAAGTTTCAGAGGACTGCTTTGAATAAACACTGGCATGAAATTTGAGTGCAAAGTTTGATGGTAAGTCTTGACTAAAGTATGCTCAAAGAGTTCCCATGAGGCGGTGCTTTGGGTGGGGAGAGGCAGGAGCTGGCTGGGAATGGCCATAGGTATTAGCATGGCTATGGGCAGTCAATGGGTGGGCAAATGAGCAGACAACACTTACACGCTTTCTGTGCCTCCCATATGCCCATTCACCCTATCTGTACTCCAATGCACTTCTTCCCTTATGGGTGACACCACGTAACAGCCCAAACAAAAAATAGGTGCTAAAGGGAGGGATTGAGGTGCATGACTGAGCGATCATCTCTGCTACTGCAAAAGCAGAGTATGCCAGAGTGCTGTGCCATACTGTGCAACATTTGAAAACAAGTAAGACAGAGATTTTGTACCAGGATGGTGGGGAGGCTGTTTTTCCCTGGTGGCTTGTATTGGAAGAAAGTATGTTGAGATCATTTTACTTGCCAGAGAACAACCCCCTTGTTTGCGAAATAATATGTGTTGCTGTTTATTAGTATTTCTGAAGCAATTTTAATTTTTCCAATGCTTCAATATTCATTTTTGTTTTATGTTGTGTCTCCCCCACTAGTCCCTGGGGATCTGTCATCCAGGTGATCAGGACACGGCCATCGCTTTTGGTTCCAGTTCCTGGTGGTGGTCCAGTGCGGGGGGGATCACCTGGGTGAGGGGTCTTTGGGGAGTCGGACACCCGAGAGCGAGATAGGGTATCCCCTTCCCTGTACACCTTTACCCCATCCTATCAGATAGGATACGTAGGAACTCTACCCTCCCCCCCCTTTCCCACACAAACACTTCACACAGACAGCCCTCTCTGTCAGAAAACAGACTAACACCGAGCAGTATACCTGGGGTGTCCTAATACAATGGTCAGGCAATTACTGACCATAACTCACACCTGACTTCCGTTTTAAGCTTCCCCACATGGGTAAAAGGCAGAGCACGAAAGCACACTCAGAGCGAGGCAAAACATGTGAGGAAACAGCAGTTTCGAGACTGCAGCTGAGCGAGAGAAGAAAGATGGCAAAACAGGAGCGGATCGCAGCAAGGGGCATTCCCTTGACCTTTCCGACAAGAGACCGTTACTTTCATGAGTCCTCGAGATTAGAAAGAGTATGACCAGGAAACCAGGCTGAAGAATCCTGTATTGTGTGTCGGAGATACCTGGGGCCCTCCCGCGTCACTAATCAAGGCGGGGAGAAGGAGTAGCCTCCATGGTACCATTCTTGGCTCCAAGAAATTTACTTTCCTACTTTTTCATTTCAGGTGAAAGGTTTCTTTCAAACCTTTTAAACTCACCATAACTTTCTTGGTGTTTTGAAAACATGGGCAAATGCTCCAACCAAAAGGCTGTCAGGACTATACTACACTGATGATCCCTAATAAGGGTGAAACCAGGTATGTAGGTGTCCTGGCAGCCTTGCAAATGTCTGTCTTGGGTTGATTAAGCTATGTATAAAGTAGCAATGCCCTCTTAGTCAAAGACAATTTCCTGTGCCTACCCTGGAAAAGTCTTTCAATGTTGGCTCAGCTTTCCAATGAAAAGGGGGCCATCTACTGGGCCCCGGGTAGTGGAGGCAGAATGAATATGTGGAAAGACCACTACCGGATCCAATTTGCTCACAAGAAGCAGCTTGTAAACCAGACAAGAGTGTGGATCAGGACAACAAGATCAGCCATCAACCAGCCCACCCGAGCATGGTAATGTTATACCTGTGATGACACAAGGCATTCATGCCCGAAAGCCTGAGAATCTATGGATGTTGTGGTTGTGCATGCATATCTCCAAGAGGATTATTTATCTATTCTCAGTTGTAGACCACAGCTGTCACTATTGCTGGTATCCTGGCGCTGGTGTGAGGGACTGCACTTAAAGCACATATCAGTTCAAAGGAAGAAAATAATGTCTTTACGGCTTTTAAAGAAGTAGGTTGGGGATCTCACATAAGGATAGTGATGATTCACAGGATCTCGACACTTCTCCCCAGTGGGGATCCCTTCCCTGTATGGTTAAGGAGGAGAGATAGCTACTCAATAGTCCCCCTAGAGGTGGTGGAATGTGGGCCCTCCCAGGAAGAAACTCCCCTCCTGACGATATGGGATCCCGTTTCGTAGAGGAACTCCCTAACCTCTTCCCCTTACACTTATAAAACCTCTAACTTCTGCAGAGAGTAGAACTGAAAATGCTAGTGTATTATAACATTGTCTACCTTCCTCGCTTGAAACTTGACAACACTGAGACTAGGAAGAACAAGAATGATGGCATACCTTTTTCTAAGAGTACTCTGAAGAGGTGGTCATGAGGAGGCATGAAGAGTACATCATGGAAACAACCAACAGACTATGATAATGCACTGGGGTGGGCCCAGCTAGGAGAGAGAAAAATTGAGAACGGACTGAAGGAAAGAGAGAGAAGCCTGCAAGGAGCCAGCAAGCCTGGGAAGTTCAAGCCCGGGAACCTGTCAGCTGAGCAGAGAAGCTGGTCCTCGGAAGAGAGGATGCAGGAGAATGGAAGCAGCAGCAGAATCCTGTTAGCCGGCAGGGAGCCAACTCACTCCAGTGCCAGGGCAGTCAAGGTGGTGGCATGACCTCTGGGAGGGGGACCGCTCAGTCTAACAATGACCCCGAGACCGCCAGCCCCAAGCCTTTGCAGAGCCGCACAGGCAAACCAGAAAGAAGCGATGAGCGAACAACGAACCATCCGTGACCCCGGGAAGAACCGGAAATGCTTTCCCAACACAGACAAGGTAACAGGAAATATGGAATACCCGGGTGGGGGCCTTGGAGAACAGAGTGGTAGCTGCATCAGGAGTAATCTACCTCGTCACAGTAGTGATAAGCAGAGAACCAAGAGTCAGGAAAGCCTCGGGAGCCATCTCCCTCGTCACAGTAGGAATACCCATAGAGCTAAGAGTCAAGAAAGCCTTGGCAGTCATCTCCCTTGTCACAGTTTGATACCCAGAGAACCAAGAGTCAAGAAAGCCTCAGGAGTAATCTCTCTTGTCACACTAGTGATATTCAGAGAACTAGGAGTCAATAAAGACTCAAGAATAATCTCCTTCATCACAGTAGTGAATCCCAATGAACCAAGAGTCAACATAATCTCGGGAGTGATCTTCCCAATCACAATAGTGATATTCCAAGGTCTAAGAGTCAGGAAAGCCTCAGGTCCCATCTCCCTTCGCACAGTAGTGATACCCAGAGAACCAAGAGTCAAGAAAGCCTCGGGAGAAATCTCCCTCATCACAGTAGCGACCCAGAGAGAACCAAGAGTCAAGAGAGCCTCGGGAGTAATCTCCCTTGTCACAGTAGTGATAATATGAGAATTAGGAATCAATAAAGACTCAAGAATAATCTCTTTCATCACAGTAGTGATACCCAATGAACCAAGAGTCAAGAGAATCTCGGGAGTGATCTCCCAGTCACAATAGTGATATTTCAAGGTCTAAGAAACAAGAGTGCATCGGGAGGAATCTCCCTCGTCATAGTGACAATCCAACTAAAGAGGGGCATAGTCAACAAGAGTTATCTGGAGATAATCCTCATAACATTGCAAGACAAGGAAGAATTGCTGGAACTGTAAAGCAAGCTTTCAGAAGTCCTTGGGAAGAAGTGAAGAGACATTTGATGACTATTATCAAAGAATATCCCAAGACAGCTGTGAGACAGGCTTGGTATCAAGGGAGACACAGACTCCAAGGTGTTAATTTTAAAACCTTTTTTTACTAAGGTTCCTGGGTTGGATTAATGCCTAACTGGCCCTAACACTAAAGGGATGGTTCCTTTTGAGTGGAATTGGACCATCCGCACAGGGGAAGTGTGCTCGCCTGGGCTTTTTGATTTTTGTTTATTTAAACAAAATTAATTATGGGAGATCAACCTCCGGAAAATATGTGGGGCCATTCCCGCACATATTTTCCACGCTCACCGCACAGCGGAAAAATAGTAATGTACTCTGGGAGGACACAACTTACCAGCGCCGCCCTCCCATGTCATGTGTAGCTGACACCTGACAGTGTGGGTACATAAAAAGCCTCTGGCCGTAGGCAGCCTGATTAGAATTTCAAGGCCCCATGGATTTTCATCTCCATTGTTACACCTTGCTGGTGGTGATGAATACTGAAGAATGTTAATTAGCAGGCCTCTGGGAAGGCCTGGGTGCAGGAAGTGACAATGGGGACCCGAGACCAACACCCCTTTGTAATGCAATGTGTCAACATGGTACTATCAACCCTCCTTGGTATGAAAGGGCAGTGAATGCCCTGTCTGGAACCACTCCTTTCAGAGGAGGGAAGTATGTGAATTGTAGAAGACAAACGTCTGCCTGCAACCCCCTGCTTCAAAGGAGGCCCATGTTGTGACCAAGCGCTGCATAGGGCTCAGTTAATTAGTGAGACACGATGTACAGCAGACAGGAATATGGGTGGGGGTTAGAAGTATATGTTGTCATCCTTCCCCTGTTTGTTGCCAAGCGCTCTGATTCTGACCTGAAGCATCACTGAAGATTGTTGGTGGGGACCCAGGATTGGTTCATTAAGGTGAGCTTAGACTGCATCAATCACTGGGGCCCATTTGGCTTGAAAAGAGAGCTGCACCCCTCACTGATCAGTTCACCTGAAGACTTTGCAAGGAGTAAGAAGAAGGACTCATTTGGACTCGAGCTGAAGGTGCAGTCTACCTTACATATTCCACCAGTGAAGGAAGGCCATGAGTTGCAAGGGGGAAGCAATATGCCTCCCCTAAACATTTCCCAGGGAACAGAGAGAGATACCGGACACAGAGGATCTGTCCAGCAGCTCCAAAACTGGCACCCAGCGTGCCCTGCTAGGTTCTGACAGCAAGCTTCCTGGGTGAAAAATGCTGGAGAGTCTCTGGACAAAGGACAAGGCTGTTGCCTGCTAACGCCCTCCTGAGCTTTGGGCCGTCTGCCTTGAAAGGACACGTGCCCTGCAAAGAAGGTAAGAGGAGTGCCACACAAGCATCATCCAGCATCCATCTTTTTAAGGACAATTTCAAGACAGTCGGGTCGTCGAACCACATCTGGCTGCACCGCTGACTTTTGTCACGCCGCAGTCACCAGAGCCGTTGGAGACGCCCCGACCAGCATTCCAGATCCGCCAACCAGCACAGAGACAACGATTCTTGGCCCTGAGCCACCGCAACTGACAGTCTGCAGACGTCCATCCAGCCGCGCTTGACGAACTGCCTGCCGCCTGGTACCCGCAGCTGTCTCCCGCCACTAACTCTATCTCATGGGCTGTGAAGCACCCTGGAACTGCCTCGACGCTGTCGAGCACCAAGAACTTCTTCAGCACCAGGTGCATTGTGGTTCTGCCCCCCTGGTCCTTCTCTGAAGGCCCCTAGAGACAGTTATGACCTTTTGCCCCTTTGGTGCTGGAACCAAATAATCTTGAACTATAAGATTGATTACTTTACCAACTACCCTCCTGTCAGTATCCAGAGTGCATCCCTTTCCTTTGTGAAACTCTCTGTCCTCTGTGTTCCTTTACAGTGGGGGTTGTAATTGTAGTGTGCTAGAACTGTCTGTTGTAGTAATAATAAAGTAGATATTTTTATACAACCTTGACTGGACAGTCCCTTTTATCATTGGGTAATAATTGTATTTTCGATGTGTTGCAACTAACTAACGATTCACGACCTTGTGGAGATTAGCCTGCCGTTTCGTCCACGTTACCAAAACTGGACAAGGAGGTCTTATAATTTACTTGTATTCCAATCTGTTTGGATCTCTTCTGGTGGTGTACTAGAGGTGTGGGGTTGATTGATGGTTTAGAAAACGATGTTCATCCCTAGACCACTGGTGTCCCGGAAGTTGATTTGTCACACCCATAACTGATGTTTCTAAGGGCTGTCACTGTCAAATAGTCCAAAATAAAATTCTCTCTGTGTCTAAACCCATGATGGCCCTCGCTCTTTACAGAAATGTGATAGGAAGTCCTTAAAAAGGAAAATAGTGGTTCAACAGAAAATGGAAACCAAAGTTGGATTCAGGTGGTCTTCTCACTAGTTGTAGTTTGGTCAATGTCACAAAACTGAGTTCAATCAAAAAGGGCTGTTCGTAAGACCTTCTCCACAGAGCCCTGGTAGTGGCTTCAAATACCTTCAGTGTCTTTGGGTTTGTTGGTGTTTCTTTCCCCAAGCTTCAACTTGTTCAAGTTCCAAACCTCACAAAAGAAATATAACAGTCCCTTTTGAAGCTTCAATCCTTCTAGCTTTCAAAAACAGTCAGTTTGCTTTCAAACACAAATTCCGTTTTAACAGGATGCACTTTGCTTTCTTTGGTAGGCCCCTTTCAGTTAAAAAAAAAACAAGATATATCACAATTCCTTTTAGGCCTCTCAGGGTGCCCTTACCCAAGCATATGCCTCTCTGTTTCCAAAATAAGTATTCACCTTTGGTAGGCCTCTCAGGGTTCCCTTCACCAAGCTTAGGCCCCTCGAGTTTCAAACACAAGTTCAGCTTGTCACGATGTACCTTTTCCTTATGTACAGTTTGTCTCACATACAATCCTTTCATGGGGTAGAATCAGAGGCTTTCCAAAATGCCAGGCTCTTTGCTCTTCCTAACTGCGACCACGCTGATCCTTTGCCCCCCTCTGTATTTCTTACACTTGCTTTCCTTTGTACTTTTTATCTTCAGGTGCTTCCTGCACCATTTTCATATTTCTATATTCCTTTCACTTTGTCGTGCACACTTTCATTGTCTTTGTCTTTCTCTCTATTGTGCCCTCCTTCTGCACTGCACACTTGCACCTGTCCTTTTCCTATCATGCCTCTTGCACATTTTCACTTACTTCTTTTTCCGGGACACTGGCACACTTCTTTTACTCTGCACTTCGCTTTTACTTCTGCGCCACTAATGTGCCTTTTCCTTCCTTCTGTGCCACTGGTGCGCTTTCTCCTTCTTTCCTATTTCCATGTTCCTTCTTTCTTACTTCCTGTTTCCTTAAGCTGTCCTTCCTTCGTGCCGCTTTACAAATCTTGCTTTTCTCCCTTTCCTGCTCCAGCCACCCGCATGCTCCTAAGTTTCTCTCTCTCTCATGCAAAACTCACTGGGTATCGTAGCGCTGGCAAGTGGTCTCTCTCTGGATGCTTTGAGTCGAGGTCAGGGTCTCACCACCTGCTCCTGAGATGCCCTTGAGCCCAGCACATGGCCCAAGGGAAGTAGCAGTTTCACAGACACCACCAGCAGGATACTGGCTGCCTTGCTTTGGCTCTCTGGAGACACGGCTCCCTAGCCAGGCTGCAGCCCCTCACCAACACTGTCCCAGAGTCGCAGCATGCTGTTCTCCCCCGCATCCTTCTTTCTGCAGCTCCCGGCTTCTTGGCTTCTCTGGTCCAGTATGCCTCCCCAGCTCGCTCATTCGCCTGTGCAAGAACACACCTTTTATAGTGACAACAGTCAAGTGGAGTCAGGTGTATGTAGTCGTTATTAAATGCCTGACCCTGCCTGACTCTATTAGTGGGACAACTTGAGTTCTTTCCATGGTAGGTTTCCCTTCGTTTGTCCACCCCCAGGGTCAGGATCCAAAAGCGTTGGCCCTTCCCTGGCCACCTGAATGGAAGTTCCCAAGGGAGTAGGTGGGAGAACACCATCAGGTTTCTCACACAGCCCTCAAGGCTGTGCGAGGTGGGTCAGGAGAAGGGAATCATTCTCCTGACCATACTCTCTTTGTTGAAATAGAAAGTAGAGCAAAAGATTGATGGGAAAGAGAACAATACTGTGTCTGTTTACCAGGAGAAGGGAGCCATTCTACTGGCCCTATTTATTTGAATGGTGAACCATTTTGTGGTCTAGTGGTAGGGTTAGAGTACATTTTGGATAGAGGACTGACACTTTTCGTTTGGACAACCACTCTGATGACGAGCACCAGTGTTATATTTGGTTAGGCAGGGATAACCCTTTAGAGATAGGGAGAGGTAGGACCGTTTTTTTGGTATTTAAACTAAAACCGGTTGAAACATGCCACCTCTTTGTCCAACTCCTTCCTCCACCACACCACAGGAGTTGGTCAGAGAATTCCACAACACTGGATTGAACAGAAAAAAAAATCCTGCCCAATTGAGCAAGGTGAAAATGAGGCATTACAAGCAGATTTGCTGATTGTGACAGAAGTTTCTTTTTCAGTAGATAGCAGCACATATTTGTGGTCAAAATCTGCGGCCAGTGAAAATGAAGAACCTTATAAACAATGCAAGCCTTGAATTTAACCTGTTTCTCTGCAGGGAGCTAATGAAGGGATCGGGTCACGGGGGGAAACATATTTTTAATCTTTAGGGCCAAGAGTAATCTGGCTGCAGTGCTTTGAATTTGCGGAAGCATGGAGACGGATTATTATAATGATAATTGTTCTTTTATAAAGAGCTTAATACCAGCGAGTGGTTTATAAGCAACGGATCTTGATTCAAACCTGTGTTGCGCTGCGTTGTCTTGCTTCCAAGACCAACGTGTTGTTCCTGAGCTATCCTTCCTCCCCAATGCCTTAGGGAAGCCTAAAAAGAGCACTTTAAGTATTCCAACCTGCTGCAAATAAACAGTTCACTGCCATAGCCTTACCTGGAAATGAAAAGAAATGAAGAACTTGCTGCAGCCTGCAGAGGTGTAAAAGGCTGGTAAGGACCACATTACCAATGTGAGGAGTCAAAATGAGGACAGTACAATAAAAATGAACAGAACAATCCAATATATAAACCAGAAGGAGAGAGGGTAAGGAACATGATCAATTAGTTACAAGAAGAGACGGGAGATAGGCTTTAAGATTAGACTGCAATGTATGAAGATTAGAAGAAGAGTGGATAGAAAGAGGAAGAGCGTTCCAATGTTTAGGGGCCAAAAGAGTACAAGAACGGAAAGAGAAGATGCACATGGAGGTTTAGCAACTGTAAGAAGAAACTGATTCTGAGATTGGAGAGACCAAGTCAGTGAATATAATTAAACCACTGAGGAAAGGATGAACAAGACCATGAGAATACGTGAAAACAATTGAGAGAACATGATAGAGGATACGAGAGAAGAGCGATATCGAGAGTAAAGATGGAGCTATAGAAACATGAGGAGACAGGGAAAAAAGAAGGTGAACCGAAGAATTATAGATAGATGGAAGAGGAAGAAGATGCAAGGCAGGAAGATCAAGAGAAGAGATGAACAGTAATCAATATGGGGATTAATAGCATGGAATGAGAGATGACAAATTTTGAACAAAGCATAATGACAAGATCAAGCAGTAGCAGAAATATGTAATGAAAAGGGAAGAGAGGGGTCAAATATGACACCCAAATTGCGCGCAGCGGAGGAGCAAGGCAGAAAAGATGGGGGAACGAAAGAGATGGAGGAGGAAGAGTGGGAGGGATGGTAGAAGCAGGAAAGAATAGAACCTCAGTGTTCGAGGGATTGAGGTGGAGAAAATGAGAAGACATCCAATTTTGGACAGCAGAGAGACAATTAGAAACAGTAGATTGTAAGATAGCATTAAATGAGGAAAAAGATAAAAAAAGATGTGAATGTCGTCTGCAGAAAGATGAAAAGAAATGTTAAAGGAGGAAATAAGAGCAGAGAGCAGAGAACGGTGCAGTATAAAGAGAAAAGAGAAGGGGACAGAGAACAGACCCTTGTGGAACACCATTAAGAAGAGGCTGCGGTGAGGAAGTGTGACAAGGCCAAGTTACAGAATAGGACCCCTGAGCAAGATAAGGACGAAACCATTGAAGAACAGAGCCAGAAAGAAAGACCAAGAGGAGAAAGAGGGGCAAGAAGAGAATGATTGACAGTATCAAATGCAGCAGAGGGGTCTAGAAGAATAAGAATAGAAGACTTCGAATGACGAGCAGAAAGAGGAGCATTAGAGACATGCAAAAGAGCAGTCTCTGTGGAATGAAAAGGTTCGAAAGCCAGATTGGAGAGGAGGCAAAAGAGAGTAAAGATTCAGACAAGTAGATACTTGAACATAAGCAGCACGTTTGAGAAGAAAAATAGGCCGAAAGTTAGCAGGAATGGAAGGGGCGGGAGATGTTGTTTTTAGAATTGGAAGAATGAGTGCAAGTTTGAAAAAGGGAGGAAAACAGGAGTTGGAAAAAGAGGAGTTAATAAGGGCAGTAAGATAAGTGGGAAGATAGGGATAGGCGTGTGAAATAATACTAGAGGGCAGAGGATCAGAAGGGGAAGCAGTAGGATGAGCAGGAGTAAGAAGTGCAGAAATATCAGCATGAGAAAGAAACAAAAATAAGAAAGAGAATGCAAAGGTGAGACTACAGGGAAGAGAGGCAGCAGAAAAGTTAAAAGAGGAACGGAGGGTAGCAACCTTAGAAGTAAAATAGTTTGTGAAGTCCTCGGAAGTGGGAGAAGAGACGAGAGATGGATCAGAGAGTTTAGGAGACAGAATAGTATGAAGAAGCTGAAAAAGACGACAAGGCTGATGGGAAAGAGCCATAGTGAGCTCTGAAAAATAAGATGTTTTTTGTGAGAAACCTGAAGGTGTCTCACCCGCTAGTCCCCAGGATCTGTCATCCAGGTTGCCAGGACACCGTGACAGACAACGGACTAACACCCGAGCCATTTCCCGGACATGTCCCAACACAAGGATCAGGAAGAGTCAGGCAATTGACAATAACTACTGCCACCCTGCCATTCTGAAACTTGAGGAGAACCATCTCCAATTCCGGAAGCACCTCAAGACCTTCCTCTTTGCTTCTGCCTTCACATTTTCCTCTCCCCTGCTGATCTGTCTGCTTAGGCACCGTGCACCTGGCTACCTCCTGATTTCAGGCCCAGGGCCCTGCCCACCCGGCCATGCACCAGCACTGCCCCTGGGCATCCCTTGCACTTGGGACTGTATCTGTAAACCCTACAGTCCCCTTACCTGCACTTTCAGACACTGTGTGTCTGCGCTTTAAACCTGTACTTGCCACTTTACTGGCTGCACTATAATTTGTTTTTGTTTTTATCACTTGATCAGCACTGTTCCCTTCTCCCCTCTCCCTTGCACCTTCCCCCTTCCCTCTCCCCTGCACTTGCGCGTTCTCATTGTCACTGGGCCTAGCAAGATCGCTGTTTTTGTCTTCCCTTGTTCCCCTCCCTTGCCTCGTTTCGCTCTGAAAAAAATGTGTATGAGCGATATACAAATAAAATATCATATCATATCATAGGCACACCTGACGGCCCTTTCTCTTCCCCACAGGATTAAAAGGTGGAGCACGAAAGTACACTTTGAGCAAGACCGAACGCACGAGTAAGCAGCTATTCCAGACCGGCAGTTCAAACAGAGGAGAAAGGTGGAGAGACCTGGAGGGACAACGAGGAGGGAATTGCCCTTGCCCTTTTCAACTCAGACCAGCAAAGTCTCCAAAAGGGAAATCATAAGACCGGGAAGTCCAGCTGGCATTTGGTGTGACAGGTGTCAACGGCACACAAGGCCATCCCGCGCTGATAGCCAAACCGGGGGGAAGTGCTTGCCGCCGTGGTGCCGTCCTTGAATCCCGAGATAAGAAACTCCAACAGTTCAGCATAGCCAGTGAGTTGGAGAAGTCAGATAGTAAAACTGAACTGTGCTGAACCCAAGGTTGCAGGCGGCAACCTTGTTGAACAAAGAACTTGTGTAATTGAACTTTAAAGAAACCCTAGTATAAGGTTCGGAAGCAGAGTGGTCAGGCGTCGCAGGGGCGCTCATTCGAAGGACTCTGACTGAAGCCCTTTTGAGTTGTGTGGCGTTGTTGAAACTACGAAGACCAAAAGCCCTTAGGAGAGGCTAGTGTAAAGTGTCAAAGTAGTCCTACGAGGGTCGAGCAAAACCCTCATACACTCGAAAGTCTTTGACGTATGGGAGAAAACGTATGGAACTGTGAAACTGGCAAATGTGAACTTGACAGAGAGATGCCTCCGAATTGATGGTAAATAGTGATATACCTCTGATCATTGTGACAAGTGTGAACGCGGCTGAGGGATGGCCACAATGGATAGTTGGTGAAAAAGGACATTGAGAATTGATACTTTTTTTGAGTGAAAGGCTGTAGTGAACCGGATTGAGGGAGGCTAACGTTGCAAGGAGGATCAGAGCCTGGCTGAGTGGGAACCAAGGGGCCAAGAGCAGTCGCCCAACGTGAAAAGATTGCCAAAGGAACTTTTGTTTGTTTATTGTTTTGGTACAGCAGGCCTTCTAAGGCAGGAGACTATTTGCAGGAAAGAGACTAGGCCCCGGAATGTCCTCGCAACGTTGAAAGGAACTCTAACCTCGTGCTGGTGAGGCCCAGGAGTGTGCTGTGCTCAAAGGTCTTGCCTTGTCCCGTGCTAAAAATTGTGTGGAAGGGAGACCTAGCATACCATCCTGACTTATCATTTGGTGAACACTTCTTTCTTGAGAACATTATCCCACACTATTTTTGTAACTTAGTTGTAAGGATTGGTAATAGGATTTTTAGTGTAGGCCCTTTTTATCTGACAAGACGCCACTAGGACTGCTTTCTTATTATTTGATGGTCATAGCTTGCTCCCATTTTAGATTTAGGATTAGATTAGGCATTTTTCTCACCCATTATAGAGTTTAATATACACCCTTGAACTGTGATCACTTATGTCTGTCTTCACTGTTTCCACTGTTAGTTCCTTACATTTTGCAGCAAGTAGGGTAGAATCATTAAAAAAATGCACAGAGGAAAGTGAGGAGAGATCAGAAGAGGAACAGAGGAACGAGAGTTTTTCCACAAGGTTCTGCTTTATGTAGACTGCAGCGGAGAGAAGTAAGATCCTGGGCAAGCCGAAGTTCAGAAGATGTACAAGTAGACAAAACAGGACGACTAGGCATCTTGCCAAATAAAAAGGGCCTATACTAAAATGATTATTGCCAATCCTTACTACTAAATTACAAAAAGAGTGTGGGATAATGTTCACCAGAAAAGAAAGAAGTGTTCACAAAATGATAAGTCACGGCAGTATGGCTGTGTCTCCCTTCCCCACATTTGAAGTACGGGATAAGGCGGGATTCTGTAGCACAGCACACTCCTTGGCCTTGTCATCACAAGATTTACAGTGCTACTTCAACGATATCAAAACCTTCCAAGGCTAAGTGTCTTTCCTGCAAAAGTCTCTTGCCTTAGAAGGCCTGCTGATTCAAACATTATCACACACTATTTGTGTAACCTAGTTGTAAGGATTGGCAATAGGATTTTTAGTGTAGGCCCTTTTTATCTGAGAAGACGCCACTAGGACTCCTTTCTTATTATTTGATGGTCGTAGCTTGCTCCCATCTTAGATTTAGGATTAGATTAAGCGATTTTCTCATCCATTATACAGTTAAATAGACACACTTGAACTGTGATCACTTGTGTCTGTCTTGACTGTTTCCACCATTAGTTCCTTACATTTTGCAGCAAGTAGGGTAGAAATCATAAGAAAAATGCAGAGAGGAAAGTGAGGAGAGATCAGAAGAGGAACAGCGGAACAAGATTTTTTCCAGCGCTGTTCTGCTTTATGTAGATGGCAGCGGAGAGAAGTAAGATCCTGGGTAAGCCAAGGCTGAGAAGATGTACAAGTAGACGAAAAAGGACGACTAGGCGTCTTGTCAAATAAAAAAGGGCCTATACTAAAAAAACTATTGCCAATCCTTACTACTAAATTACAACAAAGATTGTGGGATAATGTTTACCAGAAAAGAAAGAAGTGTACACAAAATGATAAGTCATGATTGTATGGCTGGGTCTACCTTCCCCATGTTTGAAGTACAGGATAAGGCGGGACTGTTGAGCACAGCACACTCCTTGGCCTCGTCAGCGCGAGGTTTATAGTTCCAGTTAAATTATATCGAAACCTTCGGAGGCTAAGTCTCTTTCCTGGAAAAGTCTCATGCCTTAGAAGGCCTGCGGATTCAAAATAACAAACAAACAAACAAAAGTTCCTTCAGTACTCCTGTACCTTGGGCGATTGCTCTTCGCCCCTTGGATCTCCCTCCGCCGGGGTCAGATCCCTATTGCAACTTGGGCCTCCCTCTGTCGGGTTCACTACAGCCTTTGAAATATTGCTTGAAATACTCAAAATGTCTTTTAAACAACTTCTCACTGCAGACCACCCTCGACTGGGTTCACTCTTGTCGACACAATGTTCATGGGTGTATTACTCTTGATACACAAACAAAAAATAAACAAAAGTTCTCTTGGTGATCTTGCTCCTTGGGCAATTGCCTTTCACCCCTAGAATCTCCCTCTGTCCGGCTCGCATCATCTTTTCGAAAATGGGCCTCCCTCCAAAGGTTTCACTACAGACTTTTTTAAACACAGTTCATGTTTTACTCAATTTCATCAGAAAGCGTTGGTTCCCTTCTCTAGCTTTCTTTTCTTCCCCCTCTGCCGGGCTCTGGTCCCTATTGCAAAAATGGGCCTCCCTCTGTCGGGTTCACTACGGCCTTATTTCACAGTTTACAATCTTATTGGAAAGCAGGGTTCCCTTTCCCTCATTTTCTTCTGGCAATGGGTCAGGGATTTTCAATTGAAGAAGGGATTTAACGTGACCCTTGTAGGACAACTCTGACGCCTCTCACCACCCATTCCTGCGGTCTTCTGGTTCTTGTAGTTTCAAAATAGGTCTCGGTCAGAGTCATTCGAATGAGCGCCCACGTGGCGCCGGACCCCTCTGCACCTGGACCTCAACTGGGCTTCCTTTAAAGTTCAAACACACACACAAGTTCTTTCTATTTCATATTCCTTGCGTTCAAACTGTTGCGACTTGCAACCTTGGGCTCAACACAGTTTGGTTTGCTATCCACTTCCTCCGACTCACTGGCTGCGTTGAACCTGTTAGCTCCTCTTTTCTCTGGAGTCAAGGATAGTACCACGGTAGCCTGCTTGCCTCCCCGCCTGCGTTATAATTGCAGTTGGCCTCAATGTACCATTGACATCTGCTGCTCCGCACGCCAGCTGTAACTCTCGGTTTTATTATTTCTCTTTCGGAGGCTTCGAGGGTCTGAGTTGAAAAGGGCCAGGGAAATTTCCCCTTCGTCGTCCTTCCAGGTCTCACCGCCTTTCTTCTCAGTTTAAATTGCTGGTTTGGTGTGGCTGTCTCCTTGTGCATTCGGCCTTGCTCGAAGTGTGCTTTCGTGCTCCGCCTTTTATCCCTGTGGAGAATGTAAAGGGCCGAAAGGTGTGCGTTGTTTGTATTTGTATTTTGTATTTTATTTATTTGTATAGCGCACCAGGCCCAGGGGCAACCAGCGCATCACTTAGTTACAACATAAGAAAAACAGACAGAAACATAATTACAAGGTTTACAAGTATAATACAGAATTTACAGGTATAATAATAGCAATGAGAGGACAAGCAGATTATATATACATGTACAAATTAAGCAGAGAACCCAGAGCTAAATGTCCTGGGCGGCCAGCCAGGTTTCCGTAAGGTGTTTGAATCTCGGGAATGAGGGTTCTGCTCTAAGCTCATTAGGAAGCGTGTTCCAGAGTTTAGCTGCCAAGATAGGGAAGCTAATTCCACCTGATCTTTGGAGATTGAAACGTGGAACCTCAAGGCAGTTTAAATGAGCCATTCTGCGGGGTCTAATGGAGTTGTGGAGGGCAAATCAGTTGGCCAGGTAGCAGGGAGCTTGGTTATGAAGGCATTTGTGGGTAAGAGCCAGGGTTTTCAGGGAGATACGGTGTGGGACTGAGTGCCAGCGAATATTGCATCTGGTGTTGGATATGTGTTGGCGCCTGGGAATGTTGAGGGCATCTCTAATCGCATTGTTTTGGACAATTTGTAACTTGTTTAGGTTGCAGCAATTGGTGCCTAGGACAGTGCATTGCAGTAATCATTCTTGGATAATACAAGAGTTATAGCCAGGGTGACACAGTTGGTTGTGGAGAGGAAAGGCCGACAGGCTGTAATAAGCTTGCAGGTATATGCCGCTGCGGAAGGGACTGAGTTAGTTTGTCTGGTCAGGGATATGGTCGAGTCAATGTAGATCTCTAGGGTTTTTGTGTCCTTGGCGGTTGGGATAATATTCCCATCGATGATGAAGGACTTGAACGCAGGGTCGAGTTTGGTAAGTTTTTGTGGCGAACCAAGAATAAGGAGCTCAGTCTTTTCGTCATTAAGACAGAGTCTGTGTTGAGCCATCTACCCCTGGATGACCTGGTAGATGACATTGATAGTGAGGGAGTCAGCCGTGTAGTCACCTGAGATAGGGATTAGTATCTGGGTGTCATCAGCGTAGTTGGTGTGACACCCAGATAGTCCAAGATATCGAAGAGAGGTTTGGTGAACACGTTATACAACGTGGGTGAAACACAAGATCCTTGTGGCACGCCACAGGCGACCGGTGCAGGTGGTCCCGGCTGCTAGTGGAGAGAACACGCGCATAGATCTATTGTCTAAAAAGGAGCTAATCCAGGTTGTAGCTTTATCGGAGAAGTGTGCAGCTGATTTAAGGTGGTGGCAGAGGATTTCATGATTGACGAGATCAAAGGCCGCCGAGAGGTCCAAGAGGAGTAAGAGAGCAAGTTTGCCTTTGTCTTTTAGATCTTCAATCTGTGTTTTTAAATCTATGAGGGCAGTTTCAGTGCCGTGACGTGGCCGGAATCCAGATTGCCTAAGCCCCAAGAGTTTGTTAGATTCAAGGTAATCTTGAATTTGTAGATGTGCTGCACGGTCGAGGATTTTTATTAAAAACGGGACCGTGGTGATTGGCCTCTAGTTTGTGGGTATACTAGCGTCCAGGGTAGGTTTTTTCAATAGTGGGATGACCCACGCGTCCTTTAGATTGTCAGGTACGATCCCAGAGCTAAAGGAAGAGTTGATGAGCGTAGTAATGAATGGCGCTAGGTCATGAGCTGCTTCCTTGATTATAGGTGCCGGGCAGAGGTCGCCTTGGCAATTGGTCGGTTTAAGGCTGGTGATGATCTTTTGCACTTCGGAAATGGAGAGTGGTGAGAAGCTAAAAGGAGTCAGAGAGTCTGGGATGGGGTGCGATGGGGTGGTTTAGGGTGGGGATAGGGTCGGGTTGTGGGTTGGATTGTAGGCTTGATTGTTTGTTATTGATTTTAATTTGGAGGGTGGCATTCTTGCCGAGGAGAGCCTCTTGGATTTTGGTACACCAAGTGCTAGTTACTGTCAATTGCCTGACTCTGCCTGACCCGTGTGTTGGGACATGTCAGGTTAGTCTGTTGTCTGTTACAGGGTAGAAAGTGTTTGTGTGGGAAAATGGGGGGGGTGGTAGAGCTTCTAAATATCCTACAGGGTAGGGTGGGCGAAAGGTGTTGCAAGGAAGGGGATACTGTGTCTCAACCCCCAGTGTCATTTCCACTCCCCGAAGACTCCTCACCCAGTTGATCCTCCCCCACTGGTCCAACCCCAGGAACTGGATCCAATAGCAATGGCCATGTCCTGGCCACAGATCTTTGGGTTTCTCACACAACACATCAACTCTATATCCAGAACCTGTTTTTTCCACCTACACATCTTCAGCCATATCTTCCCATACCTCACCTATCCTCACTGTTTCTCTGCCATAGTCTCCATCATCCTCTCTCTCGCTTAGACTATATAAATTGCCTTTATCCTGGTGTACCAATGTTCCAGCTAAGGAAATTGCAAAGAATCCAAAATGCTGCAGCCCGCCTGCTCATTAGCCTTCCTCCCAGATAACATATCAGCCCTACAATAAGAGTTCTCCACTGGCTCCATATTGGTCGACACACTACCTTTAAAGCCATGTGCATCACTCATCGTGCCATCCACAACACCTGCCTGGAATTCCTCCAAGACAAACTCACTCGCTACCACCCCTCCAGGACACTCAGATCCGGCACAGCATACCTCGTAGTTGTCCCACATTACAACTGCACCAGACTGGGTGGATCCTCCTTCTCCTTCCAAGCTCTGATCATCTGGAACTCTCTGCCCCTCCACATCCGCAACATTCATAATCACTTGGCATTCAGAAAGTGCCTCAAAACCTGTCTCTTTCCTTCCTCCTCTTGAAATCTTCTTGCACTCTATACTGTTGATACATGCACAGAAGCACGGCCCAAACCCGACAACACGCCAGTGGTATCTCCAGGAATCAAATTTAGGGAGGCCACCAAAGGGACCAGAGGCAAAAGTAGGGGGCCGTCTATACAAGGGCTATTAGTATGCTTTCCCAACTTGATGCAGGCCCCACACCTGGCATCCCTCCCCTTGCCACCCAGAACGCAAGCCCCATTCCTGGCATCCTGCTTCCCTACCAAAAAAAACCAGGCCCCATACCTGGCATCCTGCCTCCCTACCGCCAGAGCCCATACTCCTTCACTGGCATCCTTCTGCTCCCACCATGCAGAGCCCAGGCCCCATGCCTGGCTTCCTGCCTCCCCACAGCCCAAGCCCCATATCTGGCATCCTTTCACCCCACCACCCAGAGCCCAGGCCCCATACCTGGCATTCTGCGTCCTCATCACTGGAGCCCAGGCCACATACCTGTATCCTGCTTCCCCACAACCAGAGCCCAGGCATACCTGGACTATCCCCCCCCCCATTACCCAGGGCCCATACCTGTTATTGGGCCTCCTCACCGCCATAGCCCAGGCCTCATCCCTAGCATCCTGCCTTCTCAACAGCCAGGGGCCAGAACGCAAGATGCATATCTGGCTTTCTGCCTCCCCACCAACATAGCCCAGGCCCCATATCTGCTATTCTGCTGCCCCACCACCAGAATCCAAGCGCAATACTTGGTATAATGTCTCCTCAGTAGCCAGAGGCCAGAACACAAGCCCCAAACCTGTCATCCTTTTCCTACAACTCCAGCGCCCAAGCCCCATAATAATGTTTTCCATTTATATAAGCAAATACATGACTATGATTTTTCCAAAGTGAAAACGGTTGCTCCCAGTTCTTATCAGGTGGTCTGTTGAGCAATATGTGGTAACAGTAACTACCTGAACATCATTCTACAGCCCCCTAACAAACAACCCATCTTCACATACAACTCCTCACTGAATCAATGCGAATTACACAATGGATTCCATACCACCCGACAAAATTCCCTAAATAGCATACTAACCTACCACAGATACACCAATACAGCTCCACACAATCCTTAAACACCACAAGGACAGACACAATGATCACATAAACAATTTAAGTTACCAACCTAGAGCGCACATTAACCACTGCTCCAGACAACTCACAAAATATATAAAACTTGCACACCACAGAGAAACATTTCAGATCATGCAGACATCAAGATTGCAACAAAGCAACCTTCCCCTGCTTCTGCATTAGTCTCCTACCCCACCTCTTGACGTTCCTGAAAACCCAAGGAACCGTGAAAATGTTGGACTATGTACTATGCAAAACTCAATAACATAGCATAACCGGGCATAGCAAAATATTTCATTCATTCTCCTGTGAGGCCATAATATGGATGGACCATGCCATTTTGGTGACTGGCAGCAATAAGGAAATAAGTGTTGGCTCTGATGAGATCAGTCTACTATTCATGAAGAGATTTCATTATTTGCCAGGGATCACACACTTTGGTTAAACTGGCACAACATTTTGCCGGAGAGGTGCGTGCCCCCCCGGCCATACCCTAGCGACGCCACTGCAACCCACCTATCTACCAAACCTCCAAGGATGCCGGCAGCATTTGCAGCGCCACAGCATGATAAAATCAGCCCCCACCACCCCCTCAACCCAGATGATCGTACATCACTCCGCGTCCCTCCAAGCCCCTCCCCCACTGCTCAGACACTCAATCCAAGGAGACCACAGCTGGTGAGAACAACCAATCGCGTTGGACCTAGGAAAATGACATATGTATACCTTGCACCACATCTGTGGACACAGGATGCAGGCACAACCACCTATCCATGCACTATAGAATGCAGCTATGGCTATGCAAATCCAGTCTAGCAGCTCGCATAGATGTCCACACTGAAACCCCTGACATACCTCAACACCATGGTCATTAGTATGTATCGACAACCTACAAAAGATTTTGGTCTAGGTCGGTACACATTGAGTCTCCGGCACTAGCACTCTATCCTAAACCACCAACTGCACCTGCCCACGTGCCTGACCTATGGGATGCTTACTGAAGCCTAGCCAGCCCACCTAAGGCCTAACCTGGCAAAATGCATAAACGCATATTAAAGATAAACTCTTAGAATCTCCCACACATGGACTTCGGTCCCCAAGGGCATTCCAACCACAAAGCACATTGAGGCTATACAAATGGGGAAAGGCTGCTATATAAATGATGAATACAGTACAATACAATACACTATGAGGAGAGTCCCCACCTGTTATATAGGCACACTGCCACAGCTGATTGTCATCCTCATTCCCGTTTGGAACCCTCATTGTGATGTCAATGAGTGTGCCGAATGGGAGAAGTGTCCCTCTGCCAGGACAAGGATGGTGTCCAAGCAGGAGCACACAGCAAAAAGGTGTCTGTGTCCTACCCTGCTCTGGGCCACTGCAGCAGCTGCAGCCTGAAGCTGTGTGTGCGGGACGGTGTCCAGTCATAATTTCGAAAACATAATTTCGAAAGTAAAAAAAGTCGAATCAAAAATGTCGAAAAAAAAAATGTCGAATTGTTTTTTTTTTCGATTTTTTTTTTTTGGCTCTAGTTTCTGTGAAAAAAATAGGTAAAAATAAAAAAAAGGGGGTTTAGGGGGGAACCCCCCCCATTTCGAAAAAAAAAGTAATTAAAAAAAAATTCGACATTTTTTTTTCGACTTTTTTTTTCAACTTTTTGACTTTCGAATATTTTGTATTCGAAATTATGTCTATGAACCGTGCGGGACACTGACACCACCAGGCAGCGCTGTGTGCTCCAGTGCACAAAACCATTGAGCTGATTGGGCTCTAGCTCCTCCAACTCCTAAATGTTGGGCTATCTTGCCTCGACCTGGCTGACCTACATAGCTGTGCCCGGACAGAACAGGAAATGGCACCTGGGCTTTGCTATTATCGAAGGCCCTCCAATTACTTACATAAAGCTGTTAGAACCTGCATTCATATGCATACATTTTTAGGCAATTGATGGGAGTTTAGTACTTGCATGTCAGGGGAGTGATTGGAAGGGTAGGAGGGGACAGGAGACAGTTCATTCTCATAGCAGTCTTTAAGTGTGTGGTTTCAGACGTGAAGGAGCGACTTAACTGCTTGTGACCTTGAAACAATCACCAGAATAGTCTCATTAGAATGCATAAAGAAGTTAGATGCCCCCACACAAGAAAGTTTGCCTCTACCCCACAGTCTCTGAAGTTGGCGCCTCTCCCAACTGTAGACGGGGGCCAAACATGACCCTCATACCCCCCACACGACTCTCAACATGAAGGCAGAGAAAAGACAGATGTGCTCCATTCTTACGATATATCATAGGTGTTAGAAATGTTACTAATTTAGATCATACCCAATCGATGATTTGGACGGCATTGAAATGACATCGATCGAGCAAGTCGACGAACTACAAAACCAGAGATTAATGACATCATCATTGACATCATGACATTGCTTCACTTATACATGAAGTACATACCCATCCATTCATGAGGTTACACAATCATGCACCAGTTTATTGCATACATACACAAAGCACATTCTTATGACTGTCGTAGGTAGAGGACAAACACACAGATATTTCTGTATATTCATATCCTTCGCCAAAGCTGAAACCGCAGGATGCAAAGAGTTCATATATTTAGCTTGCACATGCTTGACTCCTACTAAAATAGAGAAGCCATAGGGAATGATATGGAAGCTATAGGTCTCTGAAATGGAGGACAAAGAAGAGACAGGCTTCGGGTACACGGACAGGCTGACATGATTGCCGCAGCCAGAGGCAAGCAGAAACAAGGCACCCAGCCAAGGATAAGTGGAGACGGGAAAGTTCCAGTTACGAAGACAATGAGCCATCTGCAGAAAATCATGCTAAAATCCTCATAATTACAAGTAGGACTGCTTCATTTTGCGGTCTCAACCCACGTGACCCTGCCGAACAGGACCATGCCCATTTAACAATGGTAGACGAAGAGGACTGTTCCCATCGAACCAGAGGGGAAAAGTTACAAGTGCTGCCCACGAACTGCCAACTGAATGCACTCTCCCAGGCTTAGGTGATCAAAGATGGCAACATTAGAGAACACTTTGCACCTCCATTTTCATTCCCATTGACTTGAGAAGGTACACTCAGTATGGTAACGTGGGGATATAATTTGTTGCAAGGGTCAACGGTCTCTCTGCAACCGAGCAACATTGTAAATTGGCACTAGTAGAGGTGGTTGTGGGAGGAGCCACTAGAATGTGAATTTCCAATGGGTTTCTCGGATGGAACCTGGATTTGTGACATCACAATGGGATAAAACCGGGTGACACATGCTTAGAAGACGAGAGCTCTGGAGGATACTTGTTTTTCTGGTGTGATTCCTGTAATGTTGTTTGCTATTAAAAGACAGTAACTTTACCCCATGGATGATTCTTACATTCTTGTAGCGGGGAGTCTTTGAAGGCCCAAGTGTTCTCTGCCGATAATTGGGGTGACTGCTAGAGAACCCCAGCCACATCTATGCACAACATTTGAAGGGTTAGCACCGGCAATCCCCCAAAATTGTTTCCTAGGTGCACCCATGGTGTGCTCTGCGTTCAGTTCCAGTCATGGGTTCCTTCACTAGTCTGACTTCAGAAAGAAGTCAAGTCATTTCTTTCTGGAGTTGGAGTGCATCCGACTTCAGAAAGAAATGATCTAACTTCTTTCTGACTAGTGAATGTGCCCATGGACTTAAGAAAGTAACACCCTAGTTGCAGCGTGTGTGCTGCCCTGCAACTGTAACAATACTTCCTGTCCATCTCTGGCCCCACTACACATGGCAGGAAACCAGGAAGCTCTCCTGCTTCCCTGCCTCTGTGGTGGGTGTGGAAGAAGGCTGACAGGCTGAATTGTGGAGGTTAGGCCTTCTTTCTGGCCAAGACAGAGCAGCACTGAAACTGGTAAGAATTTATTTTAATGTGTATGTTTATGTATTCCTGGTGCTGTGCTGTGTGTTTATGATGTATGCGTAGTGGGTGACTGTTGTGTGACTAGGTGGGTGTGGGCATTTATTTGTGCTGGCAGTGGAGGAGATGGAGTGGATTGTGGCGGGTGGGGCTGAAGGGCATGTACAGGAGGGCGGAGCGACCTCTGACGGGCCCATGGGATCAGAGGTCACCCTCAACTACTTTAAGACGAGATAGCTGCACCTTGAGGAGGGTGGGATGCAGGATTCTCTTACTCCAACACCAATCAATAAGGACAACTCAATGGTTTGGCAAAGGGAAGTCTGTTTAATGACAAGTACAAAAAACAGGGAAACAATGGAAATCAACAGTGATGCGATCGCCCGTCTCGCTTCAACTCCCAAAATCTTCATTCAGACAGCAATAGTTATAGCAAATTTTCATCATCGTTGACGTGTTACACTCAAAGTTTGTCATGCAATTCTATTGGTTGAAAAAGGTAACTTAAGTATAGGTGCTATATCTGTATATGGTAACAGAGTGTGAGGATTGGATAACTCTTATCGGGTGGGCGTCTACGCCCATCCCTCTACATCACTTGTGATAGACGTCACTACAAGTACGACGTCTCATTGGTTCTACTAGCTATAGGACCCTAGATTATATGGTCCATTGTGATTGGGTAGGTTACACCCCTAGACATAAATATCCACTTTAATTAGCAGCATGCAGAATGGACACCCAGATGCGGTGTGCCCCAAGATTCACCCTGCCTCCCTTCCATCAATCAGTACTTTAGGGCTATGTGTCAATTAGCTGGCTGGGGATGGCCTCGAAACTGTAGCTTCTTATCATGAAAAGTTATGGCATCCTCGGGTTCTGGGTGACATCAGACGTTGGTACCTCTTTGCGCTTGGCTGGTCACGTGTTAGTTTGCTGTGAATCTGCTTAATTTTTCTTCTTTTTGTGTATTTGATTCCCCTTTGGGCTTGCCACCTGCCTGGGCCTCATTATTTCGACCTTCATGGGGCAGGCTGCTACGCTCTTAAGTTTCGATTCTTCGAAGTTGCCGCTCTCCCCCTTCCTGGGGTTGACCTCAAATTTCCAGGCATGAGCTGCTTCTTGCTCAGTTTCGATTACGTTGTTCTTTCTAACTTTAGCTGGAATATGAATCTTGGCCTGTTTGACCCCTAGTAGCCTGGGCTTAATTCTGCTTTTGTAAAATGGAGTCGCAATTGTATAATGTGCTTCGTTGAGGTAGATATATAGTTGCCGCTTGCCGCTCTATTCTTCTATAAGCTTAGCAAGCCGTACTGTTTTCTTAGCTTCTTGCGTTTCAAGCCTATTTACAGGCATTTAGCTAGTTGCATATTTTCATCCCTCTTTCATGGTTGCGTTCTGTGTGTTGCAACATCGTTTCTTCTTTTAAGTCCATTACATCATTATTCCTTATATTTCGTCTTTACGTGACGTTTTTTGCTTGTCGTTTCGTTCATTAGTACGCCTGTCAAGGCCCGTGTGTCGCCACCATTCGCCTTCCATTAAGGCCCTTTGGGTCTCTTTGGGCACAGTTTGTAAGTAGTCTTCATTTCGTGTCAACTGCTGGTACGGTTGTCTCAACGGGTACCGTGCTGCCCATGGTTGTCTGGTTATAGGCACTTCAACAGGTATTGCTCTTCTGATGGGCACTGGGAAGAGCCCTAGCGCTGCTCTTTGTTTATTTATTTGCTCCTCATACGTCACATATCTTGGCGAGTATGTTTCTGGTATCGCAAAATGGGTGGCTGGAGTGCAGGCCATATCTGGGACCTTCTCTACACTCCCCCCTCTGTTCGGTTCATCAACCACTTCTGTTTCCTGCTTCGGATTCGTCTTTCTTGGTTCTTCTGTATCTTGTTCATCGTCTTCTGGGTTTGTACATGATGGTGTGAAAGAATGTGTCTTTGGAGTCCATATTTTTATCACTCCTTTCAAACTTCCTGCTGTTTTTACATGTCTGTCTTTGTTCCAGGTCATAAGCTGGCACTGTCCATTTGGGCTGCAATAGATCCATTTTCATTCATACTTCCTTTGTTTTCTGGGATACACAAATATTGTTCCTTCTGGCGCAAATTCGCTGGCTTTCACAAAGTCTCTTATTTCTTCATCAGTCAGGTCTCTGGGCTTCCATCATGGTTTGACATCTATCATGATCTTCATCCCTGTGGCTTTCTTCGCAGTATTCTGGCACTGTGTGATGATTATCTTGATAACACAAAATCCTAGTAGTATCATCAATAGCCAGGCTCCTAGAAACTTGAATATGTCTGCCATCCATTGTGGCACCCATAAGAATAGTGTTCCAAACCAGCTGTCATCGTCTACTTCATCAGTTTCATCGATCATCTGGTTCTGTAGGTTTGTCAGCATACTTATGGCTTCTGTTAAAGTTCCATTTTCTTCATCATGCGAAGGTATAAATGTGCAACATGATTCTCCGATTTTCGTGCAAACACCTCCATCCATCGCTGTGATCATGTCAAGTACATATCTCTTCTGGAGAGTCATCAATCGGATTGCTCTTAGTTCTTCTTTAATAGCGTTGAATCCTTTTATGGTGGTGTTGATGGTCTGTAATGATTCCCATCTGGTTATCTGCAACCATTTAGTGTTTGCTCCAACCTGGAATCTTGGCATAATGATTGTTATGAACACTGATGAGGTGAGGCTGAACAGCCTTTGTTCGTATGGGATTACATGGAATGATTCTTCCGATTTGGCAGAAAAGTAATTTTGTCTTTTCATTCGGGATACCAGTTCCACAGATCTCCTTTTCCTCAGGTGAGCATCTGCTTTCGGGAAACTGTCAATATTCAGGTCACTTTTCGGGATCACTAGGGCAGGAATGTGGACGTTCACTATTGTGCATATGCCTCCCCAGTTTTTCGGTAGACTTATGTATGCCTTGGATCCACACGCCCAGTAATGATCCATAATTACTGCGGTTCCGTGAGTCATTCCTGGAGCTTCAAAGATTCGTCCACAGTTCTGATTCCCTCCCACCTTCCTCGTGCAATTGTTCCTGAAGCACAATTTTGGGCTTTCCAGTGGCACTAACTGCAGGGGTCCTCCTCTGTCTTCAACCCATGTCAGTAATCTTGTGCGTTTCAGCCATCGAGGTTCGAGGTTTGCACAAACTCTGTGAGTTCTCTATTGCTCCTGTATAGGCTCCATAGACCATCCATGCTCGGCAGATCACCACTCCTTCTTCCCATCCGTTTGGTGAAAGCACTGTTCCCCAAATCTGCATTTGGCCTCTGTTCTTCCCATTTTTTTACCGTGTATATTAAAGTAGGTGAGTTCCCAGTCCACCCCCCCCCCCCCGAATCTGCTTCAGTCCTGAGGACATGCTGGACACTGTTCAATGTGAAGAAAGGTGAAGTTCTTGTCTCTGCTGCTCCCTCGATCTGTCCCTCGGTGGAAGGTTTCACTGGAATCTCCTCATGTACTCTCTCTGAAAGTTGGACAGCTCCACTTGAAGCATGATGCCATGGAGGAATGTTCCCATCTGTGCGACGTTAGCTGGATCTCTGATGAAGGTGAGGACGTCAACCTCAACAGGTCTCCCCACCATTTCTGGAAAGTCAGTTACTAGGCGGAAGAGGACGTTGTGAGCCAGTCGGCTGTCCTCAGGTGACAGGGACATTTGTCCTGCCTTGCTGGGTTCAGGATTATAGGCTCTTCCCTTGACGTGAACAGTCCTTGCACTTTCCTGCTGCGTGAATTGCGACCAGATAACTTAGCTTGGTCCACAGCTGGCTCAAGAGTTCAGAGTTTGCTGGATCTCGGATAAACGTGAGAGTGTCTGTGGTTCTCCCAACAATAGCTGGGCACTCCTCTACGATGCGAAAGAAAAGCGTATTGATGAGTTCATCTATAGTTGCCTGTGGTGGAAGCATTTGTGTCCTTATTACTGTATTCAGGCAGTTCAATGAAGGCTTCCGCAATGACGGTAAGTAGTTGCCAGATTATCTTCTTGTTTGCAGGATCTTGGATAAAGTCTGTGATACTGGTAACCCTCCCTACTAGTGATGGATAGGATTCCAATACTAACTGAAAGTTGGTTAGCACATCCCTTGTGATATTTCTGCTGGGAGACACCATAAGTGCTGCACAACAAAGTCTTGATATTTGATGATTCAGGATACTGTGTTTAGCTCGTAAGGTAAAAGTCCTTGATCAATGTCTGTTAGAGTCTTGTTTCTCAACAATGTTGGAGTGTGGGTTAATTCACAGGTTCATGTCAACAAAACGTGCTGTGGCTTAAATGCGCAATTCTCTTCTTCACCCTGCAACTAAGACGCCCAGAGTGTCTGTTTTATGTCCAATTTAAGCCACAATTTGCTCAAGAGTTCTTTGTCTTGGCTTTGCTGCTCATGCGTCCTTCTTCCGCGTCATGGATCTCGTCTGCACGTGCTGAGGTTCTTCCCCGTTCTTCGCGGTGGGGTGCAGCTAGAGGACTTTCTCCGATATATGGCTTAATGTCATTGAGGAAAATCCATGCTCTCCTGCCTTGCAGTTTCACAGTTGAAGGAGTGCAGTCCTCTACGATGAAAGGGCCATTGAATCTTGGCTCATCCCACCTCTTCCTCATGTGGTTTTTTACTACCACCACATCTCCAGGAAAGATGAATGGAACACGTAGACCTTGAGCTGGGTCTGTTGTAGCGTCCCCTGCTGCATTTTGTGCTGTGCTGCACCCTTTTCGTCATCGCTGCAGTTGGTCTGAAATTACAGTAAGACTGGATGTCATGCAGTTCAGATATTCTTGTAATTCGGATCCCAGGACCTCTCGGGTTGGCTGGGCATCACATCTAGCTCTGTCTCGGTGGGTTAGGGGAGTATTCATTCTCCTTCCTGTGACTATCTCGTGCGGCGTAAGATGATGGTCGGAGCTTGTTTGGTTCTGAAGAGCATACAATGCCAGTGAAAGGCAGTGCAACCATCCCCTCTTTAGAGTAAGCTTCAACTTGGCTATCCTTTCTTTTAACAAGCCATTGAGTCTCTCACAGATACCATTACCTTCGGATGATACGCCGACGAGAACTTGTGTTTTATACCAAGCAACAAGCTAATCTGCTCAAAGACTGAATTTACAAAGTGAGCCCCATTATCTGACCTCCTTACTTCACACACCCCCCACTTAGGGAAAACTTCCCTCACTAAGAATTGGCCGCTCAGTTAGAGTCTGGGTGTGTACATGGACCTGCTTCTATCCATCTAGAGAATGGACACACCACAACAATTAAGTATCTGTATCCGTTGCACACTTGAATCATGTCGTCATAGTCGATGTGTAGGTGCTGAAAAAGCCCATTTGGCCGGGGGATGACTCCTCTCACTACTTTTAATGTGTGCCCAGCAGTGAATTGCTGGTAGATTATGCAGTTCACCATAAAGAATGCAACATGCTCAGCTAAATTCGGTATAAACCAGTCTTCCGCGAGCGTTGCTGCCAGAATCTCCTTTGTCATATGTATGGGGTAATGCAATTGCTCCAATGATATTTTTAGTAGGGCACAGGCATTACTGGTTTACCAGTGCTGTCTTGCTGCCACAATCCATCAGAGGGGTTTAAAGAACACCCTTGACGTTCCCATAGGTTCTTCTCATACTGTGGTGCCTCCCCTTGAAGCTCCATTAGTTGTGTCTGCCCCAGATTACTATAGGCTTCCGGTGTGGTACGTGCCACCATCATTCTCTCATGGGTACATGCCACTTCCACTTCCATGATCGTCTCACTTTTGGATGCCATAAGCTTGGCTTCCGTGTCTGCTGCATGGTTTCCGCGTAACATGAAATCTGTCCCTTTGGTGTGGGCGGTGCATTTCACGACTGTTATGCCCACTGGGAGCTGTAGTGCCTTAATCAGCCTGTCCAATAAGGCTGCATGCTGCACTGGCGTGCCGTCCGCTCGGAGATAGCCCCTCCTTTTCCAGCGTGCTAGTTCTGCGTGCACTGTGGACGTCACATACGCGGATTCACTGTACACTGTAACTTCCTGGTCTACGTGATTCTCAATGGCGAGTATCAGCGCCAATAATTCTGCAGCCTGTGCCGAATAATGCAATGGTATTCGTGCACTGACGAGCACTTGGAATTCTCTGTTTGCTATGTGTTTTATTACGGCAACGCCTGTCTATCTTTGTCCGTCTTCTTGGTCGATTCTCGAAGAACCGTCAATAAAAACGATCTCACCTCCCGCCAGGGCATTTTCTTTCACCCTGGGGATTTCATCATAGAATTATTCATAGTTTGCACAGTCATGTATCGGCTCTCCTTCAGTGACTGGCTCAGCTATGAACATAGCTGGGTTTACTGTTTTACATCGAACTATTTTGATCGATGGATTAGATATGATCACTTCATAGGTTGAGATGTCAACGTACCCTTTGCTTTCTCTAAAATGGCAAATAATGAGTGCTCTACGTACAACGTCATGGAACATCCCATTACAATGGTTGTCGACTTTTCTATGGTGAACGCTGTGGCAGCTAAGCTTTGTTAGCATGGGAAGTGGCCTCTCATGACTGGGTCCAGGCTCCCACTGTAATACGTCAGGGGCTTGTACCCCAACGAGGTTCTCTGAGCGAGCACTGCCGTCATAACACTGCCATCGGTGTGTGAGAATAGGTAGAATTCCTCTGCATAATTAGGAATCCCGAGAACTGGAGC